>NC_087519.1:29830882-30138382 GCF_963921805.1 Phalacrocorax carbo | reverse complement strand
TTACTCTCAATTCGTACATCACCTGCTTCTTGCTTCCGCCTCTTTGAAGGCTGGCCCTCAGGGCTTGATTTGCATATATGGTTGAAATAATTATGCATGTAAATTACATATGCTCTTTTAACTTAATCACATATCTGACTACCTCATTAAAGAGATTTAGGGGCACCTCCAGTCAGTGAAGGTGATTTAACTTTTTTCACATCATGTAAGTACACTTTGTCTGTTTTAGCTGGGTCTTGACCAGCAGAAACATCTTAAGCCATACCAGGTTTGTTCTCAGCTCATGTCTGATGGCTCCCGTAGGGGCCATTGTAGTTAAGCATATGTATACATCCGTATCCATATCTATATTCGAACTAATTTTTAATCTAGGTTCACTGAGATAAAAAATTTCAAATATTTAGAAGAGAAGGGAAAGAACAAGTTTGTTTCTTGTGAGGAGAACTGAGTCTTCCTTGAAGACTGAGCACTTTTATAATTTTCTGCAGCGGTTATCTTCAACACCAGATTTTGGCAGAACATGATTGAATTAGGGCCTGAGGGTACAAATGCCATTTCAGGAGCGTGTTGGATGGAAGAAGCAGTCTGCCAGCACAGAGACAGAGACAGTACCTGCCACGTAAGAACTTGGGAACAGAAGGGGTAAGCTCAGGAGAAGGGGGGCATCATGGTGTTCACGACTGGAGATGGAGCAGCAAACAGAAAGCCTTGGCCAAATTCCCCTTTGAAGTCTGCAGCAGAGCAAGGCCGGGGACAATGTAGCCTCAGTATAGATGAGAGAGGCTGCAGGCAGTGATGCACTTATCTCACCTGTTGGAAAAGCATGCTCTGTACAGGCTGAGGGTAAGATGGATTTTTCTGATGCTAGCCCAGTATTTCAACAGAGTCCTTTCCTGTCCCTCTACATTTTGTTTTTAATAGGACTGTATTTTATCCTAGCTATGGCATTTAAACATTGGCAGTAAGTGTAAATGAGCATCTTCCTCCATGCAGCTGAAGACCATCCAATCAAAAACAGCACCAGAGTGGTTGGTGTTATGTACATGCTTAACTTAATCCACCACTAAACTTCAGCTACATTGCATTGTGCCTTTTTTGTTTCTTTTTAATCACTGTGTCACGTTATTATTTGAAGCTGAAAGCATTTTCTTTAATTGAGAGCATCCACTTAATCCATTCTCGGTTTCTACAGTGCATACCTCTGATGGTGTAAAAATAAGTTACAAATAGCGTCATTGTTAGCGAGTGTAATAGCAACATACTATTTGCATTAATATCAGTAATAAGCCTGTACTTTATGAGTTAATACCTTAAACGCTGGAAAACTGTCTTGTTTATTCCTTTTCATTACTCAGATTCTGATGGGAGTGCATTTAGGACAGAGCAGGTACCAAAGATCTTTGTGGTGCATTTGCCATGCTTACAGATAGAAAGGCTTTTATTAAATCAGCTTTTATATTAAATACTTTTACTTTTGCAAAGCTGTTTAGTGATTGCCATTAACATATTTTATATGAAAGTGTAGCGGCAACATCAGAGATGACTTTTTAGTCATTCTCACTAGGCCTGTACAGTATGTGAGAGTGTTAAAGTTTCTGCTTCGCTGATGGTCTGGGTTGAGAGCAAGTCTAGGGCAGTCCCAAAGAGGAGTAAACATTCATCTGTGCTTCTGGGTTACAGCTCTGCTAATAGTAACTCAGTAAGTCGTGGCACAGGGAGAGGGAGCCATGGGCAGTGTGTTGCAGAGGAGAGCCCCACAGCCCTGGCCCCACTGCCCTTGGCCCCTCTGCAGCGCGTGGGCTCCAAGGCCTCCATTCACCTCCCTGCTCTGCTCCATCCCCCTCTTACTGCCTTCCCAGAGCAGCAGTGGCCCAACTCCTCCTGCTCAGAGCAGCAAAGTTAAACCTTAGGAAAAACCTGGAGCAAACTCTGGAAAAGGTAAATATCTGCTTGGTTGGAATTGCCTGTAAATCCCAGGGGTGCTGGTATCCTGCAGCACATTGTGGCGCTCCAGATCACACTGTATGCACAAGCCATTAGAAAGGGAAAAGGGGACAGAACAACCGATAGTTTTGAGTAACCAAAGTACTTTTTGAAAAAGCATGATTTTTCAAAGGAAATTAGATATGAAACTTGCTGTGTCTATATAGAGGCAGTAAGAAAGTAAGATACTGGTTTACACTGGTTTCTCGTTAAACCAGTGTAAGCATCTTGCTTTAAGGGCATGCATTGTGGGGAACTGCAAATTCAGGTTTTAGCTGTGCAGTCCAGTTCTTTGGGCCCTATGATTGTTGACTAAAGTAAGCCTGCTGGTTTAGACTGCAGGAGTTGGGTGTCTGCTGAGCAAAATGTGGAGGAGAATGAACAAGTATTAACCTTTTTCTCAGGGGTCAGAATGCAATCAAAATGGCCTTCCACAGATAGTAACAGAATGAGATTAATTTTACATGCTACAGCTATGATTGTCCAGACGTTATGGGGAAGGCAGGATAAATGCAGGCAGACAAGGCTTCATTAATTGAGGGAATTTCCAAGCTAATTTACAGGTGTTCAGGGACCTGACCTATTTCAATTTGAATAATAGCTGAGGACAGAGTTCGATATGCACCAACCTTCTGTTTAAACAGGGGGGAGAATTGTTTGGGGTTGGGGTTTCTTAATTAGTATTCCACAAATATGGCATTGTTTTGCTAAGCCGAGCTAGCACTTACTTCCTTGTGAAATTTAAACTTAAAAGAAAATCAGTGTATTTAACTTTGCTCTACGTAAAAGATTAAAAAAAAACCCCAAAACAACCACAAAACAAAAACCCAAAACTTGTACTGTATCTAGATGTTAATTTAAGTTTTAATCTGAAATAAGGGAAAACAAACCCATAAAAACTGTCAAATAGTCTTTAGACACTTCTTTTGACAATTAAACTCTAATTTCAAGTTTCATTTGTTTCATGGACAGCTATTTTGTACATTAACTTTATCTAAAGTGGATGCTAATTAATGCTCAATTACAGTTCTTAAGGTGCTACATATTATACCCACCAGAATACCAAGAGTCACCCACCATTCATTGTATTAGTAAGAGGGAAGCAATGAAAGAGAGGATGACAAGAAGCCAGGGAAGATGATTTCCCATCAGCTCTGGTCTTCCAGTTATTCATTGTAACTTGAAGTTACTTGCTAAGTTTTAAAATTTCATCTATAATTTTCAACTGTAGGGATTTTAGCCTACTTAGAAATAATCTCAAGCCCTCTGGCAAATCAGTTCATATTTAATGCCATTGTACTCTGACGTCAAAATTTTGTGAGTAGGTAACCAAGAAATGTGTTCAGCTCACAAATTCCTTGAAGCACAGCACAGTGTGGAATACACACCCCTAATAGTGGGTTAATTCATCTGTTTTCAATTTCACTGTTCTCTTCAGTTAATACAAAACATTATGCTTGCCTAAGGTAACAGTGGCACTGAGCAGTTACCTCCTGGTAACTGTTGTTTGTATTTCATTAAAGTCTTGAGTTCCCAACAGAGATAGTTCTTCTGGTCCTGCATGCTGTGCAAATACTTAGAAGGGGAAAGACCCCCATCTCTGAGATGTTTGCAGTCTCCTAGATGTAATCGAAAGGCAATCCACTGACTTCACAGATCTCCGTAATAAGCTTTAAGTAGAGGGAGGTGCTTTAAATGTGTAATCTCTCATTTAAAACCAGGCTTAACGTTTAGCATGGTACTGCCTGGCAGAGCCATCTATCCGTTAATCATTTAGATTCCCTACTGACTCTTTTCCATCCATTTTCACCTCTCTGCTCTGGCTTCTCCTGGCTGTAGGGGAATACAGTCTCTCTCACTGACCCAAAATCTTGGCACAAATCTTCCTCAGAGCATAGGATTCAGCATATACCAACTTTTAGAAGTAAACTTGTACTAATGGCAATCATACTCCTAACAATCAGAGTCATATTAAAATTGCTGTATAGACAGCCCCAAACATTACCATCAGATTAATGATGGATATCCACTATGCAAAACAATGAAAATTGGTTCCTGAGAATAACATCTGTTCTCTGTACCATAATTTAAGAAACTGTTAAGCATAGACAGCTCCTGTGAGTGGTGTTTCTCCATCTCCTAGCAAAACATGCACAGTCATGCCCAGTTCTCTGCAACATCACAGACAGTATATATGACTATGACTGAGGAATACAGTTTCTGTGATGCCAACTAGATCCCACGGTTCTTCCCAAGATACGCAATCTTGGCATTTGTGAAATATTAAGCGTGTAAAGAATAGTGACTTCTTTTTGTTCAAGAAACAGAGCTGAGCTCTCCCATGTCATTTTTATTGGTGAAGTGTTCATTCTCATAAAGGCTAATAATCTTATTCAGTTCCTTGTCTCCACTGTGAAGTATATTTGCAGCTTCTTTAATCTTTTGAGGATAAACAAGCCAGCCAGAGGCTAAAGAATTACTGACAGCTGTTAGGTATTGTCTGTCCTATTAGATGTGTTAATCAAATCTGTAACTGTTTAGAAACTTCAACATTAGCAGAACAAGGTAGTTCGGTCTTTTTTTTTCACTGGACTTAACCAAAACCGTGCATTCAGGACATTTTTTTCTACAGAGTTTCCCAGAAATAACTTAAAATCAGAGGAAAGACTGGGTTGGAAGGGACCTCATCTGCTCCAAACTTCTGTGGAAAGCAGGGCCTACCTTAGGGGCACTAGCTATCAATCTTTCCTTCTGACAGTGCAGGTACGCACAGAAAATCGGGAGGGAGTGTAATCTGTGCAAAAGAAGGGCAGGCTGCACAGTTAAGCAAGTTCAATATACTGTGACAACAGCAACGAATGTAGCCACAATATTTACGCATACTTGCTGAGTCCAATTGCAGCATGCTGCCATTCACATCAGCTATCAGAGGCACCGATAGCTTTACAAGCTGTCACAAAATCTCTTTTCTCTGTAGTGGTTATTACCAAATTAACATCACATGAAAGAGCTTTATAAACTGGACATTCATTTGGGGAGCTTGTACTTAAACTTTTAGCCCTAATGCAAGCAGAGCTTGCGGTATTATTCTTTTCATCGGTCTCCACATCCATGTATGCTGTTTTTGAAAGTGAGTGCAGACATGGCTAAGAGGAGACTTCTGAATGCACACGTATGTATGTATGGGTGCAACCTGGTGTGGTAACAGTCAAACTTCTCACAGCTGATAGTCATTACTGTAGCCTTCTAGGTAGCACCCTCATTCATCTTCCTCACCCCAAAACTACTGCTGTTGCCTTCTGTGGTCCTTTTGTCTCACCATCCTTACTCCCACCAGCACTCTTGGGCTGCTTCTGTCCCCCTGGTCCCCACATCATCCCCAAACTCGCCTCTGGGTCCCACAGTACTGGAGTGGAACCCAGAGTGCCTCCATCTGCAAAAGGAGCAAGAGTGACATATCCTTTTATTCGTACAGCATCTCCTAGGACAGTAGGTGTAAAATCAGATTTTGGATTTAGGACACAGCAGAGATTAATATTATAGGTTCTGGCCAGAAAAATGTACTCCAAGCACACGTGGTGCTCTAATGGGTTTAGTCGAATCATGCTGTGCATATGTAGGTACATCACCAGGCCAAGTCCCTTGTGCTGTAACTGCTGCTTTTAAAAGCTAATGAGACAAAAATGCTAATTTCATGACCCACCTCCTAGAGTCCTCACAGAGCTCCCTCTCCCTTGAGATTTGGGAGTGAACAGAGATTTCAGGTCAGACTGTTGTGCAAGTGTTATGTGTTGGGCTGGGGTAGGGAAGAACAAAGACAGTGCTTACGGCTGTGGGTACTATTTATATACAGTGACAAAAATAGGTCCTCTCTGTATTTGTCCAGGTGTCCTAAGGCAGGTAGAGCACAAGGAGCCTGAGGTCTGAGCTGTTTCTGTGGTCAGATTGTTCTGCACTGAGGGAGCTGCTGTACCAACCCCATCAGCCCTGTCACTCTGACAGCCCAGTGTGCCAATGAGCAGGTGCTGGGGGCTTGGAGCCAAAGTCTCAAACTGTTCCCAGCATGCTATTGAGCCTCCAACAGGCCAGCAAAACTGATCTTCTGCTGTCTCTGCCTGGTCCCTCATTACTGTCACATCAAGTCAGATTTTCTCAGGCCCACCGGCCTTCTTCAAAGTCCTACCCCTCATATATCTGTTGCTCTGGCTCTAGGAAATAAGAGAAAGCCTAGAGTCTATCAAATAATCCCAGAAAAACTCAGATTCCTCTGAGTCTAAACTAGTCATATTTCTATAACAGAGACCACAAAAAGGAGTAAAACCAAAATACCTGTTTACTCCTACATCGTCTCAAGGAACATTAAATGTGAGATCAGATCTCAGGGTCAAAAACTGGTCACTGCCACTTGTTCTGCCATCACTTGTCAATTTTCAGCTATTCCCACAGGATCTCTGTGCCTCACTGTGTCAGTTTTGCTGTGCTCCTTGTCAGCTTCACGATAAGGAGCAAGGGGGAGAATTGGCAACCAGCATGCAGGGATCAGAGGTGGAATAAATTGAGAAGGAGTGGTAGAAAAAACATTAAGGCCTTGAAGCTCAAGAGCACTGAATAACCAACAAAGAATTAAAGATATATTAGGCGTACAGTTAAAAACTGCACAAGCTCTGAGACATCAGGAGTCGTTCTAAATTATAGCAAAAGGTGAAGAATCTGTTACCATGGCCAAACAAAGGCAGAAAATCAGAGAAGGTCCTAAACAGCAGCAGAAGGAAGCAGGAAGAGGCAGGAATGATGGTAATCAAACTGAGAAACAGATTACAAGTTTTCAGTCAGCTGCACTGGTTAATACTAGAGCAGGAGCTGTGGGAAGCTGTGAGGTTTTGCAGAATAACTGCGGTGTGTCTGTGTCTGATTCCAGAGGCACAGACAAAATTTTGGGAAGCAGGGATTCAGTTTTGAGTACATAGTTTAGGCACGTACTAAGCTCATGCTCACTACAGCTGTTCTGAAACCTGGGTAGGCAACCTTCTGCTGCACCCATTTCTTGTGTGGATCAGCCACTGTTGTGGCATCACTCCTAGTAAAAGGAGAAGTTTGGTGTACATATTAAAAGCAAAAAAAAGTTAGAAGACCTCTCACTACTCAAAAAGCAGTAGCCATATGTTTCAGAGAAAAATCTCATCCACTTGAAAAGACAGTGGTGGTTATTCAGTGTGGAAAGAGTAGTGCCTGGGGGCAGCAGGGATTCTGTAGCCCACCATCCTACACAGCTGTGGCCGTTGCACTGGAAGATTCTGGCATTGATCTCCCAGCATCTGTTAGAACCAATGTATTTTTAGATGTATGTCTGCTAGGGATTTTAAGACTTTAAGAAATGGTAATTTTAACACATCCCTGAATGGGCTGCTCTTATATATACTTCCCTGGTGTTTAAAAAAAGAAGTATCTCATCTCATGTGAATTGCTCCCATTCAAAGGTCTTTGTTATCCCTTTCTCTCCCAGGTAATGAAGATATCTGCTTTGAGACATTCCCTCCCCACGTACATGCTTAGCACTAAACTCACTCTTTAACAGTCTTGGGGATATATAATGGTTGCCTGATGCTTCTCTCCATAGGATTCTGTTCTTCCCAATTGCTTATCATTTTGCCGAAGTGGAACCAGTTAGGTTGATTTTCCAGTCAGGGCTAAATGGCTGCTTACAGCTTTTTTTTTTTTTTTCCAAGTTTCAGCCAAAATGAGTCAGTCATGTGCAAGAATAAGCAGAGGAAAGCATATCTTTTGGTTTGTTTGTTTGTTTTTAATGGTTAAAAAGAAAAGTAGCCTTGATGAGCATCTGGAAAGGTGTATCTTTGTTGTGGAAATAAATTCCATGACGATTTGAAGTGCTTTGATACCATCTTGCCATTAAAAACAAAATAATAAAAATTAATTGTTCTGCCTTCAAAGCTGGGCTTGGTTGAAGTACAGCAAAGAAGGCAGTGTTTGGGCCTTGCTGAGAAGAGCAAGGTTAAACCAAAATTTTTAATAACTACCCAGTGCAGATGCACTGTCCATTTCATGCCCCAGCTGAAGCAGATGATTAATGCACCCAAACACACATACCTAAAGGCTATGCAAAATGTGTTGCAGACGTTACAGGTGTAACCATTCTGGTATTATTTTTGAGTGTCTCCATTTGACCCTTTAAATAGTGTTGTTTTCACATTATATTTTGCACATAATGAGCTCAACAGGTACACTTAGTCTCTTAGTGCCAGGTAGGTTTGCAGTCTTTGAGCCACAGCTGTAGCTCTTCTGCAACCCTCCGCCGTCTTGCTAGTGTCCTTTCTCTGAAGAATGTTACAGGGTTCCAGTAATGCTCACACAAATAGTTGCTCTGTAATTGCCATCGTTCCCATGGTACGTTTTACTGGCAAACATTGAGTGTATCTGAGGCCTGCTCCCGATGCCAAGGGTTTTTTAAGATGTGCTGAGCACCTGTCTCGCTGAGTTCAGCTGGCGTTGACAGCTCCAAATACCTTGCAAGAGTAAGCGCTTGGCATATAAGGCAAGTGAGGCAATCAGCATTTTATGCATGTCAGGATGTGACCATGCTTGTTTTAATTCACTCTCCACTAGGCTTTCTTGCAGAAAAACAGCTCTTGCCCTTAATAAAGTCCATGCCTTCAATGGAAAGGCAGCAAGTGTAATTAGAGACCGTGATGAGCAGGCTTTTGCATGAGAGAGTTATCTACTGCTATAGCTATGTTCGTAACCTATTATATTTTAGATTACTCAAAATATTGAGTAATTCTTTCTTGTTCATGCAAAAATATGCACCAACAGTTTCATGCAGGTAATTGCATTGTCTAAAAATACGGGCTCTTCACACATTTTAGAACAGAGACGCACTCTTAATAACAGATTAGCATCACAGTGTGTGTGTGTCCATACATTTACGTGTGTATGTACATATAACATATGTTTTATGGTGATTAGCGGACCACGCTGACCACAGGTTGAGTGTTACAGTATTTTGGAAGTTGTGCCCCACCGTAATGATGGGGAATGGGGGTTGTAGTCAGTCTGCTAATGCAGCTTTTGCACGTTATCTGCGGATAAAATGTGAACAATGCAGAAATGAAAAAGAAGGAGGAAAGGGATGACTGTCTGAATTGAAAATGCCAAGAGACATAGCTATTTTACCCCAAATCACATAATCTGTCCCTACGACGACCGTGTTGTGTCGGACAACATGAAAGTGTTCCACTGGCATCCCATGCCCTTTCTTTCCATGGAAACAGTAACACTGTTAGCAATAGACCCCTGTGATCAGTAGAAAATGTATTGAGTTTAATTATTCTTGGCACTGGAGAATCATTTGTATTGCCCTACCATGGAAAGTCCATGCTAGCAACCCTGGCTCTGAGTACAGAGCATTTTATTATTTATCACCTTTAAGCATGTTCTTCTCCAGAGAAGTGCTGCTTTTAATGATAGATTTTTGGTGATGTGAATGTAAAATACATCACAGTTTCTGGTATCTCTTTCATTTTATGGATGGCACAGCTTAAAACCAGGAACATCAAATAAAATAACTACTGCTGAGAGTGAATAAAAGTTGGCAGGTATGGCAGTTTAAAATAGCCCTATTTTCACCCTAAATATAGTCTGGTTTAATTGAAATCTAGTGGTAGCTATGAGACAGCTGCTATATCAAAGACTAGTGACAGCCTGCGGAGGTTAAAAGAATACAGGCTGCCTATGTCTCTGCTGAGATAAAGTGGCATCGCAGAGCAGCAGATAGATTGATGAAAAGTTAAGTTTTTAAAACACTGATTTGTAAAGCCCTTATGCAGTTTTATTTATAGTTTGTTTTACTCTGTCCTCCTGATAAAATAGGTTTCTGCCTGAAACCAGAAGTGTGATGCAGATCCTCAGTTGCTGTTAACTGCTTTAGCCCAGCTGGAAAGGAAGCCACAGATAAAGGCAGGTGTCCCCACTGAAATTCTGCCTGTGTAGGAACAATAATGACAGAATTTAAACTTTTTCCATGAGAGAGTTTCTTACAAATGGGTATTTCAGCTCCATGAGATCAGCTTAAAATAGCCAGTTTGCAAATGTCACATATTTTAGGGGAGAACCCTCAGTACATGACAGCACAATCTTATGTTGCATATCATAAACTAAGTGATCTAACATAATGATGTTGTTAGTACCCCACTGCAACAGGACCACGTACAGAAAGACCAGAGGTTTAATTTTAGGAAGGAGTTGTCTCCATTGCCACAGGTGAAAAGTGGACATTTCTCATTATCCTGCTGCATTCAATATTCTCTAATTAAGAAGTACTGTTTTTAATTTCCATGCTTTCTGAATATTATTTTTTCAGCCTCATACAGTCTAAACCCCAAACACTCAGACTTATCCATCCTGGTAGATATTGTCATTCTTTTTACTTTCTAGTGCTTAATTAATATTTACCATGTTCTTACTAAGGTAAGATGGTACTTTCTTATTATATGAAATTAAAAGTAGATGAGCTTAGTTCCCAACTAAGAGAAGCTTTAGAAAGATATAGGGCACCTTTGCATCTGGATTTATTTGATTTTGATTTTGATCCTCAGGAGGGCCCTTAAGACCTTCTACCAACCCTATCAATCAAATGAATTGATGAATCATTGAGCCAGAGCTGTGGCTACAAGCTGTCCTGCATAGCAAGTTCTGAGGTGAGTTCCTGACTTGCTTGATTATTGCACACAAACAAAACCTCTTTGTGACTGTGGGTCACTGCTGAGTGAATACAAAATAAGGAAAGGGAAAGCTCACCCACCTCAGTGATTTTTGTGATTGCTCTTAAGATGTGATCTTAGTTTCTCTTCTGAGCCTCATGCTCCTTAGACTGGCAGGATCAGGAGGAGCATTAGAAAGGCAAAGCAGTCGCCCAAACAGGAGAAAGAGCATCCTAACAGCAGCCTCTCTAGCTGAGTAAGGAACAAAACCAGCAGGCAGGGAAAGCAGGGATATTCATGGAGTATGGAAGATGATAATATACAGTGTTATTGGAGGGTTTGCACAGACATGCTAAGGGGTACCGCTGTGACAGCTGAATTACGTGTTCTTACGAACTTCCTTGGATATCTGTAGCTTGTGTTCTTTGCTGGCATCATTGTATCTATGGCATACAAATACCAGCTGGGGAATGGGACTGACACCAAAGACATTAAGATACCCCACAGGGTTTTTTTGTATCCATTACTGACCCAAATGTATTCCTAAGCATCATACCACACAAACATACTTCCCTCCCTCCTGACTACCACGAGAGCTGAGACTGCCCAGATGTTCACAGAAAGCTCCTTGCATGCTGCAGGACCTGACAAAGAGGTAGGAGTCTGCCCTCAGCATCACCACCCCACGCATGCAGGCTCCCTGGAGCTAAGCTGCTTGATCCCGGGAAACCAATGTGCTGCTGCCGAGGCACCTAAGTGTACAAAGAGCCTCACTGTGAGTCACCTGAGTTCTTAATGCTGTTGTTCATGTAACTGTACCTTCAAATGGTTTCAGATAACCAGATTAGTAAATTGAGACTCTGTAAAGTGTGCCTGAGAATGAGTCAGACCAAAAGGCTGCCAGTGACAATGGCCACTAGTGGATTTACAGGGAAGAGCATGTAGCAGTACTTCAACACTGACACCCTCCGAGCTTCCAGCAGTCTGTGCCTCAGGATCTCTCCAGCCAAGAGTGATATCTGCGCGTAATAGCTATGTAAAATTCCCATTGATGTTAAGGGGAGTTAATCTGAGAAAAGAGATTCCAGACATCCCTACTGAGCTAACAAAGATAATTTTGCAGGTTTTCTCTGCATTTGGCTATCTCCGATTTTGCTTCTCATATACAAAAGCAACATTTAAAAGGATGACATCAAAACTTCCAAATCCATATGAATAGAACGCTTAATCAAAAGCCATAAATGGAGAAAAAGAGGACCTTCTTGTTGGCTATGCTGCATCTCTTGAAGAGTGAAGAGTACATTTATTATGCTACTTTTTAGAGGGAAGGATTTTCAGCTCCTTCTCAATAGATAGTTTTGAACAGTTCATTTCACAAAACGTTAGGAAGGAAAGATTTGGGGAAAATTGTATCTCTCAGCCTTAAAATTGAGTTATGGGCAGGGTGTTTGCCAGCTCATTTTTCTTGTTTTTGTGAAACAGACATTTGTGAGTTGTGAAAAATGAGCAATGGGAGGAGGGAGGAAATTGTCTAAGCCTATATAAGAAGGTTAGATAGTATACCGGTATAATTTATAAGGACTTACAGACACTGCTGTGCTTTGATACCTAAGAAAGCCATTGTGGACACACTGCATGGTGTTCTCACCTTGTGACCCATCAAGCCAATGGCAGCCATAGATGGGTCAACTTTTGTCTGCCTTGAGGATGTGGGAGCAACAGCAGCTGTTAAGTGAACAACTCTAAATTCTGATACTAGCTTTTGAAATTGAACTTGAGCTATCAGACTGATGCTAGAAACGTAGATGTTAGGGACACGGACTCGCTAATAGAGGCCATAGCATGTATGAGGACTTACGGGCTCACTGCAGGGTCATCAGCACACTCATTCACATAGTGGAGGACCATAGGAGTGACATCGGAGATCTTTTAGAATTATTTTCATAGTGGATGCTGTATGGACTGGAATGGTTTGGGATTAGTTTTTTTGCCAAACTCTTTATGCAACTAACTGAAATAACCCTGAAATATGGTGGGCCTCTGTGAGAAGGACATGCTAAAAGAGCCCTGAACTCTATCCTGACTTTCAAAGAAATGAAAGAAAAAGAGTGAGTACTTATGGCTGTGAATGGGTTTTGAAGCACTGTGGTGATCAGCTGCCTACCGGGGCTAATCTGCCACAGGACCATCACAGTGGAAGGCAGGTTACATTTTTTACAAGCAAGCACTTTATGACCTCTTAATTGAGGTGATTGTGTGTTTGTATGTCAAAAGAGTCAGGAGAGAGTCTCCTGTTTCCACCAGGCTGGAGCTAGGAAGGACAGGCAGTCAGAGATTGCAAATAGTTCTCTCCTCTGACACTGGATCAGTCTCTTTCTAAGCAGAGAACACTATGGATGCTGGTATCCAGTAAAAATCCTCACCTGGTTAAGCAAATCCATACAGTTTCTAACAGTGTTTTTGAATATGCCCCAAAAGTAAATTCTTCTCATGGGTCAGTAAGCTTTACAGGTGCCTTATGCTGGGTTACTTTAGAGTTTATGACCCTGGTTAACGTGACAAAAAAGAGAACCGAGAAAGCACAGAAATGAAGCATTTCATTATGAAAATTTGGGAGGACAGCAAGGCTAAAGTACACTGCTTCACTATAGGAGCTAGTCTTTATTTTCTTAAATTTGGAAGACATGAGCTATGAAAGAATAATTTCTTCTCTTATCAATTGCATGTTCCATTAGGAAACCACTTTGTCTTTTTCAGTTTGAGTGGCTATAGTTATGAAGGCACTCAGTGCCTAATTGCTTTGGTTTAACAACAAATTCTCGTACTAAAGACATATGGTTTATATATATTGCATCAACAAATACTATTTGTTAGCTGCTGCTGCACTGGAGGGAAGAGAGAACACAGCACATTAGGCCTCTTGTGTTTTTGCAAATCCATTTCTCAATCCAACGTTAACATTTTCAACTTCCTTTGTAAAGGAAATGATGCTCTGTTTCATTTGGACTCTGAAAGATAGTCTCCATCAGACTGTAATTATTTTTATATACACCTGATATTGGGAAGAAACCAACAGAGGCCTCTTTTGGGGAAAAAAAGAATACTTGGTGGGTTAGTAGTCATTGCATGACTCAAAGCCAGAAAATCTGGCCCTGATTTCAGTCTCAAACCTGAATCTGTGTTAAAATCCATTGAGAGCGCAAACATCATCTAGAGAACACCATGGAAGTAAATTTATTCTATTGTAAGCTTTTTTTTTTTTTTTAATCTTTTCCTTTAGCTCTGACAGGGAAAAACCAGAAGACTGGGAAAAGGAGAACAGTGTGGATAGAGCAGAACACACCAGTACAAATAATCCAATATTTCATAATTTAATTTCACAGTCACTAGACTGCAGAGGCATTGCAAACTGGCGGGAGAATAATCTAAGAAGGGTGTTGGCTTGACAATGGTAACATCAGAGCTTAAAGAGGTCTGGCAGCTTTCTAAAAGTAAATGTGTGTCCTTCCTTCTCCCTCTCTTTCTCTACTCAATATAGATTAAAGTGACCTCTGGAGATAAACTCTACTGAACCCCCCCAAGTAGTTCTGCAGTGTAGTTTTTATTTGTACAGTATGTGAAAGAAGAGTTCAGATTAAATTCCTGGCCTTTCAGAAAAGTTTGTCTGTTCCTTAAAAAAAGAAACAAAAAGAAAAAAGGCTATTTTATTTTAAAGCCGGAGCCTCTTTCATGGTCCCATGATCTCATGAGCTCTTTGGCTGGCCTGTGACCTTTCAACCTTGCACTACATGTTTCTTTTCTAAATTAGCCAGTGTTGAGACATCAATGGGGGAATATCAATGTTATTATAAAAGGCATCATTCTCTCCCAAAAATGTCAGTGTGAGTGAGTCATTGCACCTAACTGCTTAGCTTTTGTAAGGCAGCAAGAAGATTTGAAAGCGTGATCCAGAGTCCCCCAGTCCACCAACTTCTATTTAAAATGCTTTAAAAACCAATGTCCCTTGCATCTGCTACAATAGAGGCAAAGGAATTAAGCTTTGCTCCTTTAGCCACAGAAGAAAAGTCCTGCCTAAAGCAAAACTATATATGTGATGTAAAAATACATAGCTATTACAAACAATTTATTTTCACGGCTATGCTCAAAAGTAGCACTGTAAAAACAAACCAATGAGCAAACAGAAAAACTTTAAGAAAGAACTAAGTGTCCTGGTGAGTTCTGTCATGTTTAACACCCAGTGTCTCTGCATCTCTGCGTATTCATGCCCTCTGGTTTCTAGCAGGTTGAGGAAATGAAATCACATTAAGACTCCTTTTTTAATCTTAAGAGGATGGGTTTGCATTGTCTGGTGTCTCGAAATATCCAACACTGGATGTTTATGTGGTCCTGACCAAAGAAACAGTACCCAAAGAGACAATAACGTTACATGAGGATATTGGATTATAAGGGTGCTGAATCCTTAGCAAGGATAAACTGGTGTACCTTCACTGGCATCGCAATGTCTTCTGAGGGCTTGGCCTTCGAGCACCTTTGAAGTTATGTAGACTTAGTAGATTCATACACTGTCTTTGTGTTGCAAAATGCATAGATCTTGAAATGACAAACACACTGGACCAAATCAATTCCAGCTGTAATTCTATTTGTGCGTACAGTTACATCAGAAGTGAAGCTGACACACATCAGAAAATGTGTGTCACCTAGTAATTACCTCACTAGCAACACAGAGAAAAAGGCATGGGAAGGACGCATTTCCAAACTCCAAGTCAGGTTTTCTTCTCTGTTTTTGCGGTTAGCTATCCTGCCAGCTAGCTGGTGTTTAACCCTAGTTTACCTGCACCTCTGGCTGGCACCCGGTCACCCCTGGGTATTTTCTTTAGCATGGACAAAACCTGGAGTATGAGAGCCTCTGCTTACAACTAAAGGCGTTCAGTGCTTTTCAGTACAATGTTGTCAGCATTTCCTCATAGTCAGTTTCTCTAGAAAAACAGGTTATGTTGTACTTAACTGGATGTGAGAGAAAAAATAAACACTTGAGCAGAACGTAAGATAATAGTATTAATTCATCTAAGTACTTTAGTCTGTAGTGTTTAATGTAGCAAAAGCTGAGGATAAAGTGTCAGCTGAGAAGTTCTGTTAGCATTGCCAGATGCCTGTTTTGCAACTCCACACGCTTCTTTCTTCACAGCTGTAAGTTTTTCTCGTGCAGAAGTCTACGAGATGTCTGCCCCAGTTCCACATGCCTTAGTCCAATGCTCAGACGTGTGATGTTGCGCTAGGGTTCATAGGAGCATAGTATGTTCCTACAGGCATTTTTCTTAAGCCAATTCCCAGAGACCAATGACAATAAGGGGAGTTTTATACTTGAAAAATCCCTTTCAAAAACAGTCAACTTCTGGATTCGGCCTCTTGAATGATAAGAGGAAGTCATACGATCACAATTTTTGCAGGAAGTGGGAGAAATCTTCATATCACTGTAGTGGCATGCTGAAATAATACATTTCTAACCTAGTAATTTTGAGACCAATTTTGAGCCATTTCATACTGTCGAACTAAGCTCTGCTTATCAAACAAACATAAAACAGATTCAGTGCCGCGTCCATATTCTCTGTTCACTGTTGCATGTTTTGGGGAGCTGGGAGTGGGGAAAGCTTTATTGAACGTTTGTCCAGAAAGGATGAAATGTACTTCCTGGGGCAGACCCAATTAGCAGCAGTTTCTCTAATGAGTTTATGGCATTTTTTTATTTTTTTTGGAGTTTAAGACTTCTTTCTACTGGGAAAACTCTGACTCATATATAATACAAGTTCAGTCCTGCAGGGTGGAGTCATTTGTAAGAGGTCATTAAAGCAATACATTCCTTTAAGTCGCTGCTGTAAAATCGGGTTGTTCAATTCAAAATATAGCACAGAGTGCAAATTACCTGCATTAGCCAAATTCTCTGTCTGAAATTTTTCATAATCTTCCCCTGCAGAGTACTAGCCACACACGGGGGACTTAAACATTGCGTTTAAAGGGTCTGTTCCACCGAAGGGTTGAACAGCAGGTTGGCTGAGCCTTGGCGTACACTGCTACACTTGTCCTCGGTGCAACCCCCCTTCCTCTTTTCCCCAGCAGCCAGAATTGTGATCGTCCTTCCCCTGGGATGAGTCTGGCTCCCTCAACACCTGGGAAGGATATATCTTTTGAATAATATTCTTGATTAATTGATCTGGACACACAAGTCTCAACAAGCCTTAGCATTTCTGTAAGGCAAATGGCCTCTTATGAAGTCAACTGAGACCAAGCTGGGTTTGTCAGTTGTACATAGATGTCCCAGCCACTCAAAGGGACTGATCTGATATTTTTCGTGACCAAAACAACCAGACACATGCTTCCTGCACATGTCAGAAAAGCTCCACGAGAGAATGTGCACAGAGGGTAGGAGAAGGTGCTGGATTTCTAATGACGGAAGATCCAGTGAAGAAGTAAGCAGCTGTAGGTAGCAAGGTGTAATCTAGTCAATCCTCTGAATAGCTTAATTAGATTTGATTCAGCAAAACACATATCCAGCTTCTGCTGAACACCAGCAAATGCTGGGGGGCAGGGAGCAGGGGGAGAGCTTTCAAGAATCCTGTAGAAGACAGATATAGCAGAGATTAAAAGAAACCAGCAGAAAAGGTACTGAGATACTCCTACTTTGATGAAGATTTTTAAACTAAACATGCCAGATTTTCTGATGCTTCCACAGAATCAAAAGTAGCAGAAAACTGGCTAAGGGAAAGGTGCTGAGGGTTTCATTACATGACATTGGTGAGAGGGAGGAAGTTGTAGGCCACTTAGGTTTTTCCCATCTCCTGTCCTTCCCCATTTCCCACTCTGTGCGAGCTCTGTACTTGATGCAGAGAGAAAAAAGTAGAAACACTACTGAATTCAAGTGGGAATGCTCTATTCTTTTTATGTGGCATACAATGCAATTCGATAACGTTATCAGGATTTTTTGCTGCTCTAGTTTTGCTGTCAGACCCTAGGTTGCTGTAACTCAGCATAGGTCCATTTTGGAACCAGCTGGAGGTCTGGTGGGTGTTATTGCATTGCTGCCTGTACAATTCCTGATTTGCATCAATATGAGAGAGGCATGTCCACCGCATTGCGAAACTTTTGGAAAGCATTAGAGAAACAAGACAACCCTGTGAAAGTCGAGGTTGTACAAAGCCTCTGTTCACTTGTTTGTTTGTTTGTTTTTAAGGATAACTTTCCCCACTTGCGCCAGGTGATTTGGCTCCTCTTCATCATTCTTGCTTCTTCATAATGCTTGGATCAGCTTTTCAGTGGGCAGTGCTTTTTGCCCGGACTGTCAAGAGGTGATCTCCACAGCAGGATGGATTTTCTGTCTTCCTCTGGCTATCACGCTGGCTGGCTCTGTGCTTTTCTCCTCCTCTGCATTTTGTCTATTTGTCTTGTGTTTTACTGTGCTTTTTCTTATCCTCCCCAGTTCTAGCTCTTTCTGCCCATTGTTGGATATCTTTTGTTCACTTTTTGCCAGGTTCCATTCTTTTAACTGAGAATATCCAGAAGGTGGATCCGGTCCTCCAATACACACAGAAGACATGAATTTATAATGCATGCCAAAAATACATTTTCATCATGACACTTTGAAGATATTTATTTCAATTTGCTTAAAAGGTACTCAGCCCAAATCCTGGGTGTGCATACAAACTTTATCAGCGAAACAAATAGAAGCGCCTCATAATTTCAGGTTTGTTTGCTCAGGATTGGATCCTGTAAAGACTTGCAGATAGCTTCTCTTTGAAGAGCTTATATCAGCTTGGGTTTCTTTTTAATTTGTCTACCTGTAAGCTTCTCATTATGATAGCATGTGAGCATCTTGCAGCAAGGTGGTCAGATAAGAAGCGCTCTTATCCCTATCGAGGAGGTAAATGACCTGATGATGGTCCCTTAATCACAGAGGTTTGTGGCAGAGCTTGTACTTCCAGTTCTACCTCTTGAAATGGGCTTGGAAGCTCGCAGTGTGAGTTGTGCTGGCAGTTGGTAGCCTAGTGTTTCACCATGGGAATAGAAGAGTGCATGTGAATAAGCAAAGAGTGCGTGCTGCGATCTCTCAGGATTTTATCAGCAATGACTTGACTTTAGTCCCTGCCGCAGGCACCATTGTCACCCAGCTTGGAGAATTGAGATGTATATGAAGAAGGGAAATACTTCAGTCTGTGAAATGACCTACAGCTCAGGGGATGGTTCACAAGGCCAAAACCCAAGGGTCTCAGTCCCAATTCTTTCCCTGTCAGCAGTTAATATTTCAGTCCGCTTCAGCAGCTGTATGATTGCGGAGGTCTTTGTGCTGCAACCTTGGGGTGCAGCCGTATCTCACAGAGAGCTTCCCCAAGGTCACTTCAGGCAGAGCTGGAAGCAAGCCCTCAATATACCACAGCAGCAAGCATTCAACCCCAGCCTTTGAGAAGGAAAAGAGAAAATTAGGTACTAGTTTGGTCCCTTGTGTCATCCCAAGTCATTCTATAGCAGCCAGACCAGATAAGAGGTTTATGACTCTGCCTTTCTTCTCTATCAAGTACTTTGTCTCTGGAGTTTGCATTCCTGCAGTTCATTCCCCTCAACAGACCCAAGTGAGAGGATTGTTAAATGTGTGTTTGTATTTGATTTTCCCTCTGGTACCAGGAGGAGGAACCAAGATCCTGGTATTCCTGTAGTCCTGGCAATATATATTCTTGTATGGATTCCTCTGGTGCTTGTTTTCTGCTGTTTTTGTAGTTGGATTAATTACATGAGATCTCTGACATAGGTCTCCAAGCGGTACGTTCAAAACCTGGGGTGGCGAAAGGGTTATTGTTCTAAAATTAGAATAAATAGCCAGGAGTAAGGGCTGAAATAACCTTGTGCCACGTAACATACTTGGTAACCTCTTCTGTGTGCACTACTCTTGCATTTACAAGAGAGATCCTTTTCAAAAACAAGGTGGGTCAGACTTTACATCATCAGTGGCAATTTTTTTCCACATATTTCCAGGAGCAAGACCTACTTCCATGCTCCGGAACGCCCGCAAAGCAAGTGCCGGGTTGAGTTGTACCAAGTTTTGGGGAATCTGCAAGCCTTGGGCTTCTAATCTCTGCATCGAGAGAGTTACAGCAAGAGACCAAAAGGCACAATGTCATGTGAAAAACAATTAAGATTTGGGGTGTGTGGGGTGTATCTGACTCATAGTTTTTAACTTTTGGTGACAATGATATGTCACTTTAGCCACATCTTTATTACACAAAATTACCCGTCTTTGCAATTAGATCCTCTTAATCTGCTATGTCGTATCTCATCGATGA
Source organism: Phalacrocorax carbo (assembly GCF_963921805.1). Taxonomy (NCBI): domain Eukaryota; kingdom Metazoa; phylum Chordata; class Aves; order Suliformes; family Phalacrocoracidae; genus Phalacrocorax; species Phalacrocorax carbo. The sequence continues at coordinate 30,118,359 of NC_087519.1, read as the reverse complement.
ATTTAATTAAGAAGATTTCATTGGAAATCATTAGGCGATTTCATAGGAAAGCAACAACTTTTCTCTTCCCTCCTGCCACCCTTTCCCTCCCTGGGGCTATTACTTTGCTGTCACTTACTTCTCCCTTACTCATTCCTCAGGATAACAAACAGTTCTGAAGCAGCAAGACGAACAACCCCACTTACCCATGTATTTTTGCATGCCTGAGTGACTAGTCCAAAAGGTACAATCTCTGATAAATTTTGCTGGGTTTTGGGGAAGACCATGGTGGTGGTGGTGTTTCTGATGTCTAGTAAGGTTTTATCACAGAAAACAACTGCTCCCAGAAGACTCGGGAGTGATCTTTGGGTCCTCTGTCCATTGTGAAATGTGTTGGATACTGGCCAAAAGCCTGAGGGCTCACCTGGGGGGAAACACACGGGCATTACCTTGACACACAGGTGGTCACAGATGCCTCAGTTCTGTGGGACAGTCTAAACCACGCTGGCAGAGCTGCCAGAGCACCAGTTTTGGGAGCTGGCAGGCTGCTGTAGGAACGAAACTCCAAAGCAGAGAATCTGGTGCTGAAAATTCCTCTCTTCCCACATGTGCTCTTAGAGGGCCACTTTTAGCCTCCCCAGGACCTTGCTGGGGTTCCCAGGCTGTCGTTTAAGATGCTTTCGACACACTGGTCTCGCTGCATGTTTTACAAGGTAAGTCTTCTACGTGGTTGTTTTCCCACCGAACTGGGGGTCTTCAGGTTACGCACGCGGACCACCACCATCAGGCAGAGAAAGACGGCTTTAACGCCCGTTTTCACTCCGTCCTTCCCGAAAGACCCCCCCGGGCGCCCCAGCTGTCGCTGCTGCTCCAAGGCTGGTTTCGAAACCCGCCGGGGAAGGGGCTGCCGGTGCCGCCGCCACAGCCGGGACCTCCCGGGGCCGGGCCGGGCCGGGCCGGGCCGGAGCGGGGCGCGCGGCGGCGCCGGCGGCGGGGGCGCGGGGCGGCGGCGGCGGGGGCGGAGCCGGGCCCCGGGGCGGGGGGCTGCGCCCTGCGCGGGATTGGCGCCGGGCGGCGTGATGCCACGTCCGGCGGGGGAAGCCCTGCCTCGCTCGGGAGCCTCCCCCGCCGCCCGCCTCGCCGCGCAGGTGGAGCGGTGCCGCCGGACGCAGGGACCCACCCGAGCGGGACCCGACCCGACCCGGCCCGCCGAGCCCAGCCCGGCCCGGCTGAGCCACGCCGCGGAAGCAGCCCTGCTCCCTGCCCCGCTCCGCGCCCCGCTCCGGCGGCGCCACAGCGGCAGCATCGCGGCGGGACTGCCTGGGGATGCAGCCGCGCTAAGAACAAAAGCCCCTCTCCGCGGTCACGCTCCGGAGCTTTAAAGCGGCCCGGCCCGGCTAAACTTGGATCTCAGCCCCTCTCCGCCGAGCCGCGGCGGCGCCCGGATTGAACTCGCGGCGCCTTCCCCGCACGCCGCGGGCAGCGCCTGAGCCCCGGGGGTCCCCCGCCCGCTGCGCGCCATCCCGCGGGGCTGCCCGGGGAGGGGGCCGCGCCCCGCACCCCCCGGCACGGCACCGCGCCGCCCCGGGGACCCCCGCCGCCTCCCCGCTGCGGGACCTTGGCTTTGCCCTTCGCACGGCAGGTGGCGGGGCCAGCGGAGAAGGATGCGTTTCTTCCCGTGGGGATTTTGGCTGCTGTGTGTCGCCTCCGCCCCGGCTCGCGGTGACAGCGGCAGCAAGGCGAGGAGCTGCGCCGAGGTCCGGCAGCTGTATGGGGCCAAGGGCTTCAGCCTCAGCGGCGTCCCCCAGGCCGAGATCTCCGGTGAGTCCCGCGGGGCGGTGGCCGAAAGTGCGACCCGGGGGTTCCCCGGGCTGGGCTCGGGCGGGGGGGCGCCCGGGACCCGCCGCTGGAGTTTGTCTCGGGCTGTGGGAGGCGAGAAGTCGGACCCGAGAGAATTCCCCGAGGGGCGGGGATCCCCTCTCCCCTCGCAGCACCCCTCGGAGCCGCTGCCCGGGCGGGAAGGGTGCTGGCTCCCTCGGTGGCGATGCGGACGGAGCTGTGAGGGGGGGTGATCGCACCAAGTGCTCCGTGGTGGCTTGCCTTTTTCTTTCTTTCTTTCTTCCCCCCCCCCCCCCCCCCCCATTGTCTCGTTTCTTCTGAGTACAATTGAAAAGGTTTCAGGGGCTTGGTTCAGAAATCAGGATAATCGGTCTGTAATGGGTTTTGGTGTTGGAGCTGGAAAGTGCCATAAGGTTATGAGAGAGAAGAATTGATTTTTCTTAATCTTCTTTTGGGTGGGGAAACAAGCCTGTAAATGGCATTTGTCTGTTGTTAAAAATGAAGCGGGAGCAAAATGACCCTGTGTCAAGCGTGTAAAGCGTAGAGGAAACCCGAGCAACCTCGGAGTGTGTCCTCTTGCCTTCCTTCTGGTTTTGGACAACTCTTGGTTGATTTCCTTTTCTTTGCAGAAAACCACTGAAATACCAAGGAATATTCAAGTTCTGGTTTATGCTGGGTTGGGGTTGTTTGTTCGTTTGTTTTTTCTTTTGTCCTGAAAGCTTTGGGGGGGAAATATGCTGAGGTATCGTTTGGTTTTTTTCATTCTCGTCGAAGTTTTGATACACGCACTTGTGACCCATATCTGAGAGCTTTCCCCTCAGTTGTGGGAGCTTCCTTCGTCAGACAAAGCATAAAACATGCAGGCGTACGTGCCAAAGCCACCCTACAGGGACATCCCAATAAAATTGCAGTTTGTAGTTCACATCTAAGCTACAGAATGCCTTATGTTGAATATTTCATTGTGTAGTTTTCTAGGGAAGCCAATTCATTATCTGACCCATGAATGGAAAAGGCTGAACCATATAAATGTGTCACAAACGTGAACAAATTAATACTTTCTTTGTCAAGTTGCAACAAAGAGTAAATTTCCAAAATAAAATGAGCGATCTTTTAAGTTAAACAGTGGGGAGGTTCAAAATCATTTGAACATCACTATTAATAGAATCGTAATTCAGTTGAGCAAGAAACTGTATTTTTATAAATTTGCATCTAATGACTGCTAATGCAATCACACTTGTAGTAATGTTTCAAGTGGAAAGTTCTTGGAAGACTGAATACTTACAAATACTCGGGGAGGTGGCTACAGCACTGTATGCAGGGGTAGTGGTACAGGGCAGTCGTTCAGGTTCGTGTGAGCTGCGGTTACAAGTATCACGTATCGCAGGTTAGCAGCGAGTAAAGCGTCTTGTGCCCACAAATCATTGTGATTCAAAAAGTGACGGAGGACACGAAGATCTCTAGGAACCAGGAGTTTTGTTGCCTGCTGTTTGTTGCTACGAGCATGTATGCTGACAGTCTTGAGCAATGGGGGTTAAAATTACAGTATCAAACTGAGCATCTCTGGCTGTTACTGTAAACAGGGAAACTCGGTAGATAAATGCTATAAAAACCTGAGGAATACCGCATGGAAAATAATATGAAGAAGTGCTTGGGGGAAGAAGGTTCCACTCATAAACCTGCTGCTGATAATATTAGCCTGGTATTTAAAACAGTTAACGGACTTAATGATTTTCATTGGTAATTATCATGCGTACCTTCTGACTGATACATATTCAGGAATGCCCCTTTCTATTGCTGTCGTATGTATCCAGTACAGTTAAAACATTGATGTACGTTAATACTAACCTCAGAAATGTTCCTAATATGTACAGTGTTGTGTATTGTGTATGCTTTTTAGCAGTTATGCAGGTTAGTGCAGAAGTTCATGCCAGTTCTGTTGTGTCCAGAAGGAAGACTCTCGAGACCCTACTGCAGTATCCCCATGTAATAAGTTCAGGATCATGCAGTTTATAATTCCATGTTTTGTGGAAATATTCAATTATTGCGTAAGGCTGGTTTCAACAGCTTCAGTTCAGTTTGCTGACATGGTGGTTCAAATTGGTACGTAGAGGGTCTTGTCAGGTTACACCTGATTGGCACTTGTAAATGCCTACACATCAACAAACAACAATAAAATTTTTTATATGAATACTCCTCCTGGCAGCAGAAGGAGAGCTAAGGAGAATCTCCATCCTTTACTGGATGCAGGGGGAAACATAGTGACAAAGGATGAGGAAGAGACTGAGGTACTCAACGCCTTTGCCTCAGTCTTTAATGGTAAGAGAACAGTTGTTCCTGGGTACCCAGCTCCCTGAGCTGGAAGACAGGAATGGGGAGCAGAATGAAGCCCCCATAATCCAAGGGGAAATGGTTAGTGACCTGCTACACCACTTAGACATACACAAGCCTATGGGGCCGGATGGAATCCACCCGAGAGAATTGAAGGAACTGGCAGAAGGGTTCACCAAGCTGCTTTCCGTCATTTATCAGCAGTCCTGGCTAACCGGGGAGGTCCCTGTTGACTGGAGATGAGCAAATGTGACACCTGTCTACAGGAAGGGCTAGAAGGAGGATCTGGAAAACTACAGGCCTGTCAGTCTGACCTCGGTGCTGGAGAAGGTGGTGGAGCAGATCATCTTGAGTGCCATCATGCGGCACATACAGGACAACCAGGTGATCAGGCCCAGTCAGTGTGGGTTTATGAAAGGCAGGTCCTGCTTGACTAACCTGATCTCCTTCTATAACAAGGTGACCTGCTTAGTGGATGAGGGAAAGGTTGTGGATATTGTCTACCTGGACTTTAGTAAAGGCTTTAACACCGTTTTGCACAGTGTTCTCCTGGAGAAACTGGCTTCTCATTTCTTGGACGGATGTACTCTTAGCTATGGTAAAAAACAGGCTGGATGGCCGGGCCCAAAGAGTTGTGGTGAATGGGGTTAAATCCAGTTGGTGACTGGTCACAAGTGGTGTTCCCCAGGGCTCAGTGTTGGGGCCAGTTCTGTTTAATGTTTTTACCTATGATCTGGACAAGGGAATCAAGTGCACCCTCAGTAAGTTTGCAGACAACACCAAGTTGAGCAAGAGTGTTGATCTGCTTGAGGGTAGGAAGACTCTACAGAGGGTAGGAAGGCTCTGGACAGGCTGGGTTGATGGGCCAAGGCCAATAGTATGAGGTTTAATAAGGCTCACTGTCCGGTCCTGCATTTAGGTCACAATAACCCCATGCAACGCTCCAGGCTTGGGGAAGAGTGGCTGGAGAGCTGCCCAGTGGAGAAGGATCTGGAGGTGCTGGTTGACAGCTGGCTGAACATGAGCCAGCAGTGTGCCCAGGTGGCCAAGAAGGCCAACAGCATCCTGGCTTGTATCAGGAATAGTGTGGCCAGCCAGAGCAGGGAGGTGATCGTGACCCTGTACTGGGCACTGGTGAGGCCATACCTCAAATCCTGTCTTCAGTTTTGGGCCCCTCGCTACCAGAAAGACATTGAGTTGCTGGACCGTGTCCAGAGAAGGGCAATGAAGCTGGTGAAGGGTCTGGAGATCAAGCCCTATGAGGAGCGGCTGAGGGAGCTGGCGTTTAGTGTGGAGAAGAGGAGGCTGAGGGGAGACCTTATCACTCTCTACAACTACCTGAAAGGAGGTTGTAGTGAGGTGGGTGTTGGTCTCTTCTCCCAAGTAACAAGTGATAGGATGAGATTAAATGGCCTCAAGCTGCGTCAGAGCAGGTTTAGATTGGATATTAGGAACAGTTTCTTCCCTGAAAGGATTGTCAGGGATTGGAACAGGCTGCCCAGGGAAGTGGTTGAATCACCATCCCTGGGGGTATTTCAAAGACATGTAGTTGTAGTGCTTAGGAACATGGTTTAGTGGTGACCTTGGCAGTGCTAAGGTGGACTCAATGATCTTAAAGGTCTTTTCCAACCTAAATGATTTTATGATTCTATGACAGCTTTTGACTAAGTTAAAAAATGCTGATGAAGATGGTTCAGTGGTGACTCCACTTAGACCTGTGCTGTTTCCTGATGGTGGCCTTATCCAGTGAGGTTCAAGAGCTACACCAAGAACCACATTTTTGTCTTATTTCCAAGCCCTCCAGAGGCAAAAGCCCTTTACTTTCTCCCTTTCTAAGGGGATCTTGCTGTTCCTTCTCTTTCCATTGCTTGCCCTGAAGCAAATGGGCAAAACTAATTTCTTAGCCCCATGGCCTTGTCCCCCAAGCAGTGCTGCCGTGCTAGGCTGACCTTGCTCCTGTCTGCTTTGAACTGGCTCCAGGCACTGCTTGATGTGTGTTGCCGTCACACCAGCCCAGCACCAGGAGCCAAACCACATGCTGCTTGCACCCCCAGAACTTGACTTCAAAAGGAGTTTAGTAAGCTCCCATGATGCAGGCTCTGATTCAGGCTGAGATGGCTGCATTTATGTTGGTTTTTGAACACTTATTGCATGCTTTACACCTTCTAATCTGTACTCTTTGTTATGATTTAAGAGGATTATGAGTAATACAAAGTCTCCACAGCTCAGCAGAAGACAGTCCCTGCTTATGACTGTACAGATCAGTTAGAGAAGTAGTCGCACAGTTATTAGCTGGCTAATAGATAAGCATCAGATTCAGGGATAGACTCTTGGCTTACCAGATTCCTCATTAACCACCTAGACAGGGGTTCCTGTTTTTTTGCTAATGTTGTACAATGCCTTTAACATGTCTAAGCACTTTAAATGTGTTGGGTACTGTTATTAAGCATGTTTAGGGAATACGCAAGGTGTTATATCTTACTACTTTGAAGTCAATGGCAAAACTCCCAAACATGAAAGAAGTGTCTGTTGGTATTAGTAATCCTGAGAGACAGACGTGTACCCAGAGTCTCTGGTGAAGATCTGCCTAGAAGAAAGTTTCTAATGCTGGGGGAAATGCTCCCTACCCCTCTGGTTTGGGAAAGTTACGACACTTGCTTCTGTAAGACGTACTAACTTGAGAAAAGTTTTCCTGTGTGTTGGGGAGTGTTCCTGCTTACTGGCTGGACGACCCCCACCCCTTCTCTGTGATTGTTACAAAATACGGACAAACAGTTTGAGAGCTTCCAGTTCTTCTGTTCCCTCTCAAATCTTCTGGAGGTTGCAACCCTCAGTTCATACTTTCTCGCATTCGTGCTACCCAGAGACCATCACCCTATCGTGGGTCCCCTACTCTGGTGGCTGCGGGAGAAAGGTGCCCTGCACTAGGCATACCTCAGTGCCTGCATTAAAGGTTGATCTTCTTGGGCACACAGCATGGTTTGTAACAAAAGAGAGTGAGCTGATGGCAGGAAGTATTGTGCTTTGGGGAGGATATCCAGCTTTCTGTGCTGTCTTGGAGTGGTTTAAGATTAAGATTAAGATGTTGGATGGGCGACTGCTCCCCAGTGTTGCAAGCAGAGATATTTCTCTTATGTACTGGAGAAGACTTGAGAGTTGTGATTTGATGTGGATGTGCTTGGACCTTGCTCGCTGTTTGGGCTAGACTTTGCTTTGGTTTGTTTATTCCCCAGATTAATCCTTAGTAGAGTTGGGTCACTGCTGGGTTGAGCCTGTTGACACGGGTGATAGGTGTAAGCCAGCTGGACTTTGCCAGGCCACACTGCTGCTCATCCAGCCACATCTTTTGGTCCTTTTAGGCTGGATAATTTGGTTTTTGTAAGGAAAACAGTGTCAAGTGTATGTGTTAGAGCCATTTGGAAGAGTGTTAGCCAAGTAGAGAACAGGTCTGCCTACAGGATGGGGCTTGATGAGGCTCTCGGAGAACAAAGAGAGTAATGAAACCCAATATTGGAAGTTATTTTAACTTCTGGCAGTTGCAGTACAAAAGGCATAAATGCAAACATGGGCAAACCTGCATCTGTAGTACGAAAAATAAAATCTGGGGCTCCTTCACTCCCAAGGAAGTTCTTTACCCCTTAATTGAAAGGGCACACTGTTGCTCCAGCACTTTTTGAGGTTGTTATATTTGGTTTGTAGTTACTCAAAGCAGACGGGATTTCTCAAGGTTATCTGCTATATGGTGAACTCCCGAATACAATATTAACCCATTTGTGCTAATGAATTTGTTAAGGGCAAATTGGAATGGCCTTTGTAGCCTGCTTGGTTTAGAGTGCTATTTCCAGTGAGGCATAACAGGGAATTGTGCCTTTTCCTCCATCTGGCAAGTATATCGGTGCAAACGTTAGAGGAGGCCATGCCTGAACTGTGTATCTCCACTTCTGTTTAACTTAAAATATACATAGAAATTTGCATGTTTTACACTTTGTGATTGTTTTGTTAATCTGTGACTGCAGAGTGTGTGCATACAAAACAATTATGAAAATAAGATTTAGGTAGGAAAAATGGGCTCCCTCTAGCGGTTACGTATGGGACCGAACCAGAGTCTCGGAGGAGCCTGTGTCTTCACAGTCCCAGCGCTTACCTAAGCTACGTCAGAAATCCGCAAAGCTTTATACTTAGATATTCTTTAGAGTTTTGTGGTGTTGACATTATTTTTAAGAGAATCTGCCTTTCTGTCACCATGATAAGGATGACTAAGTTCTCAACTTCTCAACACATAATTATCAGCTGTGTCTGACAAAACTATTTCAACAGCTTCTTTTGTTGGTGAAGCAAAAGCCTGATATTTTCTTTTTGAAAAAATTTGCATGCATGCGTAGCTGGAGACACCCACCACCACCACTGTGTGAAGCTGTAGAGTTCACCTCATCTCTCCTTTTTCTGTTCTTGCCCTAGAAGTGCCCTGCTTTGTTTAAGAACACATGTCAGTCAATCTCTCGATATGCCAAATGGGTTTGATAGATGTGTGGCTTTTGGCAGGGATTGTGAAAGAGTTGGTTTAATGTTCTATTGCTTTCATTACAATTGTCTTACATTGAGGGGACGGGATAGATATATTCCTCTGGGTAATTTCAGTAATTAAATGTGCTTTGACTTAACCAAAGGAGGGGAAGGAGCTTCTAACTTGATTATCAGAAATGTGTATTTAGAGCAGAGGTTTTATTTTCCTCACAGGTCACAACAATGATAACTGAAAACAGAGGGCATGGAGCACCTGCCCATCAACAGCAGCTGAGCACAGGCTCAGCACCTCACCACTGCTGCCCATCAGACTAGAGAGGGGGTGTTAAGTATCATCTATTCTTACTGCAGCATCAAATTGCATTAGGCATAGTATGGAAAGTGAAGGCAGGGTAAAAGGATGGGCCCAGCCTCAGAGGGCTGTTGGTATGAGCAATAATCCTGACCCTGCTCTCTGCAGTAGTCTCAGCACTGTGCAGCTGGAGCCAATGCTGCAGTTTTGGTCTCCTGCAGCAGCTCGGGTGTTCCTGTTGCTTGTTTTGTGGGACTGTGGAAGTGAGGAACAGGGTAGGTGGGAGGGCGATTGGCAAGTGTCACTGATGTAGGGAGAACTTTTGTGTCTGCTTTCAGCATTCAGCTGGAAATACTGCCTGGGAATTTCAGGGGAAAACCAGGGAAATGGTCATCCCAATTCTGTGGAAATTCACAGGCTTCCTTGGGGAAAACAGCTTTCTGTTTTCTTTTTGTCTTTGTTTGCTGCCTTGGCCCCTGCTGAATGCAATGTATTTCTATATATTGTGTTTCTTTCTTTGTCCCATGAGGTGTTTTTCTGTACATCTAGCAGGCAGGTAGCCTTACAGAGGGGATAGTGTCAAGGCAGCATGCTGCTCTGGCATACAGTTGGCCCTGCCAGCTCTGCTTAACTTCTGCAACAGGGCATACGCTATACGCTACCTCCAAATGTGATTGCTAGCTTTCCCGCAAGCAGCTTCCAAGATGGTATGTGCACGTGTTGCTCCTGCTTGGAGAAGCAGTAACAAAAGCCCCCGCAGAGAATTGTCTTCAGTGAGGCATCCTGTCTTGCAGTGGCAGGGTGTCTCCTGCCAGAAGCACAGCCAGCTCCCCGCGCCCGGTGTGCTGCGCAGCTGCTGCCTGTAACAGCACGGCTTGGCTCTGGCTGCCTTTCATACATGCAAAGGTCCTCCCATGTCCCCGTGAATGCTCTGCACTGCAGCAGATGCAGCAAACACGTAGAGTCACCTTTTTGGCTTTTTCCATGGAAGAGCATCTCCTTAATGGAGTGTTAATTCAGAAAGGAGTTGGATGTGCTACTTATGGTTGCATGACAGTAAAGCTGAGGAGGGCACTTGGCACTGACTTTCATCTGCCCCTTCTGAACTTTACGCATAGATGGAGTCTTTCTGAAAATCCTAAGCGAGTCCCTCCTTGTTTCCGCCTGTATAAGTTAGGTCAGAGCTGGGCCATCTTCTTCAATGCGTCTCCAAATACTACCAGGCACAGCTGTGAGAAGGAAGGAGAGGTTCAGTGGGCAGCTTGATGGACCAGACACACCACCTGTCTGGGTGGTGGCATGGAGCAAGTCTGTACAGAGTCTCTTCATCTTTAAATCTCCCTGGAAAAAGTCACGTTCTTGTGTTCCTGTATGTGGAATGAGGATTGACTGTGTCTTCCTGACAGCTGTTGAGGGCAGCTCTGCCTCATCACGACAGGGAGAGACCTACGGAAGGGAGACCCTAAAGCTTGCAGGAGCCCTCGTAGCAGTGACTTGAAGATTATTCCATCGTGTTTTGTAGTTTGTTTGCACAAAGTTGCTGTAGCCACCGTTGCATTAGGATATTTCCCCTCAAAATTACCAAAAAATACATAAAATTCAGCTCTGTGAAAGCAGAAAATTTCCTTTTTTCCCCTCTTATCTGTGAAGGACAGACTGCCATCTCCTGTGATGTCTGCATACCCTGACTCTTGGTTGCTCAGAATGTGTTATATCCATGGCAGGTGAAACCTGTCTTTAAGTAACATTTGATTCCCAGGGAATCGGGTTACCTCCATTCTCAGATTGTTCTGCAAAAAATAATGAAGCTTTAGACTGTAGACACTTAAAATGCTTGTCTATATGTGACAGAGCTGTGAGCTGATTCAGTCACTTCTGCCCAGTAATGTATTCCCATTTTACTTTGGAATTCTTTGAAATCTTCCAAAGGGAAGATATGGAAAACATTTTCTTTCTTACGCTTTAAATAAGCAGAGTGTGCTGTGATAGTTATTCACAACACTCTGGCTCTGAGTTTTAGAAAATATATTAATCACAATTGTGTTGACTATACAGACATTATAAAACTAATTTAATTTTTTGTGCCTTTTTGTGTACAGTGCAGCATGAATCAAAAGTACAGAATTACTCTAACTGTTATAAACTTCAATGCTAGCAACATAAGTAAAACAATTTTGTTTTAAATTGCCATGCATTCTTCTGAAGTGTTAAAGAAAGGAGAAAACAACGACAAAAAAGTTTTACTGTGGTTTCAGGAACAACACGATAGTACTTATGCAGACAGTCAATCTTTTATATAACTAAAATGCAAATACTCTATGACAAATAGTTTTGGCTTGCAAAAAATTGGTATTTTATAGGATTGTAAAACTATACTGTATAACTTAGTTGGAGTGTTTCCACTAGTTTTACCAAGTCTCTTGACTTTTAGCTGGAGCAGACAGGCATATTTCTAAAATATTAATATTTCTGAAATTCTTTCAGCTGTTAATTTTGCTCATAAAAATATAATAAAAGCACTGTCAGAAATTAAGATTACTTTTATTTTAAAAAATACAGATAAAAAGAGACTACTTCAGTCTTTTGGTCTCAGTTCATGTTGTTGCAATAAAGTTTGCAGTGATTTGATTTTATAATTGATCCTGAAGTGATGGCCAAGCATAGTGTAAAGTGAATTTTGTATGAGTGGCAAAGCAGGGGGCTGCTGTATTAGCATCTCTTGTCTATTCCTGCTGTCTCCCCGGATAAGGTGAATGGTGGAAGTAGGGTGCTGTAATTAGCTTGTAGGTCTGGAAGGAGGGCGGTCTGGTCCTAGTCCCCATCTGGATGCAGATTTTTATCATGAAGCTGGAAAAGCCACTTCACTTTGCTCTTTTCAGCAGTTTCCTCTACAGTAAACACTAAATTGAAATGAGAGAGCTTGAATAACTAACGGGAAGTTCGGTTTATTAAACTCTAGTCCCTAGATGTAAGAGTGCCTTAAAAGAGAGCAGTGGTCTTCTCCCCTGATGCAGTTGCTCGCTGTGCACAGCTGCATGAGTTTAACACAGTTGTATAACCAGTTTAGATTTTTACAAACATCTGTTTGGCTTTGTGACAGAATACCAAACAAGCTCTGCAAAAAAACCCCTCTTGCTCCTCTTTCATTTGTGGGAGGTCTCATAGAGGCTTCCATGTTGAGGAGGCTGGTATTTTTATTAGAGAGGCTCTCTAAGGCCAAACCATAGCTGGAGACTCATCTGCTGTGAATTTGAGGAAGGGCTGCACAATAGTGGGAACCCGTGGGTAGAAGTCCCACTGACTCAGCCGCAGGCTCCCGGGGGACTGTGCCCCGTCCTGTCAGATGGTGGTAGGATGTAGCAACGTCCTGACTGCTTGTGCTTTTTGGGTTGGTGCGGAGGAGAGATTGGGCAGTGCTTAGGGAGGTCAGAAAAATGTTCCAGTTTGCATTTTGCTTTTCATCTGCCAGTAGCATGTTCCCTAAGTGAATTTAAGCCCAGAGATGCAAAAAGTGATATGATGTTATATAAATACACACATGAATCTCTATAACACATCAGGTAGTAGAGTCCCTGCGTGGGGTGCAGGAGTAGGGAAACCCTCTTGTTTGTCAGTGCTGCCCTGTTCCTCAGTACTGTCCTCGGGTCAGTGATGAGACACTACATTGTCTTTCCAGGTGAGTGTGTGCGTTTGTCCTCTTTCTAGGCTTTGCATTAAGCTGATTTAGAACAGTGACTGTTGGACTTACTGCGTCTCAGGAAGCTGTATTTGATTTGATCAGTTCATAGTAAACAATAACTTTATCTCTGCTACACATTGACATTAGGAGCAGAAAAAGTTTGGATGTGGAAAGTGTGACTTAAATTACTCTGTGTGCTAGAGTTTATATGGGGTGATAGTATGTCACACACTTACTAGACTCATTAATGCAGGGTGGTCAAAATGATACTAGACGTGAAGGGTTGGAATTAGGTGTGGGAGAGCAAAGCAGAGTGCTGTAAATTGCTCTTTAGATTAAGTTTACCTGGCAAGTGTTCTACTTGACTGTTTGCAGAGTAGAAGTGAGCCAAATCATGCTAGAAAAGGGCTTGATCAGGTAACTGATGTCCAACCTCAGGCACGTGGTGCGCCAGTGGCCTACTCTTTGCTTCTTTCTCCAGGAAGTTTCACAGCCACTCCTTGCTGTGTTGACTATCGCTCTCTACAACTACCTGAAAGGAGGTTGTAGTGAGGTGGGTGTCTGTCTCTTTTCCCAGGTAGTGAGTGATGGGATGACAGGAAACGGCCTCAAGTTGTACCAGGGGAAGCTTAGATTGGATAGTAGGAAAAATTTTGTCACTGAAAGGGTTGTCAAGCATTGGAACAGGCTGCCCAGGGAAGTGATTGATTTATCTTCCCTGGAGGTATTTAAAAGACGTGTAGATGTGGCATTTGGATGGTTTAGTCGGACTCTCTAGTGTTAGGTTTATGGTGGGACTCAATGATTTTAAAGGTCTCTTCCGACCTAAATGATTCTGTGACGTGTGGCAGGTCTGTTGTGTGCCCAAAATACAAACATTACAGGTGCACAGTGGATATGTGCTGGGCTTGTGATAGACGAGAGCATTGACTGGCCACGTGCCCTGTGTTCACAAACACACACACCTGTCATGCAACTGGATAAGTCATCTATTGGGTATGATGCAATACCTATACTTTGATGTAGTATGCACCTTTGCTCTCACAGTGCACAAGGAATCATTGGTATGGCTTTAAATGTATCCATAAATGGAGGAATGACTCATCCCAGTCCAAAGCTGGGGCTCAGTTGTTTTACTTTCAGTGTTGGTATAGAGGTGACATTGTCATCCAGAACAATTTTGTGCTTGATAGGGATGATGTCTTTTTGAAAAGCTGACTGCTGCTGTTATATGAAATAACACCATAAGAGAGGTTATAGTTTATTGCCTGGAAACTGGAAGCGACTAATGGGTTTTATATATAAATATATATGTGTGTGTGTGCCCGTACATGGGTTGGTAGCTCTGGAAAGGGAATTTTGACAAGCAGCTCTTGAGCCTGTGCTCTGAGAGATGTAGACTGGACCATTCTTGGCTTTGGCTGGAGGAGGGGATGTGGCCTGTTTTGGGTCTGTGTCTTCCTGGTGCTGCTCGTTCAGTCCCAGCTGTGGAGGGACTGCTCCCATGGCAGTTTGCTTGTGCCACCGTTCCTGCAGGATGACATTTCCCTGCCTGAGCTCAGATGTGCAGCAGCCTTCCAAGATGACGGTGAGCAGTTGCATACAGAGCCATGCTTGTTTCTGACACATGACTGATTTGTCCTGTCCGGGACAGCAGCATGGAAGACAGTTTGTTTTGCCACATCCGCATGTACTGCACCGTTCAGTTGTGGGATCACTTAAAGCCCCAAATGTCTCCATGCCATGCAGATGCCTTTTGTATCAGGATGGCTGCCTGTTACTGGGTGGGCTAATTTTGCTGCTCTGTAGGACAGTACATTCAGGGCAAACGTAAACCAAATGTTGATAGAGCTTTTGCAGAACTAATTAAAATGAAATTTTCATTGCTAAATCTTCACAGGTGCCAGCAAGTATAAATAAAGCTGAAGCTGTGACTTTGCTCTTGTTAAGATAAACAGAGAGCAAATACCTTCTTGAAACAGGACACATTTCAGTTGTAAACCAGGGAAGAAAGCCACTGTGTTTAAATGCAGTATCATTTCTCCCACTATCCTGTATCAGCTGTCTGGGGGCTTGAATTTTGTCTTAATAAGTAACACTGCTGCTACTGTTTGTGTTGCACTGAAGCAATCTCCGGTCACAGTCATAAGTTAAATATTTTTCACTGTTACCAATATACGCTGTGGCAGGATTTAGGACTTAAATTCCTAAATATATCTGCTGATGTATGTGTATCCAGCAACATGGCGTCTTGTGTTATCCCGCTATCACTGATATATTTTGAGCATGTTACATCACTCAGGCTGATCTGGCTATCCTTTCTGTCAGCTAGAGAAACAGACATATGACATACCCCTTTTCAGTATTCTTTACAGGAGTAGTAGCAGTTGACGTCGGAGCCCAGTGTGCCTGAATGTGCTGAGACCCCTGCAGCAGCAAACTTCCAGAAGTGGTGTGCAAAAACAATGTTCCTGTGTTGTTTTGTAAACTGAGAGAAGCAGGGTTTGTGTAGTTAAAATGCATAAAATTACAATAATTTATTAAAGAGAAGTAACTACTTGCATGCTTTACTTTAAAAAAAAAAAAAAGAAAAAAAAAGTGGAGTGCCTTATACCCATCTGCTCAGTGCTTGTGAGACTGCATCGGGAGCATGACATCCAATTTCAGGCTACCCTGTAAAGGAAAGGTATAGCTATACTGGAGCAACTCTGGCACAGGCCACAAAGATGGTCAGGGTGCTAGAGTACGTGATGTACAAGGGGAAGCTGTGAAATCTGGTATTTTTTTTTCAGCATTGAAAAGTCTAGAAGAAAGAAGGCTAGGGGAGATCCCATTGCTGTCTGCAACTACTTAATGGGTGGGAATAGAGAAAGTGAAGGTAGACTTGGCTGCACAGGGGCAGGATAGGAAGTGGTGGACACAAGTTGGAACTGGGGAAATTCTCATTTCATAAATGGAAAGACTTTTTCAACATGAGTGATTGAAGACTGCAATAGGAGCCCAGAGAAGTGGATTGAGATGGAAATCCCACCTTGAAGATATTCGGAGTGTAAGTGGACAAGGGGTTGAACTAGATGGCTCCAGAACACCTTTTGGCTTAAATTATTCTGTGATTCTGTGCAAATGCTGCAATTGTCGTACACCAATAGGGTGTATGTGTAGGTAAAGCTCTCTCGTTAATGAAGGTCTTCAGAGGAGGAGGGGTAAAAGGAAATCCTTCTAGTACTGCCATGTAATGTTTGTATTTTTTTAACTTAATAGTTTATGAAATATGACATCTAGTGAAATCAAAGAGGGGAAGCAATCTTCTCCTACGTGAGTAAAGACCTGTGCGGGTACTCCAGAGATCCAAGTTCAATTTCTGCTCTGGAACATGTGTCTGGCATAACCTTGGGCAAGTTGCTTAATCTGTCTGTATCTCCAATCCCCATCTGTGCATTACTGTCTTTAAATGATAATATCTTGGGTTTTTAGTTTGTCTTTAAATTATCAAGTCTTGGAGTACTAAGTCTCACTATTTCTCTATATAGTACTTAGCACAATGGAACCAAAAATCTTCATCAGTCCCGTGGTACGTGAATAATAAACAGTAACAGCATAATTTAGGGCACATTCTGCCCTCTGTTCTCATGATATATAAAGACGGGGGGGGTTGTTGATTAAAATGCTGTGCTGTTCAACATAACGAAGATACATGGGCCTTACTGAACAGATTTTTACAAGCCTGTTCTTGGCTCTTTTGGTTTGAGTTTTTATTTTGTTTCATCATTACTCATTGATTGCAGGTATCTAAACAATTTGCTTGGCAGGTCAGCGAATAATAAATTAATTTAATCTGTATCTCTTTCAGCTTAATTATTGTTAACTCATTACTCAGTGTTTAGTTCAATGGATAATGAACTCTGTCCACTGTGCGGTGGAGAAGAGTTGGACTACAGAGAGAGAACTGGATTCTCGGGTTCTTTTGAAGATACAAACCAAAATTGCAGAGTCACTGAACATTTAACCCTAGGTTAGACTGAAGGTTACCAGTAGGCGTACCGCTATTACCTTTGCAAGCTTGTATATAGGTTAACATTATTTTGGTTGGTTCCATGCCTGGCATTGCATTACACTTCTTGCTTTATTTTTAGACAGTTAAGAAACTGGTGATTACTACATAGACAGCTATTTTTGCCGTGATTATAAGACAGTGTCTAATAAAATCATATGTAGTACAATCCTAATACAGAAAGACTTCATATTTGACTGTGGTAATACTTACTGTGTTAAACTACTTCCTGCAAAGTTTAATAGTGTGTTCAGACTTTCCCATTTCAGCTACAGCCAGGGGAATATATACTTCCTTCACTCAGGGGTGCTGTGGTCTCTAGTGTCATGCTGCTGAGAATGTGTGTTGTGTTTGGAATTACCTGTTTCTCTTGTTTCTTCATCCTGCAATTTTTGTTGTCTTTTTATCATAGAAGACTTGGTATATAATATGTAGCAGGCGTTGGCTGTCCTGCCATGTTGTGCCAGTGGCAGCTTCTGGCGCAGTGGTGGTGCTGAGGCGGCTGTTACTGACCCCAGAGAGTCCTCACAGGTCAGGGTCACCCTCATCGCTTTGTTTTCACATCAGCAACTCAATCTGGCCCCTGAAGCTAGCATCCACTGTGTCGCATGTAACAAAATAAAATACATCAGTATATTTTTAAACACCTTGGTTTTGTATGTTAAGCTTTCTTCCTAAGACTGAGGAAAGCTAGACACCAGAAGTTAGAGGAGGCTAATGTACCAGGGAGGGGAGCAGGGCATGTGGAGTCTCTCTAAAAATGAACAGCAGATTGTTCATTCGTTGCTGCCTGCTCTTACATCCTGGCAGGCTGGCTTCATGCATGCCTCCCTCAGTTCTGCAGCTATTCACACAGGAATCTGAAAGAGAGTAAAAATACTACCAAGACTTTCGCCTTATCACCAAGGCTGAGAGTCTGGAGCAGACCATGAAGCCTGCAAACACTTGTTAGAAATGTAACTTTCCTATCCAGGATATTATCAGCTTTTTCAGCTAGGATGAAGCAAAGAGAATAGGTATTTCAGTGAGAAACCATGCTGAATGGCTTCTGAGGGTCTGGCAACAAGTCACAGAAAGGTTGAGTATATGGCTATATGTCAAAGATCAGCGTTGAAATGTTTGTTATGGGTTCTGCTCAGTCATCAGGCGAAGGCAATTCATAGCACTTGTATCATCTGACCGTTCTCAGCACAAATTTAATACAATGCACTTTCTTGCAAAATAAACAAGGAGATAGATCCTGGGTGACTTAAGAGTACTAAGCTGCTGCTCTGGAGATATTTTTCCGCTCCTGGGGAGGGAGTAGTTCTTTGCACAGTGTCCCCAACAAAAGCTCTCTTAATATGAATGACATTACCCACAGCTGTAGAAAGAGAAAATGACACTTGCAAAAGTTGCAAATCACAGTTCTGTTTCTGTCAGCTTTGGCAGTTACATGGCTTCTGGTAACGCTAATGAAGGCAATCTGCTTTTAATTTAAAATCCTCCCTGAAGAAAAAAAAATCTGGCAGTAGAGAGATTCAGCAGTGCCCTTGTGTGAAACTTCTCTTTCCTTATTTTCTATGGTTTGCTTTAGCTGAGGAGAAACTGTTAATTAAAAAATATTCCTAAAGTAGCCAAATATGCAGGAATGTACTTATGCAACAACTACCTGTACCAGTTCTGCAGTAAATCACTTCTTTGTTTTCATTTGATGAGCAATTCTAATTAACCAAATGAAAATACTGCTTACCTTGCACTTAACTCAGCATGTTTGCTGCTTCTCATCTGATTGAGGGACTGAGGACAGCAGGTTTTGTTGAGACGGCTTTTTTTGGGTTCAACAAGGCCAAGGTGGTCAAGCAGAACAAGGAGGGGGTAATGCCCAGAGGAGGATTCTGCCTGTGGAGTGGTTCCTCTTGGCTGGGTTGGGAAGGTGGGGAGCACCAAAGGCTGTAGGCTCTCCCAAAAGGCTTGGCTGTGCCTCCCGTGGGCACAGAGGAAGGAGACAGAGGAGTGGCGGAAGACGCCATTGCCCATACCACACTTGAATGCTGTTTCTTTGAAGGCATTTTGCCTTAGTTCAGAAGGTACTGGACCATATCATGGATCCAGTCAGCATAATTTTGTGCTTTGCACAATGGTAAATAATCTGTGCCTGGAGAAGAGCGTAAGGAAAGTGTGTCTGTGTGTAAAACTTGCATGCGTACAGCGATGCTGATGTGGTCCTGCAGCAGAATCCTCTAGAAATGATTGAAGTGCCAGTGTGTCATGGTCACTTGCTTCAGCCCGTAGTCCTGCCCTGAACCCTTTGCAGCAGTTCAGAGGAGCTGCATGCAGGAGCTACGCCATGGCATTCTGCCTTTTTCTGCTGTACGGTGCTTAGGACATCTTTGGAGCTGTGGCAATTTGGGGGTTGGGTAGGAGATGTCAGAAGACTTCTTAGCAAGTATAAAGCGATTGGACTGCCTGGTCAACAGCTGTGGTGATCGAAGTACAGTATTTTCACATGTCCCATTTGACAAAGCACTATCAGCTGCAGCCTGCCTGCCAGCATATGGATCAACAGCAGTTATTTCTTTTTAAAAGCACATAAAGATAGAGAATTGTCTCTAGCTTTAGAAGAGCTAAAGTAAAATCTACTGTACGGTTGTCTTGAGCTACTCCATAACTAGGGTAAGCATTGACAGTGCCAAATGATGAAAGCATTTTGCACTTTACTGCATTGTAGTGGCTTCTTCAGCGCTGCATTTCATGTGTGCAGGAAGGAGAGGTTTGGCTTGTTTCACAATGATTCGAAATGTGTTTGTTCCTTTTTCATCACAAATGAAAAATGGCCAAAGCTGTTAGGCCTGTAGCTTATTACCCCTTCACACTAACACTGGTTTTGAAGGGGATGGGTAGCTAATGCAAGTGATGATTCAACCTGAGGCAGACTATTGCTACCCTTTGCTATAATATAAGGAATTATTATAAGCCAATAGCTTATTTTTTCTACCATCTCACTGGATATCCAGCGAGAGTCCTGACTGCTCTGTTGGTGCTGGTGGAGCAGCAGCTGGTACAAAGGGCTGTAGCTACAGCAATCTTCGAACAGCTGAAAAGCTGGGCACAGTGTTTCAGGGCTGCACAAGCAGTGCAGTTTGCTCAATAGCACCGACTCCATGCTCCCATCTGCTTTCAGGCTGTACCAGACGGAGGAAATTCTGGTCTCATTGTCTCCTCCAGGAGGATTTATCTTGGAATTTCAAAACCTAACCCCCTGCTCTATCCCTGATTTTAAGTCCATAGCTTCTAACTGAGGCCGAACCATATGGCAGTGAAGCATTGGGGCACAGCCATCCTCTGTGTATTTATGTTCTACTGTTGCTTTAGGAGTTTGCTGTAGAAACAGGAGCCAGAAGAGGAACCAACATGGCAAGAGGCATTGTATGGGATGTGCACTTGGGTTGCTGTTATGCTGCCCTGTTAAGGGGTGTGCAGTTAACCTCTTCTGTGCTTGCTGAATGAGTGCTGGGAGTGGTGGAAAGGTGGTTGGTGTCTAATCCAAAGGCCACCTGAGGTAATCCAAAAGCACAGTGCTCTTCCGTGGAAGTACTATGGTCATGTTATCAGAAGCATGTTTTCAGCCATGGTCTGAAGCCTTGCTACACAAAGGAAGTCGCTTAAACAGAAGGCTCACCACTCCAGCAGAGCCTTTTTGAGACTGCAGGCCAGTTGCACCTTCCCTGATGACCTTGGGCAGGGGGCAAATCATCTAACAGATGGAGAAAATGTATTCTTGTGATTAGTGGGTGATGGGCTCCTCCTAAGCAGAGAAGGTCTGTTATTTTAATTAATTAGCTGTTTAATATGCTTGTGCAGTGGCATGCTTAACTAACATGCAGTTACTATGAATATGCATACAAATGGTAGTAATGGGTGCAGATGGCCATAATTACCCGTGTTGATTTCTGCAGTAATCACACATGCAACATGTCAAGTTGGCATAAAAATTGTCATGTATTCAGTGATTTGTTTTCCTCCCTTCATGGTGTATGAATGTGCTGGCATGGCCATCCTCTGTACGGCTGGGTTTCCTGGACTCACTGCTGGGCTGTAACCACCAAGTTGGGACAAGGCTTTAGACTTCAATGTGTGCACAAAGAACTCAAGCAAGGTGAAGACAACTTTAACTTAGGTTTAACACCAAATGTGCCACCACTAAAAGCCTCACCAGCCCTTGACAGCCCTTTTACAGACACACCAATACTGGGGCTCTGCGCCTGCCCAGCCTCCCAAAAATCCAAACGTTCTCTCCCTCTATGACTCTCATTTTCGCTTCTGACAACCTCCAAAATTCAGAAGTATTGCTCCTGCACCAAAGGTGCCACCACTAAAAGCTGTTGCTGGGCCTTACCGGCCCTTGGCCCTTCTCTGCAGTGTTCTACACCCAGTTCTTTGGACTACATATTTTGTCTGATCACAGTGCGGAAGCAGGGCTGTAGGGCTTCTGAGGGTCTCAGATACCCGTATGAGGTGTCTGGTTGGCCTTCACAGGGCAGCTGGTTCTTGCTCTTACAGCCAGACCTAGGAGTGGTGTGTCAGGGACTTCGGTTCCCTGCAGTTGCCCTGTAGAAACATAAAGAAATGTCTGTCACCCCATGGTGACATAGCTAGCCCTGCAAACTGTGTCTGATAGTGCTAGCAGATTATATTTATTAATGGAGTGTGGCTGTGGTACCTTTCTGAAGTCTCTCACTTTGTCCTCCCAAACACCCACGGTTTCTGAAGAGGGGATATCAGGGGTTATATCCCTGACCAGTCCTTTACGGACCTTTTGTCCGTGCATTTATCTAATCTCTTTTCAAACCTTCTGGATATGGTCTGCCTCCACAAACTCCCATGGCAGCAAGGTCCCAAAGTTCACCTCCCACTATGTAAAGAAGCACTTTCTTTTGTCTGTTTTAAGCTGGCAAAGCGCTTGAGCTTATGTGGCTGCTCTTCACTCGGATCATCTGGCCAGATGAATCCGTAAAAGGGCTTTTTATTAATAAACCCAAATGCTAAGGAGGAGTTGTATTCAAAAGACAAGTTTGAGGTTTGGAGAAGTGGATGCACCTTCTTTTCCGCAGGAAGTGCCTGGGGGAAAGGGAGAATGTCAGATAGGTGTAGTTGTGCAGCTTCAGAAAGGAAATGGAGCTACTTGGAGTGACTTGAGGACCTGGGAGATTCTGATTGGCAACAGGAGTGGGTGCTGCCAAAACCTTTTTGTTTCCACACTGAATAGTGCTTGCCTGAATTGGATGATGGGCTCCCTTTGAGTTTAGTGACTAAGGAGCCACTTATCCATGAGGCTGAGTTCTAGTTTAGGAAATGCCAAAGACAATTTAGGGGAAGTGTGCATCAGAAAGCATTTCTGGGATTGCTAAGCACTGCTCCAGGTATTAGCACTGAACACCATCTGTTCTGGGATAGCTCAGCACAGAGGAGAAAAAGCTCTAGAAACTGCTATTGCTGTGTGCATTGCAGATCCGGAGGGAAGCAAACAAGAGAAAACTGCCCGCTGCTGCCCTTCACCCTAAAGGCGGCTCTGCTCCAGCGGTGGGGTGTGTGCATGTACCTGCCCTGCAAATTGCTTTGGGCAAAAGGCTCTGTCAGAATGAAAGCCCTGTGGATAATTCATGTGTCTGCAGTTCTTTGTGGAGTGGGGTTAATCTTTGCATCAGGAGACTGCTGCTTTGTCTCCTAGGGTTAAATGGTGAAGGTTTGTGATGGCAGTTAAAAAGCTGGGGGTACAAAGGGAAGTTTGAAGAAGCCTTGTAAGAGAAATTCATGTCAGGGAGGAAATAATCTGAAGACTCTGTGCTGTGTAATGGAGAGTTGATCTCAGGCTGATGACTTAAACGTCGTCAGTACTGCAGAAAAGAACTGCAAGTACTTCCAAATTGTATGGTCCTTTCTCTCTACAGCAAAACCATCTCTTCTGTGATCAGTTTTTTCAGGCTTTTTTGTCTTAGCACATATGGGCCCTGTTAAATATTTACTTTTCAACTAATATTTTCCTTATCTGGTTAATTTGTTTTGGGATGCTATTGCTTGTTTTTTTGCAGCTTGTTTTGTTAAGCTGTTGGGTAAAGCCTTCCTTTCTTGACAGCCTTTTTACTTGTTCTTTAAAGCTTTTCTTTGATGTGAGCTCAGAAACATAGATCTTATTCTTTTTATCGCCTTCCCCTGTCACTTTAAAACCAGTTATGAGTACCACAAACTATTAAAAACAATCTAAGCTAACCTCTCTAGTGACAGATATTCAGTGCCTATCTCTTACTTTCAGGACTCTGTATAGAGCACTTCAGTTCTGAAGGAAGCAAGAAAGGATGCTGCTTTGTAAAGAAACATGATTGCAGCAGCTCAAAAAACTGTTTTGTAAAATTCATCTGGAAAAAGGCAGAGCATTGGGATGTCCCAGTGAGTTTAATATACCAAGAAATGAACTGTGCAGTCATGTCTATCCTGAATTTCTGTTTTCTACACTAATGTAGTTGATCCTTTATTGATAATTGAGTTACCTGAATTAATTCCTCCTTCAGCAAGAAGGAGGATGTCTGGCAGGTTAGCTCATGGGCATATGGAGTTGGAAAGGACAGCTGGGTCATGAGAACCAGTCCTCTAATCACATGCAGCCTAATGCGTGAAGATCTGCTGAACCACCTCCACGTGTCCCCAGACACCACTAGCCGTGAAATTCTGCAAAGGCCAATAATGAGGAGATGGCAGGTGAGATCAAAAGCATCACTTGTGCCCCAGTACCAGTTAGAAAAGGAACGGTAATGAAGAACTCCCCAAGCTTTTTATCTTCCTTTGTGAGACAGCAACTTCACAGTTCTCCTAATGGCCCACCTCTGCCACTCCATGGGGCAGAACTGTATGTTGGTATGAACTAAGTCAAGTTTTATCACTTGTCTTATGCAGTAATGGTGCTGCTACGGTTCTTGTTTTTGCAAATAGTACCTGCCATCCTGGGGGCAGGTCTCTTCCCGGAGTGCGGTGCACTGACAACCCCTCATCACACACACCAGACGGCATCCCTGGGCGCCCAGGGCTGTTCCGGTGCAGCCACCTGTTTCCACCCAGGAAACCTGTGGGCACAAGTTATCCTATGCAGGTCAGGACAGGCCACCTGCAGTGGATCCTCGGTGGTATGGGAGTCAGGTGAGAATTAAAGGATTCTTGGCGCCTGTAAGCCTTAGTAAAATAGCTGTTTCTAGACTTTCGTCCATCAGAAGCAGCTGTGCCTGCCAGGTCCTGAAGCTGTCTAACAAGTAATGAGAACTGGTAGGAATACCTTGGAGTGGAGGACAAGAGAGCCAAGCATAGCATTGGCAAAAGGAAACCAGCTATTAAAACGACTAGTAGAAAACTTGTATGTCTCCTTCAAAATAATTTTTCTTACTTCTGCAGCCAACTCTGACATGGCTGTGCAAGGGGCTGGTAGGAGACACCCCAGCCCCCCACCCCCCGCTAACTAGATGAAATAATTTAATAAGTGCCTTTCACCTTTTTCAACACTGTCATAATTTAATTTAAAAAGAGGTATTTTTTTCCAATACATAATTATTTTTAAGTATATATGACTTCTTAACTGGTGTTGTACAGTTATCTGGCATTGCTCAGAGGTCCCTGATGTGCTGGGAAAGCTGTGTTTTTTCTCTAAGGAGGTTGCTGCTCAGAGGTGCTGCTGTAGCTTTGAACAGCAGCAACGGGGCTGAACTTGATTGTTTCTGGGTTCTGGCAGGCCAAAATAGTGTCTTTTAACTCTATCAGATTGAGTTTCCCAGTATCCAGACTTTCAATAAGTAGGGTTTGTAGCTCTACCCTCAGAAGATCTGCCAAGCTCTTTTGCTCCTGCCTTCTTGGTCTGAATTAACCATTTTCTTATGGGCAATTTCCTCATATTTCTTTTCCACAGCTGCCTGACAGTCCTTCACAGACATCTGCAAAATCTGGAGTGTTTGTTTACAGTAATGTAAATGTTTGAGTTACCAAATTCCGTGGGACCCTTTATCCTTTCTACTGAAAGAGGGAATACTTTGTAAGGCCACTTCTTCATCTCTGAGTCTGTATCATCCCCTGATGGCATATAACATTTTCTGATGGTTTGCCAATGCTGCCTTCTTCCAGCATGTTTCCCATAGCCAGATTTTGCCAACAGCTTGGCACCCAGTGCTTTGCAGGAGGAATGGGACTCTCCCAGCAGCATCGCTGGATGAGGCTACAGAAATGGGAGCAATGGGGCTGGGTGACTGACCGAAGTTCTGTTGCTGAAGCTTTCCCCAGTGGCCCACGTTTCTCTCTCAGCTGTCGTTCTCAGCTGCTTGTGGACACAGACAGCTGCTGTTGTCTCAGCATGGGTTTTGCTTTGTTTTGTTTTAATCTGTCCACTTCATTTATGTGCCTGAATTAGAGCTGAGCTCTTTGAAGATCTAACCACTTGTTTAGACTCTTATGGGAGTACTTTGAAAGTCTGGCCCTTAGCCTCTAAAATTCTTTGATTATAAACTCACACCAGATTGGAGAATGAGGTGTCTCCGTGTGGTTTTTTCCCTCCTCCCTTCCTTTAGCTGAGCATCAGGATATCTGGCATTTGCTACATCAGAGGGCTTATCTATGGTAAGTCATAAAGGAAAGCTCTCTACCTTGTCCGGTCTGGGAGTTAACGGTACCTTTTAAAAAGTGCTTCTGAGATGCAACCTGATCCTAGGTCCTAACCTCTGCTGAAGCTTGCAAGGCTGTTTGTCACCACTGTAGCCTCTGCTTTCACTTTGTTTACATAAACAACAGCCTCTTGCAAAGAAACCAGAAGCCTAGACAAATTGGAGGTGCCCCTTGCATGTCCAGATCAGCTTACGGGGCTTCCCAAACCAGCCATCGGTCTGGGTCCTTCTCCTTTCAGCATTTG
Source organism: Phalacrocorax carbo (assembly GCF_963921805.1). Classification (NCBI taxonomy): domain Eukaryota; kingdom Metazoa; phylum Chordata; class Aves; order Suliformes; family Phalacrocoracidae; genus Phalacrocorax; species Phalacrocorax carbo. The sequence continues at coordinate 30,092,750 of NC_087519.1, read as the reverse complement.
GTAAGCCCCCATGAGGGCTGCCCATGGTGCACAAGGGACAGTCTGTAAAGACCTTTCATCAGGACTGACAAGGTGAAAATCTGACTTGTCATGTGCAGAGGTCAGGGTTCTAAGTTTTATTGAATTTAGTCATGAGGAAAGGATATGCACTAGTAGTTCTGGAGCCAGAAATCTTCTCTGCAACAGAGACATGCAGCCAGGAGTTTACAGCTTCTCTGATAACTCTGAGCAGAGCACAGCCTCATTCTTTGTGTTTTTGTTGCATCCTCTTACATACATACCTCTGTTAGCAATCAAAGCTCAGGCCAGACGGGAGCTTCAGTGCTCAGAACAAATGGGGAAAAGCAACTGGTCTGAAGCCTCGGGGCTTCTCAGTTGGCCAAACTGCAGCTGCTGGCATGCAAAGGATTTTAAGAGTAGGATTTGCAAAACCACCTGCCAGGCTCCTCTTGACTTCATTGGAAACCATCAGGCTGGGAATGAGTGCGTTTGCAATCCCAGTCCAACAGATAAACTGTGTGTCTTCACTTGGATGTAACCTGCAGCCCGATGACGGATCTTGCCTCATTCTGTCCTTTGAAAAGCTGCCTGTTCCTTAAAACCAAGGCTAGGGCTGTGTGTGTCAGTTAAATACAGGGAAGTTTCTTGTGACCTGCCTGTAGGAAATCCAGAGCCATGCTCTGCAGTCCCAGCCCTGCGCCCACTGCGAGAGAAATGCAATGCACATATAGGAACCTGCGAATCAATGAGAATCACGTGTGTCTGACTCTGCTAGTGAAGCATCTTGGCAGCAATATAGAGGAACCACCAGATGCATTAACAAATACATACACTACTTCACACAAAGAAATTTTAAGCCCAGGTTTTCTATGTGCCAATGCTGGATTCGGTGTGGGCTGCCCGAGTGTCTCACCAATGGCAAAGTTTGGCTTCCCAGGGTTTGGTGTAGTGACTTTGCTTAGTGTGGCAGGGTGGCATGTGTTTATGCCTCAGCCCCTTTGAGGGATCAGGTGTGCAGGATCTGCCCATGCCAGGGCTTCTGTCTCTGATGGTGATGTGCAGTGGAAAGATCTGGCATGTGATTTTGTGCTTGTGGAAGGGGAAGCAAGCAATAGGAGGCCAGGGAAAGGGAAGGAGTGTGAAATCTTAACCAAATGAAAACTGATCTTAACAAACCACACTGCCAGGGATGGTGCCCTGCTGCATGGAGAATAAAGGCAGTCCATGCATTTGGGTCTGCGTCTTGGGAGAGGGAAGGAGGCCGGCATACATGTGTGTGCAGGCAGCAGCCGCCTAACCAGATTCTGGCTGTGTCATGCAACGGAAGTTTGTCACTATCACAGGGCTGAGAAACATGGACCAGAGGCTTCCGGCAACAGAGACCTGGTTGTTATTAGGACTGAACTCTTACCAGACCAAACTGTGGTTTGGATATGTGTGTGTATCCAGAGTGCATTTCCTCTGCCCTGTTTATCAGTGACGGGGGAAAAAAAAGCTGTTCCAGTTCGATACACATGTCTGCAAGTAAGGGCCTCCACTTGATCAAGCCTTTGTGGTTTGCAGTGCTTGGCAGTTACACAGCTGCTTCTTTCCTGGATCGGCTGGAGCCATCACCAGGAGTTTCTCTTGTGCTTGGGAGAGCCACACTAGGGCTGCTGGTCACTTCCTGCGCTGCTTGGCTCTGTGGCACACCTGCCCCGCTGTAGGGACAGCAGGCTGCAAACTGGGCTGAAGTTGGGCTTGGTGCCACCTGGGTGGTGCATGTATGGAGCCAGACATCAGTGATGGGAGGAGGAGAGCCAAAGAGAAGGGATAATGCATCAGAGCAAATATCTGCATGGCTTGGCAGTCCCTGTCTCGGATGGACACCAAATGCAAGTGCTTGAGGAAGAATGAAGGAACCGGGTGAGAATGTTGTAATCATTTGCCCCAGAATGCTCTTCCAGACTTGAGAGATCTGTGGCTTCAGGTATCTAATCTAAGGGTTTAACAGCCTTTCGGGCTCTTTAGGCCTGTGAAATGAATACTGTATAAAGGGAGTTTCAAGCACCTTTTCTATTCGGCTTCAGGATGGAGAAACATAGCACATGATCTTCTACACAAATTCTTTCATCCTGTCACAGAATAAATAGATGAAGAGTCTGCCCATCTAAAATATCAGATCCCGTTTTGTCAAACAGGGCACAGGAAATAACAGTGTAGTTTGCGTACTCTTCTTCAATTTCAAGTGTCCTTGAATTTCATTCCTTCCAAGAGATAAATTTGTTGCAAAAAAGCTCGGCCGTTTCAGTACGGCGGGTGCCGCGTGGTGGGTGCTGGCTACCCACAGCCTGGCGGGGCTGAGGCAGTGCAATTACAGCTGGCAGAAGCAACCCTCGGGCTCAGGAGAGACTCTGTTCGTGGCTTTTAAGGGACCTCATCATGTGCCTTCCCGCTTAAATGGGAAGCATTAAATGGCGTTCTGTAGCCTAGAGGGAGAAGTAACGATAGTCTCTTCAGGGCGTCTTTGCCACATGCTGACTGTGCAACCTTATTACAATTCACATTTCTTTCACTGAGGAAATAATCTGTCTCGTATGCTGTCATTTTGCCCCATTGCCTGCAATTATGATTTCTTCATTCGCTTTCTGCTGTTGAGACTCCAGTTTCTTGGAATTATTCCCTGTCTAATGACTTCCATTGCTACTTTAGTTCTAAGTGATCCCCAGACAGCCACAACCATAAATGCATGTAGGTGGCTGGGTGATTTGTCAGGGCTCTGCCTCTAGGAGATACTTACTTTCAATACTTTTATGAAGTATTTTAGATAGTTATAATCTGTTTTATGTCTGCATTATAAATATATAAATTTTTTTTCATTTTTAAGTCTGGACTTCTTGATTTCTATTAGCAGTTCCAGTTTTCTGGCCTGCCTAAAACATTCCCATAGGAACGTACCGAGCTCTGAGAGCAGAGCTGGTTGTGCTCTGTGTGGTGTGAGCTGCCCATGGGAGCGTGTTTGCCTCTCGGCCGCATAGATGTGTTCATATGGACCTGACTGAGAAACATCCCTCATGCTCACTGTCCTGACTGGTGCAGCCACTTTGGCAGGCTGGCGACTTGGTCCTCCAGACACCCCTGGAAAGCCTGGCAAAGACTTGCCCCTCACTGATACTATTTTCACTTTCTGGCCCTCAGCAGTCACCACACCTTTAACTTTCAAAGTCTGTCATCATTATGCAGTTGAATTGACTAAATATTTCCTTGTTGGAGGTTCTTGTATGGATGTCTTTATGATTGCATGTCTCTAATACTTTAGCAGAACATGGAGAAACTCTTCTGGGAGGTAATTTCAAAATTAAGCATTTAGGAAATGTGCGCCATCCAAAGCTAACAATTTTATCTGGAGACATTTGTGCAGTGTTTTGCAGACTTATTAGGATCTCTGTTCCCACTAAAAATATCTGCTGTCTTCTGCCTTGATAAGGTATTTGTTTCCTCCTATTCCTCCAGGTCCTAAAACAGAGAAAGGGGTGTTGCTAGTGACCAGCAATAAGTATGAAAAGGTCATAGCTGGTAAAATAAGCTTCCACCTCACTTCCCTAGCCATGCTTTGGGATGTAATTGCACCTATGGAAGGAAGGAATTAATTTTGTTACACTTTCAAAGCCACCATCATGAGTTAAATTATATTTTTTACTCTATCATTGCCATTGCTTCTTTGCTGTGTTGATAGCTTAGCATGTTGGGGCATATGAATATTTTATATATGTGTGTATATATACGTCCCCATCAACTTTTCCATCTGTGAAGCATATCCGAAGAGACTTCAGAACAGCCACTCAAATAAAGTAACAGCAAAGCATTTGCTATCCTGTTCTGTGGTTGGGGAAATCAAGTCGCTTGAAGTAGAATGATTTGCTCAAGCTTGCTTTGAGAGCTCAGCATTCAGAACTGTGTTTCCTAATTTCCTTGATTTTTGTTAATATGATTTCATTCTTTACTGTGTTCTCAAGTTTTGTGATTTCTACAGATAAAAACAAGTGACAGGATGGTAAGAGAAAAGTGATTGAGTCAATTAGGCTAAAAATAAAATGAGATGGTATCTGTTAAATAGACTTTACAAAAATGTGATTCCTTTCTCCTCTTGTAACAGTGCACCTTTAGGCTTGCTTTTAATCTTGCTTTGTCTCAGGACAGGGGCATGGCTCTTGCTGCCTGTGTCACCCTACACCAGAAAGGAAAGGTTTGCTGACTGAATACAGCTGGTCCCACGCTGGAGAGCCAGCATGGAGAGCCCAGTGGCTGGTTGGGTCAGCCAGCCAAAATGTTCAGGGGTGCTGTAAAGAGCCCAGACAGATAAAGCCTGTGCTACAAACTAACGTGCTGGAATGTTGAATAACTGATTGTATGGTGGAGCTAATCAATGTTAAGTGAGAACCATCTCTTACATGATTTATACTTTAGCATGAAATTTATTTTTTTTTAGTCCTTAGCGTAGAGCATGAATAGATACAATGATTTTTTTGCTGGCAATATCAGAATCTAGGCTGTGTTGCTGGCCAGCATTAGGACACTGGCACAGCCTGAGCAATTTGTCAGTAAAGCCCTTTCTGGGGTGGAGGTAACAAAGGCAACGTGAGAGCCTGGGCCACACATGGCTGTTCAGCTTGGGCATCATCAGCTCTCTGGGGCAGGTGACTGTGGCATTTTCCTGTGTCAAACACCCCTTCCAGCTGTGGCTTGGCTAAACAGCAAGCGTACCTCTCAGCTGTGCTAGGGCATTTGTTGCTCTGATGAAACACCTTCAAAAGATAAGTTGTGCAGCTGGCCTTTAGCAAGTCTCCTGTGTAGCAAAGTGGTGGAGGGGTTGCAGTGTGCCGAACTGTCTTGTAAGCAAATGGGTGAATCCCTTCCAAGTGTGTGGTGTAGCTACAGTGTCTCTGTTTGCTTTGCATTGTTGGTGTGACGAGAGGAGCCAGGCTAGTAGGTTGGAAGGGAAGGCTGTGGGTCTGCAGGTAAATGGACGTATTTCCCCCATTGATCCTGCACTGTGCTTGGCATGCCTTAAAGCTGCAGTGTGGAGATTGGCTGCCAGCTTCCTGGTGACCTACTGCATGAAATAAAGGCAAATTATGTTTCTCTGTTCCTTCTGAAAAGTGGCTTTCTGCAGGGCTTGCTGCTCTCCATCTGCAGTGGAGAGAAGTGTTGGGAATGATGGTAAAAACTGCACATGCAGCTTGTAGAGAAAGGAGGGGAACAAAGGTCCTTGTCAGCCTCACATAATCCTCGTTTCAGTTACCCTCAAATTACAGACAAAGAGATAATATACCACATTTTTCTAGAGCGTGAGAAAAGCAGATCTTATATCAACACAAATGCTCCATTTGTCATGTGTCTTAATGGGATATCCCCTCAGTGTAGCCTAGTCATTGAGTTTGTTCCAGCTGTTGAACCAGCACTTTAGGAAACATCCTTTTTTAAAAAAAAAACAACAGCAAACCCAAACGCAAAACTGCATGTTTGCATACATTCATATATCCACTATAATGTTTTTTAAAATGGACCTCCAGGGCAGCACCTTGGTGGGAAACATCTGCTTTTACACATAGACCTCTCTCATGGTGGTAACCATATAAAATATGTGGGGTAGAAGGTCCTACTGATAATGAGGGAAGCTCTAAAGCCCAGAAGAGACAAGCTGGTGGGTGTTTCAGGGCAATGGCTTGTGTGTATAAACTGAAGCATCGGTGTAAAAGCTCATAGGTTTTAAGGCCAGGAAGATAGTCCCTGTTTCAAACTGTGGATTGTGTCCCCTTTGAGAGCTGCAAAAAGATTCAGAGGATAGCGGGCTGTGAATTATTATTAATAGCCTCATAAGGTGGTTCGTTTAAAAAAGCAAAGCAAAACAAATAACCCTTACCAATTATTATGAAAAGAAAACAAGGTAACAATCAAAATCAATAAAGTTAAGTGGTTGCATACACATTCTCTTTTTTACTTAAGTGCTGATCGTGAAATTTTACCCATTGTTTCAGCCTTCAGTGGGTTTTATGAAGACAGATGAGCCATGAAGCAAATCAAGCTTTCAGAAAGTTTGATAAACTCTGCCTTTTTTTAATCACCCTGCATAGCTCCGGGTGTAAAATTTACACAGAATAGAGTTTGTAGGTTCAGGGACTAAGTAATCATTTTTCCTGAGTTGTAGAGCAAGCCCAAGAGAGCTGTTAGACGTCCTAAAATAAATAAAAATTGGGCCCAAGGGAGAGATGAGTACGTAATTACCTGAGGTCTGGCTTTTGTGCCCTCTCAGAAAGTTAATTTAAACTTTGGATAGCTGAAAGCTCTCCGCAAGAAGCGGCACCAGAACATCGCTGCTGCTGGTGAATTTGTTTGGTGTGGCATTTTTATCTGTTTTCTTTGGGACCAAAATCCACGCACATAAGGAGATTGCATGGTATGGAGGGGAGGCACATGTGGGGTTTAACTAATAGTTGTGAATGTGAATGACAGGAAGGAAAAGTAGAATAAAGAGCTGGTTCTGCACAGCCTTCAACACAGTGCTCACTTCAGTTTGCACAGCAATCTTTGTTTTGGTTGGATTTTTTGCTTGTTTTTGTTTGGTGCTGATTTACATCATTATGCTTGGGAAAGACGAACACATGATAGCTGGGGAGAATCAGACTTCAAACCTCTTCAGTTAACCAAAGGTGAGTCAATGGCATGATGCAGGTATTGAGTGTAGAAACAAAAAATACTTGTTAGAGATGAATTGTGTGATCTGGCCTTTGGAGGCTTGCTTGACCCGGTTACTCTTCACGCTGTCTCACATCATCATGAGCTAATGCTCTCTTACCTTGGAAATCCCATTTGCTTTGCTAGGGTTGCCCTCATCTAAAACTCAATAGCGCATAGGGAGGTCATGAAGCCCACTGTATGTTTAGTTTTGTTCTCTTCAAAAACAGATGCTTTTGGGAATGTACAAACTAATTCCCCATAATTCCTATCGAAGTCTTCTGACTGCGGAAGTCAGCCTGGAGTTGAAGATCTGAGTAGAGAATTGCAGCGTTGGATTGTCTTTGTTTCTTGGTGATTTAAATCCCTCCACCTTTACTACCCGAGGACAGTTGTGGCATGCACAAGAGCTGGGTTGTGTTCTTTGGTTGCTTCCTCTGTTTCTGTTCAGCCTTCCAGACTTTTTTTGTGTACTTGAGGCAAGTAGCAGCTGTAGCTCTAGCCCAGCGTGGAAGAGGTGGCAATTTCTGTGTATTGGACATATATAAATACTTCTGATCACTTTCCTAAACATTACAGCAAGATATGAGTAACTGGTGTCATGATTCATTACTGCTGTAGCCTTTGAAGCCATGCCCAGGTCTTTGAATCAAGCAACAAAGCCAAGCTTGGCTGTAACAGGAACCACTGTGGCTCACAAGCAAACGTCCTTGGGGCAGAGAGCCATGGCTGTCCTGTGTGCCTTCGGTATATGTGCAGTGGGATTCAGGTTTATACTGGAGCTCCTAGATCTTAGGCCAGTATTAATAATAAACCAAATCCTTCTTGGTAGTATTCTATACGCTCCAAGTCCTATAGGGGAGTTGCATACAGCACAAATAGCCGAGTGCTGCGCAGACAAAGCGAGCTGGGATGGCTGTGAGGAAAAAGAGGATTTCCCCCCAGGCCACTGAGTACTGTGTGGCTGGTGCTGTGGCATAGAAAACCTGCAGAATTTCTTGTGAAATATATGTGCATGCCTAGAAGGTGGCAATGGGTGAGCATTGGATCACCTTTCAAACGTACCATACACAGCGGTGCATATGAAGCTCCACGAGACTGATGCTTTTCTGTTCCTCATGCTAATCTCATTTATCTTTTGGACAGCAGAGCCCAGCAGTGCTACACCACCTTTAGAATCCCCGCATTCAGAAAGGTTGTGCAAGATTTGCCCATTATTTTCCTTTAAGCTGCTCAGGTTTGGAGATTTTCCAGAGGTGTTCTTGTAATTTTAAATGTGAATGTTCTGTACCAACAAAAGAGAAAAGGTCAGCAAACCTACATTTCTCTTTCAACTACTGAAACAAGTGGCAACAGTCCAGTATCTCAGCAGTGATAGTCAGAGGAGGTTATTTTTACATTTTTGCGTTTGCAGAATTGCCTTGGTTTTCAGAGGAGGTAGCTAAGTCATTGTAAGCAAGGACCTCAGATCCAAACTGTGTTTCTTGTAACTCTGTCCAGGGCTGTCTTTGGACAATTTTTGGGTTATCACTCATGAAGTTTGTCTCTTTTATTGCCTTTCATTGCTAATGCAACTGCATTAGCACTAACTGTGGTGGTTTTTATCTTAGGTTTGAACACATCCTAAATTGCAGAAAAATATCAAGAAAAAACTTGGCAAAAACCCCTGTATCTCAACAGGACTACCCAAGAAAGACTGTGTGAGATTGCTTATTTTGAATTTTCATAATGTAAGAAATAATCTGAAGTTGCTCTGAATCGAAGACAAAACCAGAAGAGATATTTGTACTGTCAAAGTACTTCTGTTGCACTTATTCAGTACAGCTGTTAACTGCAGCACTTGAAGGCCTACCTGCAAAACTTGGAGGAATAGCTCCACAAATGCAAGTGATTCCCCATTTTATCCCCCTAGTTTCAACCACATAACCTGGACTGGGATTTTGGCATCTAACTTCCAAACACACCTAAGAAAATCATGGTCTTAGGTCATTAGTTATTGAATTAGCTGGCTTACTGTATGTGCTTACCTTCAGGACTTCTTCAGAGGAAGAAGCGCCCATTTTCTTGCACTGATGCTCCTAGCCCTCGTTGATACGTGCCTGTTTGAGTCTGGCCCGAATGTACAAATTTTTAAGTCATTAACTTTTGCAGCTTCCTAATACTCTTGGACCTTTTTGCATACCTTCCTTGTTTTTATAAGTAGGGAATTTGAAAGAGTTCTTAAATCAAGTGTTAGACTTTGCTAGTGCCTCTTTCACTGAAAAACAACACCTAATTAAATTCAGGTTGGCAATACTGAGTTGCATAAAGCCTTCCTCTTAAAATGCACTTCTTCCACAAGGCACCGAACTTTAAAGCACTATACACAGACATAATACAAAATATGGGAGGTTCTAAGTCTAGACATAATCGCTGTACATAACCGTGTAGAAATACAGGCAGCTCAAAATGTGTTCCTCCACTGTATGTACTGTTTATGACTGCTCAGTATTGTTTCTGCTTCAGTTAAAATGAAATCTCTCTAGGGAACAGACAGTATCTCCTTCTGCATTTCCACTGTAGAAAGCACACTATTGTGGTCTATAAATAGTAATTGTTTATGTAGCATTTGTCTTTAACCTTTCCATTCCCCTTGCAAATAAATAACAGTATTGCTTTTTGCAGTATTCTTTATATTAACCATAGGGTGGAATAGCATTATTTAGGGAAAGGTAAACTGCAGCATAAGGGTATAATATATTCAGTGTGGAAGACCACTGCAGTCGTTTCTGTTTCTGGTGTACAGTAATGGTAGACTAGATTTAAAACTAGTGATTGATGGTTAATAGAAAACTATTGCAGAAATCCTGTGGCTAAAATATACAATTTGTGTAGATCACTCTGGACACCTTCCAGATTTTCATTTTAGGAGGCACTATTACCTCTCTATAATTTATTTTTCCTGGCATCCTTCATTAGAACATAACAAGGTGCTTTGCAGAAAATATCACTCATCAAGTTCATGACCAGTACGAAACTGAGCAGCAAATACCTGTCTTCAGCGCCATAGCCTGGAGGTAACAGCACTAGGATGCCGACACATATACGTGGTGATGCACTACAGGGACATCCCTTTTTGCCTTCTTTCATGGCACCCCCTCCCTGAAGCCAGGCACCTAGCCAAAGCAAGTGCAGCAAGGCACTGATGCTATAGAGAGAGATGTTTCTGTTCACTTTAATTGGAAGTAACTGGTACTGATGACTGTGAGCCCTCGGAGCATGTCCTTACACAGATGTCAGTGTTCATTGCTACCTTGTTCCTCATCCCGTCTCCTTTTTATCTGTTAGTCAGGGATAGCCATGATGTGTGACAGTGAATTATTTGTGTGCTGGGATCTGTACCTGGCACATCTGGGTTCCAGTTCATGTATGCTTGGACTTATACAGTAAAATTCCATGCTGATTAAGCAGAATCCACAAGTTTCTTAGACTTTCAGGAGCTGTAACTTCTGAGAGAACTGAAAAGACATCATCATTACCAGCTAGAAGGAAGTCACTCACCTGAAAATGGGAGTCCCTGAATTTGCATGGGAATTTCCCCCGCCATTCAGTAAGCTTTAAGGGCATATTTCTTATATGGTACATAACAAGTCTATAAGGCCTTCATGTCAAATATCTGGGCTGAATCTGAGAGCAAATGGCTGAGTGATGACCTTGCATTTCCAGGCTTCTCCAGAGGGCTTGGGAGTTTGAAGAGGACTAGTAAGCGATACATCTGCCCTTTCTACCTACACAGGTTGAGCTCTGGAAATTTTTAGTGTTCAATCAGATGATAATACACCCTATATAGGGAATACCTGAAATACCAAGCAAGTATTAGCTTGTTTCCTTTTGCAATAATGCTAGAGGCGAGTGGCCAAAATATGCTTCTGCATGTGGAATTTCTGCCTTATCAGAGAAGGTGAAACCGCAGGATGGTCCTGGCAGTCAGTGGCACTTTGGAAAGATGATCTGGAGATGATGGGACTTAATGCAGTTCCAGCAAAATGTCATAAACACACAGAAGTATTCCTAAAGCCAACTTCAGGTATTTTACACAGGTCAGCCTGTGTTTGGATAGTCTTGCTGTCCAGGTTCTGATCTGTCTCCATCACTTATATAAGAAAATTATCCTTCTAAAATGGAGCCTTAAAATTTGTCAGGGTAAATATTTATGCAGGTGATGGTACTGTATTTTCATCCTGTACTTAATCCGTTGTGCTCTCACTTTGACTTACTTTCTTACCCGTGAGAATGAGCAGTAACATGGAAATCTTTTTTCATTAGGTTCCTGCATATGTGGTGTGTAATGTGGCTTGCACAGTAATTTAAATGCAAGTATAAATTTGGACTCCCAGGCATAATGGCTTTTGAAGTCCTGAAATTGCTGCATCTTAACCCACATTGAGCAATCTAACCCCCTTGGGTTGGAGAAGGTTCCTTGAGGTATTTATCCGGAGGCTCCATGTAGCAGCAGCATATAAAAAGGTTTCTGTTATTTACCTCCAGTCTGACCTCTAAAGACCCTTATTCCATCTCCCAGAAAGAAACTTATTTGCTGTGGTAAAGTACAGCTTCACCATCCAGTCCCAGGTAGCCTGAAACTGCACAAGGGGACTCCTTTTGCCAAGCACTCTAGTGCCTTGAGCCACTAAACAGATGAGGAGTTAAATAGACCGACTGTCTTGCTGTAAAACATCTGCCCAAATAAACTCTTTCTTTACAACCCAGACCAGTCTCTCCTCACTGGTTGTATGTTACATCCACTAGCATTAATAGCAACTACACCAAGCAATAGAGAGATGCTTTGCTTTGAATTCTTGGAATAAATGTTGGGAATTAGTGCTTACAGCCCATAAATAAAATAGATGTATTTCATATGTAACTTTGTTCATTGGATCAAATGTCTAAAATACATGTGAAAAAGCTAACTGGTGGCACACACCCAGTTTTCTGGGGGCAATTCCCATTAAGTTGAATGACCACATCACAGAGGAGACTAGAAACTGAGAGAGCTAAGAAGTGACAAGAGAGGTTTTTTAAGACAATTTGGAAGCAGTTGGAGGATTGATGTGGCTGACAGGTAACGGGCTGTTCCAGGCAGCAGAGGTAGGTGATGCGAGATGCTTTATGAGTAATGTTAAAGTAGTCTGAAGGGACAGCATAGAGAGCAATGAGAGTTGGGAGAATGAGAAACATGTTTTGCATTGAAAACAATGACCCAGGTTTCACTGAGCAAATGAGAGCTTCCTGCATATACCCAGAAGCTGATTTGTCAGCTACCACTGATGGTAAATCAGTGGAGGAGAAAACACTTTACAAAACATGTAACTCTGCTCTGATGCCTAAAACATTTTTCTGCATTGCTAAAATTGTGTGGTATGGATGGAGGAGAGTGGGTGGCCTTTCAAAGGGCCTCTAGTGATAACTCTGTTTAAAGGTAGTTTCACTGCTAGTAATTAGTTGACAGTACATATAGTATGCAGCTGTGATAGTAGTACGTACATATGAACCCATACAAAATAATATTGGAGATCAAGTTCAAAGTCTGGCAGGAAGGATGAAACAAACAACTGGTCTTTCTCTTCCAATTCATGAGTTAGGGAGCATTCAATGTAAACAGCTAGGTGTCAGGCACAAAACAACTGAGTTTTGGGTTGTTTCTGGTTTGGTTTTGTTTGGGTTTGGGTTTTTTGGTTTTGTTTTGTTTTGTTTTCCCATCTGCGTGGCTAGCTCCCAGTTTCAAGTATCAAAATTCTGTTATGGTGTTTTCTTGCTGCTGTAAAACTTGTAGAAACTATCAAACTGCAGCAGCATTTCATCACTGAGCTGCCCGCACCTCAGTGTTGGCTAAGTGACCCAGAAAGAGAATGTGTATTTTTATCTTGTTAAATTCATAAAACACTGAGATGTTTCTTGAGAGTTGAAGTGCCATGTAAATGCAAGATCTTATTATTTTGGGGAAGATGCTGTGAAAATTGATCCTGATGTATATTGGCTCACCTGAGGGCAAAGTGGACTTCTTAAGGGAAAAGAGTAGGTGCAGGAAACCTTGAAGTTAGTACTGTGGGCAAAGGTCATGCTGTAAAACACCTGAAACCCTTGAACTGATGATTGTGCTAAATGAAGTGCTAACTCTTGATGATGCTGGTGCACAGCTGCTCCAGGAAAACAAGTTTGCTCCCTGCAGAAGACAGCAGTATTTCATTTAGGTTTTTTCTCTTCTGAGACTATCTGCTCTATCCAATGAATTGGACTCAGGGACAGGTAAGGGTGCAGCGCATTTGTTGTCTTTGCGTAACCTTTCCTCTTCTCCCTCGTGGTTCTTTGCAGCTGGATGTAACACGGTAGTGAACTCCTGCCTTAGCAGCTTTGATTGGCTTGCCTTCTGCTGGGTTTGCCTAGCTGGCTTTAGCCATATTCATGCTTGTGATACTACTTTGTGCTTGTGTGGTAATGCAGCAGGGTGGCAGTTCTGTGCTTTGCCTCAAATCAGGTTTTGGACAGACTCTTTTTCTTCTCAATGGCATCTTTAACCCAAAAACCATCAGTGATAAGAGCAAATAAGGCTCTTTTCTACACAGAAAAGGTTTTGGTTTTAAAACAACTCTCACGTAAGAGGCAGAAACAGAAGGGCACCACAGGCTAGGAGAGGAGAAGATAAAAATTTCTTGGCTCAGTGAGTTGTACCTAGGAGGTTTTCAGAAAATTGCATTAATTTCTTCCTGACACCCAAAGCAGTGTACTTCATGCTGACACATAGCTTGAAACAGAGGTTAATAGTACCAGATGGTAGCTTGTATTATTATTAATGGTTTGTATTACAACAGCACTCGGTGGCCTTGTTCAGAGTGAGTGGCGCTGCATGCGGTTCTGCTGTGGCAAAAGAAGCAGCCTAGGCCTTACTTACGTGCTGAGCAGAGGAGGTGGGCAAAGGATGACAGAGGATACAAATGCAAAGACTTGCCAAGTCACAGAGCAAATCACTGGCAGGGCTGGGAATAAAAATCAGTTCTCATGAAACTCAACAGAAATAATATGTAGGTGATATAAGTTTTGGCACTTAATCCCAGTGTAGTGCACTGGTTTATAGGTTTATAAGGTGTCCAGTTTGATCCTCTTTAAAGGTTCACTATCTTTAATCTCGGTGTCTATGAATTTATGGAGAAAACTGGAAATGGAACGGGAAAGTATCAGTCTCTTGAATTTGTCCTAATCTCACAGGTTACACTAAATCAGAGGTGGAAGCATATTGCATATCATGGTGCTATGCATGACTGATCAGCTCTGTCCTTCAAATGCTATTAACTTCAGTCTGGTTAATCTATATTCCTGTATGTTGAACACAAAGCAGCACTGGCTGAGGGATTAGGGGAGAATTAAGTATTTGTTCTCTAATCCTGAGTGTTTATAAATCAGTATTAATTGCTTTAGGTGCTGTTAGAGAGTTTTCATCCCAGTTTTTGTAATAATTTCATGATCCATCTGGCTAATAAAAATACATAATTGCAAGAGAAGAAAACACCTGTTACTGTGAAGTGTGAGGATGCCGATCTTTTGCCTAATGGGGTCTAATTACTGTTGTTACGGATTCTGATAAGTTAAAAATAATAGTGGGGCTAGCCACATCCCACATCAGTGTCTGTAGAGATGCTGCATAGATTCAGCCCAGTCTGGGGGGGAAGAGTAGAAAGCTGAACCCAGGCCAGTGGGGCCCCCCTGTTTCTAGGAGTGACTTTGTGTTTGGAGCTTTTAAGGGTGTATGGGGGTGGCATTTGGAGGCTGTGGGGTGGGGTTTTTTTGGTTTGGAGATTTTGAGTGATAAGGCACAGGGACATCAATGGGAAATGAGCATCCTGCAGGGATTGTCGCCCGGCTGGCAGTGGTGTTGCAGGCACTATGCTGTAGTGCAGCAGTGCTGAGGAATGGTGTGTGTGTGGGTGTGTGTGTGAAAACAAAAACCGATGTTATCTTGAAAGGATCATCTTTCCACTGATAAGGACAATGGTCTCAAAGCAAAGGGGACATGGCTGGAGCAGGAAATCTTTCACTAAGCATTAGCAGGACTATTGATTGCCCCAGATTTAGCATTTAATCCTTCCTTTAATCACAAATCAATTCCACTGTGTGTTTAAGATTTTTAAACTTTTCATCCATATGGTTCAGACTTAAGAACAATGGTGTATGCTGTGCAGGGCTTTGGGGAATTGCAGCCCACCAACACCTGGACACTCCTGCAGCTTCGTTGCAACCAGAAAAAAAAAATATTTGGGGCAAGCACACCTGTCAGAGCTTGCTATGTTTGTCTTTTTATCTTGGAAGGAAGTAAGTTCTCTCTAATACTTTGTCTTCTTAAAGTCCTTAATCGACTTGGGATTTTGCTAGAAAGAGTATTTGTTGTGCTTTCTTTTGATCTGCATTTAGCTCACAGGCTAGATAGACCGACATGGGTTATACTCCTGCCTGCATTAGGCTCAATCTTCTGTATTAACATCTTGCATTTAGTTCCAGACCTCAGCTTTTGGGCCTGCTGAGAAACGATAGGACTGGAAAATATCATGAATACATGCGAATGAACATGGCGTGCTGCTGTGTTTCCATGATCTCCGTGTTTGATGCTATCCCAGCTTTTCCTGGCATTAAGACGCATCCATCACAATTCCTGTGGAAGTGGTGTCCGTGAGCCTGGGTACCTGTATGTGCATCCTGCTGGTTACACATCTGCTGCCAGCAAAGCAGCTACAGTTTTTTAGGGTGCAATGTATCAGCCTGCTGATGGCTGGCTTTTAGGATCCTGCTTCTAATGCATTGCTTAGCTAATTATAACTCTTTTATACTGATTAAAATGGAGGGGACTCCAATCATTGTTCGTATATGTCACAGAAGTAGATTATAATGGCTAAATAATAATCTCCACAGGAACAAGAAAACAAAATGGTCTGAGAGAAAAAAACTTTGAAAGCTTTTGTGCACTATCTTGTTCCTAGTTAAATGTATTTTGTCATAATATTTAGGGGTATAAATCTGACTAGAACAACATTATAGAAAGAACTGAAGCTCAAGGCTTCTGAACTGGATTTTTTCTTTTCTTTTTTTTTTAAAAATATAGACAAATTTTTCTCAAACTCCTGGAGTTGCTCAGTGGGATTGGTGGCCATGTCCCCCTTCCTGCCACCTGCACGCTACCGTTGAAGGGAGGGTGTCTTGTCCTGCTTGGAAGGGCATACCAGCCTTGAGCATGTGTGGGTGGTTCTTTGCACTGGTGGTTGCAATGATGCTTTTGGGCCTTAAACCTTGAACAGCAGTGCCTTAAACCTTAATACAGCACTTGTGTGGCTCCCAGCCTTTCATCACTCTGTAGCACAAATGCTTTGTGTGATTCATTATACTGTCTGTCTCATTTGAAGCATTTTTCAGGCCCACTTTTATTTATTAGTTTCTCATGAGCTGTTTTTAACCACTCTTTTCCGTGGTCATAAAATATATCTGCCTATATGCAGAAAAAGGCAGGGGAGAAAGGGAATGTGATGATTATGAGTGTTAAGAAGGGGTTTTTTTATTGCCATAGTTTTGATGATAGCACATTACTCACAAGCAGAACAGCCACTGCTGAGTTACAGCTGCCTCGCTGTAGTAAAACTCCCAAAATTTTACAGTGCCTTATGCCATCCTGTTTGTGTTTATGCCACATCTATCCGGTGGCATAATTTGTCACCTGCTTTTAATATCTTTCTCTAGTCTTTTATGCCACAGTAGCAGGCATGTTATTTACTGGACAAACACTAGTGTTTCTCTTAAAATTATGTTGGAGCATAACATGTCAGTGGAGGGAGAGTTATAAATGGGTCGGGGGAACTTTCCCAGATCACTTATTTGGCTGGTGGCACAGCTGAACTTTGGACTGCTGTCCCTCCGTTATAAAGCAAGATCCTAGCTGATAGACCACATTCCCTGAGAATCAAAGGTCTTGTTGGGACTGCAATATTACTGTAGATTTGCATCTTTTCTGGCTTAGTTTTAAAGAATGTTATTTTCTCTGTCTTGTATCAGGTTATGGAATAGCCTTCAAATGTCAGTCTTGACATCACTAGGCATGTCCTAGCCTTTTCTCATTTTCTACTTTTCTGACAGTTGTATCTGTACATGCCAAATCAGTGGCCAGCATAAGATACGCCTAAAGAGGGCACATTCAAGGTGTAGAGTGAATTTGGGCACGGGGAGATTGTTTTGTGGTTGGTGTGAGATTTTTCTGCTTTGTTGTTTTTTTTGTGGTTTGTTTTGTTTTTTTTTTTTGTCTATCCAGGAAATACTTCTTTACCTAATGACCCCTTTAGCTGTTGCTTACTTAAACCCTGAACCCCTGAGAAGGTGATTCTTTCAGTATCTAGCCCCAAGCCAGTCAAGGTCAACAGGACTCTTGTCTTTGCTGTAGTGAGTTTGATACTGTCTAATCCCGAACATTACTGCCTCTGCAGCTCTCCTAAACACTAAGAAATGCCAAGTCGACTGTAATATTCTCTTGTTGGTCAAGGTTTTCCATTCATTAATAATTTTTATTCCTCCTGATCTTCTCCCAGTATTGCTTTGACACTGGAAGGCTCACTGGAGGAGAAGGTGGGCTCTGAGGACAGGATATCCCTGATAAAAATAAACACACAAGGTGGAAAAGAAACTATCTTTACCAATTAGCAAAAGGAAGAATGTGAAAGGTGATGAATGGTGGAAAGTGTAAAAGGTTGATTTTCAGCTACTGAATTATTCTGCTAGCATGGGGTATTGAGAGAAGCAATGTGATATATGAAAATAAAAACATTGACTACCTGAGCTGGAGACTTCAATTCTGAAGCAGAAAGCTAAGGGTGCCAAATCCTGTTAAATTTTAATGAGATTTTTAGATACAACTCCTTGTGTGTCACTGCTTGAAAAGCAACACTTGAGACTGATAATAGCAGAGAGCCTGTGAGTTAACACCTGCAACCCAGCATGTGGCTTTCAGAGCTGAACTATTGGCCACTCTGGAAGGTGCTTTGGTCGGGAGTGATGGGAAGCAATTCCTTTGGCCAAGCCATTCAAACTGCTGTGCAGTTACTTTTGCTGCCTCTGAGCTACATGAGCTTACATGGCATGTGGGGCCTGTCACCATGAGAAGGGGAGGGCTGGCAGAGTCACTGACCTTCCCCACACACTTCTCTCTTCCAGCCCTCTGCTTCCCAGATGCTCTGAGCAGAGTGGGAAGGAGGCATTGAACCCTAGTTCTGTGTGATCAGAAGAGTGAAGCTTTTGGGAGTCTGTTACTACTGTAACCATAGCTTGGCCAATAGGTAATATTTCAGGTTTTGTTCTTGTATATGGGGAGTGGAGAGGTATGATCATACCTCCTTTTCCTTTTTGGGCATGTTTTTTTTAACAGGATGCTATTTTTGCACCAGGCCCACCTCTTTTCTTGGTGGTTGCAAGAACTGAAGTGTTATTCTAGTCTCCAGGTGTAGAAAGTAGCATAAGAACGGTATCATCATTCAAGTGGATGAGATCTGTGAAAACACCTCTATTTTTAATAAGTTTTGCAAATGAGCTTTTGTGAGGGCTGAGAGGAAGGAGAAGGGGGATAGGAAAGCTAAACTATTTCAAAACATCACTTTAGAGGCTTTAAAGTACCAATACTTATTAATTCCTTTGGCATGTATTAGAATAATATTAATCCTGATGAACTGAAATGTTAATAGTGCAGATGTCATAAGTACTTCTACAGGCATTCAGCTGTAATTTAGCATCAATTAACTAGAGCATTATTTGAAAGTGTTATTTTAATACATTAAATTTCCCACTGTGTCCTCAGGCAGTTGCTAGAGCTGCTGTTAGTTTCTCTTATCAATCTCCATTTTTCTTTCTAGCTGTTGTTTCTGTTCTCCTTTACTTGAGAGTGTGTGCTTCATACAGCCACAGGACTCTTCAAGGGTGGCTGGCAGTGTGGTTTCATGTTCTGCTTAACCTAATTTAGCTGCAGGAAGCTGCTGCGAGGGATGGTCCTGCCTCTTTCCATATCCCCATCCCATATTCTTTTTTTCTCCCTTGTAGGACATCTAACACTTCTAGAGGCAGGATTTTGAAAATTTGAGAGCAACTTTTGGTCAATTTTGTGACCTTGAACACATCCTCTGGGCCTCATAGCCGCTGCTCAGTGCAGCACCGTGCTACAGGTGGTGTAGCCAGTGCCCAGAAATGTGGCATTTGTTCCTGTCCTTGCTCAGAGCCATAAAGAGATGCTCTCTTGAGTGCTGGAGGCTCTGTAGCTGTGCTAGTGCTCGGCCGTAAGGGGCTGCGTGGCTTTGCCTGTCGTCGTGCTGTGACAAAATGGCTGCATGGTTGGTCAAGAGCTGACAAGGGAATGCCTGTGTGTCCAACTGCAAAACGGGCCTGCTGATTGCTCATTTTATCTCCCTGTTCTTGGGGAATGCCCTAAAAACAGCTTCTTGATTCATGTGATGTAGGTGTGAAGTGCCCAGTACAGCAAAGCCCTCACACAGATTGTTCAGGGTTTCTATACATTTCTATAGTACAAATTAATAATGAGAATCTGATACTGGAGAGTGGAACAACTTTTTTCCCCATATAATGTATAAGAGCTAATCTGCAGTCAGTCACTGCTATGGAGTAGTCCACTGTTTTGCATGGAAGAGTTTGGGATGTGTTAGTAGGTATTTTTATCTCTAGAAGAAAACAGCTGCTGCCTTGCTCTTTCCCCACAGTGTGGTAATCTCGGCTGATGCACAGAGCAGTGGGGGCCCAGATACGCTGCAGAGGGCAGACAGCCCTACAGTCCCATGCACTGGCGCTTGGATCCATTTTCATGGGGCTCATGATGCTTCCTAAGGAGCCCAGTGACCAAGCTCCTGCCACCCCCGGCAGCTCCCACCTAGTGAGACGTATTTCAGCTCACATACAATGTGTCAAGACAGGCAAAATTCCCATTTGTAAGAAGTGCTGTTAAATGCTTTCTTTAACCTCTGACTCCAGTTTGCTATTCCCATTCACTCCCTCTGGAAGACAAATTTGTGTGTTCCCTGCAAATGACCTTAATGCCTACATTAATGTCTACATTAATGCCTGTAGAAGGCAGGGAAATGACTCTGGAAGTGGCGGCCTTTGGGTTTGGCTCTTACCAAACACAGGTCTGTCCCACTTGTCTGTAGCAGTGTTTCTACTTATATTGTTCTGTCATGATACAGGGACACATATTTTGGACTAAGAGTTTTACAGTAGTGTTTTCCTCCCTACTTTACTGATCTTTGCAATCTTCTGCGCTCTTTCTGAGTATGCCAGCCAAAGACCATAAGCAGGGCCAGGTTGGCAGGGGAGGTAATACCTCCTGTTAAAACCAGCTGATAAGAGAATATAGCTCCGAACCCTTTCCTTGGATATAAAGTGGGAGCTCATCCTACACTTCAACCAACACCCTTAGTATTACTACAATTACTACTGTAAGCAATTTTTCTGCAGACCAACAGAGGCATGAGTACTAACAGGCTGTGCCAAACTGGCAAATGCAAAATATGCAGAACATATCGCAATCAGTACCAAAACCTCCTGATTTCAGTAGAACATCAAAACCACTGAATTCAGACACGTCCTGTACTGCGGTGTTATTTGTTGTACCAGATGCATCTGTGAGACTGGTGTGGATGTGAGTGAGCAAACAACTGAAGAACTCTGAAGTCACTTGTAGAGGATGGAAATACTTATTTACTAATGGGAGAATATTTTTTTCACCAAGCATGTACACCATCTTACTCCTCTCAGTAATAAACCTCACAGGAGAGCAATGAAACAGATCTGTAAATGACAAACTATAACTCCATTAAATCTCTGATTTTTAGTTGCAGTAAAGATGATGGCGTTTATGTCACAGTAGGATTCCTTCCCCCCCCGCCCAAGTTTCCTCATTCATCCCAGATACATAGGTAGTAATTGTGCAAGCACTGTTCTGTTAAACTAGATCGGAATAAGTAGTGTTCTTAATGTGTACTTAGCTTAATTTATAGCTTCAGTTTTTAGACTTTAAGGAAGACCTGTGACCATGAAGTTCATAATTTCCATCAGTCTGATGATGATACGTCTCCCTACGGTGTATTCCTGCATTTAGTTATATTTCACTTAGTGCCAATATTATGATTTTTATATGCTGTATTTTTTTCCCTCTTAAGCACTCAGAATTCTTTAAAGTGTTTTGCAAGTTGTCTTTTGCAAAGAGGAGATGATTGGTGTTTCTTGGTATTTTCGTTCTCTCCCCCCCCCCTCCCCTTTGTAAGAACATCAGTTGGACGTTGCTTAACCTCAGTGCTGTTCATCAGGCTAGGACTTTGATCCGCCATCTGGCCTATGCATTTGACTGTTTTCTGCACAGTGATATGTGCGCTGAGATGCTGTAAAAAAATGGCTTTTTGTGTTGTTTTGCATGGGTATCTACTCAGTCATTTAGTAATTAAACCCCTATGAGCAATGCAATGGCTTTATGCACTTCTCCTTGGCTTTCATACAAGCTTCTGTGATGTGATCGCTGAAGTATTTTAGACTTTTTTGTAGACAAGCAATATCCCTTGTCAGTAATGTCATCCCTACATCTCCCTGCCTCTGAAGCTCCTCCTGTTGGACTTTCATAGCCAAACTGGGCTGCCGTCACATCTTGTGAAGATTTTATCACAGTGAGAGCGGAGTCATTACCTTCCATCTTTTGTCTTTGTGAACATCAGAGTTGCAAATCCCAGCAAGTGAGGTCCCAGGGAGTGAGGTTTGGTTCAAGGTTCCCATAAAGCCAAATTGGCGAGTCAGGTTTTTTCCTTTGCAAATGGTATCAGGAGTCTTCTCAGACATCTAAACTGAGCAGTGGCTGCTGTTTGGCTGTCTCCTTTTGACCCAGCTGCTGCTGCGCTTCTTGCTGGTGTCTGTAGGTGCTAAAGCAGTAGCTGTCAATGTAACTCATGCTTTCTGACAATGAAAAATTCATACAGTGAAACACTGGGAGCTGACATTAGTGCGGAGATCCCAAGTGACAGCCACTGCCCTGACTGTAACCATTGGTTATAGCTTTCAGAAATCCTGAAGTACCTCAAGTGATCAAGAGGTCAAACCCTGGCATTTATGAGGGCAACGTGTGTGAGTAAATCAGTATGTTATATAAATATGTCAATGCCTAAGGCGTGTGGTGCAGAATTAAGGGATTTCCTAGCTTTATTGTTTGAAAGCAGAATTGAACTTTTGTTCAATTTCTGATAGATGTAGTCAGTTGAGACATTATCTATTTATTTTGATGTTGGGCATAGGCAATGCTCTAATGCTCCCTGGGGATGTTCAGCTGTCTCCTTTTGTTCTGTTCAGGTTTCGATATTGCTGTCACTGTGGTTTCTGAGTACCTTCCAACCACGTGTTAAGCAATATGACTAGCATGTGTCTCATTTAATTTCTTCTCTGGTCCTTGGGGATGAAACTGGTTTAGATATATTTTGCTAGTTAAGCTTTTTTTATTTCTCACTTTTAATGAGCTACAGATGTGGCCATTTAAACCAATAAAATTTGACCGGTTGCCTCGATAATGTCAATCTTTGCTATGCATTTGGAGAGTTGCTATTCCTAAAGGTTAATACTGAGGCATGGTGAATGCCCACAAGTCCTCTTACCCTTAAGAACAGGCAGTGGGTGCTAGACATCTCTCTCATTCAGCTCCCAAACTTTATACCACCCCACAGCCAATTTGCTGAGATGCTTTCATTATTCAACGTTCAGGGTAAGTAAAACTGCATATTATTCTGAGGGCTTGGTTCAGTACATTGAGATGAAAACAGCTATGAAGTTTTATCTCTGAAGGACTTGCAAGGCTGCCTATCCTATTCATCAAATTTAGTAGAATTGTACTTTCCTCATTTTTTTAATAGTGCTGTAACATGGACTGCATCTGACTGCCTGAAAATCTGTGGGAAGAGAAGCTATGTTGTGGTCCTGTGCATGTGTCTCAGCTGTACACTTATGTTGTCTTATTTACAACAGTCCAACAGCTTTCAAAGTTCAGTTGTTAGAGCTTTTACAAATACACATATATTCTGCCCAGCCCAGTGAACAATGTTTTCCCTCAACCTTTTGCAGTAGAGGTTGCAGAGTTTGAAGTTACATTTTAACTGCTTACATTATAGTGTCAGGATAGATAATATCAGGAGAAAATATCTTCCTGATAAAATTTGCTGTCTCATTGATACTGAGCTTGAAAAAAAAGATTTCAGGGAACTGTGCAGGTCTTTACTTCGTGTTTAAACACACTTGTAATCAGATGTCTGTGTTGGGGGGGGGAGATCTTGAGTGAGTGTAGGTCACTCCACCTCTGTTTGCTGTTGCATTATGGTAGCTTGCAACTTGTTAATTTAAAGATGATCACTGAGCTGTTGGCTCTCTGTGGTTGTTCTTGCAGCAGTTGAGTGTAATCCTTGATACAGAGTCATGTCATTGCCGCTTCTTCTCTTGAAGTAGCCCTGGAATCATTCGTGTATCTGTTACTGAGGAAATACATGGTTGTTTCTCCCAACTTGCCCTTCAGTCAGTCCCTGTGACTCGGCTGGTCCCTGCCAGCTGCAGGCAGGGCGGGCACCCTGGAGGAGGGCTGTGGGGTTGGAGGGTTGCCTGGGCGGAGCAGCACGGTGTGCAAGGTGCTGGGGTCAAAAGCGTGGAAGTGTTTAAGCAAGGCTCTTAAGGGTTTGCTTGGTGTTGCTGAAGGAAGAAGGGGATTCAGTGAGAAACTGGTGTGTACAAGCAGGGAAGGACAACACTAATGATGGCCAGATGCAATGCAGTGCTGGGGAGCCAATTTATGTCTTGGTTATGATGCAAAGCCATGAATGTTTTCTCTGGACTGTGTAGCTATGTAAACAGACTGCAGGTTTTCTCTAGAGGCAGGTTAGTTCCAGTGTGTGTTTGGTGCTTACTCACAGAGCGTTCCAGGA
Source organism: Phalacrocorax carbo (assembly GCF_963921805.1). Taxonomy (NCBI): domain Eukaryota; kingdom Metazoa; phylum Chordata; class Aves; order Suliformes; family Phalacrocoracidae; genus Phalacrocorax; species Phalacrocorax carbo. The sequence continues at coordinate 30,069,036 of NC_087519.1, read as the reverse complement.
GCAGCATCAGGAAGATGATAAATTTTAATGAGCCACAGTGACTTTCCGTCTTGTTTGTGAACTAGATCAGGGTCATGGTGTAAAGGCCCTGAAGATGACGACTGATGCTTAGTTACCTAGAGGGGTCTGCATTTGCAGCATCTTTTTGTGGATGGCCACTAGATGTGTATCTATTGGAGTACTTCTCTGAGCCCATCACTTACTGACACAGAATTTAACGAAAACTGAGCTGTGGAAGGGACAAATGGTCTTCACTCACTTTACAGAAATGAAACACAGACAAGACTCTGTATGGGAAGCTTTTATAATTAAATAGTTAGGACTTAGATCCTACTGGCTTTACACAGGTTAAGTTATTTTTTCAAAATCTCAAATGACTTGCTGCTATTAGGTGGAAATCCCTTCCCTGGAGCTCTGACTTGTACCTTTCTGTCTTTAAGATATCTCCTTAAACACATTGATACATCAGCTAGACAGACACTACCTGTGGGACTGTCCAACCAGAGAGAGCTCTGCCTTTGGGTCTCTCCCGGGGTCTGGGAGAGCGTACCACTGTAGGCACCGTAGTGGCTTCACATTTAGGACAGAAGCTCCTCTCTGCACAGCCTAGAAGTGCATTTGGAAATACTTGCCATGAGAATGGAAGTGCAGGAGGTGGAAAAGTGATTGATTGATAGTCTGTGTACCTGGGAGACCAGCACCAACACAAAACTGTCATAGACTTGTCATAGACTTGGGAGGAACCTGCAGCGCCTACTCGGGGACTTCTGGTACCAGAGTCCTGGGGTCCCATCAGTGCTGTTGTGCAAAGGGACACCTCCCCGAGTGCTACAGAAACTGCATTTCACGTGAAGTAATTCAGTGAGTATATGCTGGATTGCATTCTTTCCAATCAATGTGTTTTAATGGCTCAAAACCAGACATCTTCTATTTGAGATATGCTTGGCTTTGCAGTGCGTAAGCTGGAAATCAGTTCAGTTTAGCAATATTGCCTATGGATATGCCGAAGGAGGTTGTCTTTATTTTTTTCAAAGGATGTGATCAAGAGCATGTACTTCAACTAGTTTAATGATTTTTATTTTTTTCCCCCCTTCCCTTTTGGTTCAGACATCTGGTTTTATCACCTCAGATGTAACTGGAACATGTTTTGTTTTTGAGAAATCATTAGATGGTATTTCCTAATGGGGCAATACTGTTATCAGGTAAAACTCATGTTGCAGGTGCCTTGTTAAGGAGGCCCTCCTTATCAAAGTAAAGAGCAGTTGTGAAAAATTGTTGGAGTTTACGTAAAGTGGCAATATCTATGCACCTGGAGGCTGGCAGAGTGCAAGGCACAAAGAGCTGTCGAGGTTTATATGTGTGCTTAACTGCGCGAGTGATAGCCTTGTTGTAGCTACGCTGTGGCCAGGATCTGAATGGGAAATTTTCACGCTCTGCTGCTATAGGTAGATCCCAACGCTGATAACTACTGAGGCTTTATCGCAAGCCTGATGATAGGGAACATTTGGTTGTCAAGAGTGGGGCTTGTGAGAAGTTTGACTCCGTCCAGTTAAGAAACCTGCAACCTCACACAGTAGAAAACATAACCTCTTCATGATAAAGAGGGGAGAGAGAAGAGTTACAACCCAAAGCGTTAAACTCTGGAAGGCACATACAAAAGCTATGTATAAACCATACAATGTTTGGGTTGTCTGGGGTTGTTTTTTAGTCATTTTTTTACATCTTGTGGGTGGGGTGCTCTGTTTGTTTTCAGGGCCTTGAAGGGGGTCTTTGGTTTTTTGAGGTGTGGTTTGTGTTTTGGTTTTTTTTTTTTTCCTTCGGATTAGCCTTTCTGAAAAGCTGTCTATATAAAGACACATCTTGGTGGTCTCCACTGGACTCATTCTCATTCTAGAAAAACAGCTGAGGAATGAGCAGAGCTAAGCATGAGGGCAAGATTCAACTTGATGGACAGAGACTTTTGTTCAGGTGCCCTTTGCCTCCCAACTGGAGGCGGTTATGAAGCGCAGCATGTTAGTGATTGGTGCTGTAGTGCCTGAGAGGTGACAAGGCAGCATGATAGAGATGCCATCCCTCCAAGCAGCTACTTGTCACTGCAGCCACTAAACTACATAGGCATGTGGCCATCATCTTGCCTTAGAGGAAACCCATCCAGCGGGGTGGCAGGCAGATGCTCCGTGCTGTTTGTACTCATCTCTGGGAGTCCTGCCTGAATTCTCTGCAAGATCTAGTCTGAAACGGGGTGGTTTGATGTCCTTTTGAAGAATTAGCTAAAAACACTTCCCTGTGGCATATTTTACTGTTGTCTATATTTACTGAATAGAGAAATTCTCACTATATTCCTTTGGTTTTGATTGCTGCAATGAAATGATGGTAACTTTAAATAGAAAGAGCAGTGTTAAGCACTGCTGAGAAGATAATGAGAGACTACTAGATGGGAATAATGGGAATAAGTAGGAGAGAGATATTTTTGAAAAAAGCTGGATTCAGGGCCTAAGTAGATTTAATGAATGCTATCTTTCAGAACTCTCTGACACAGCTTTAAATAAAAATCTTCATCTGGCATATGAAATAAGCAAGAATTTAATATAAAGGCCTATACAGAAATTGAGTTGGACTTTTAGATTATGTGCTTAGACATGACATTCTCCCTTCATTCATTCAGACTTCCTCTTATTGCTGTGTGATCTTACCATGAACACTGCTGAAGTGGGACCTGCCCACACAGACCATATTGCAGCTTCAGTGCCGACGGCAGTATCAGCATCCATCCACTTTCATATCTGAGTTTGTCTGGGGGGTGGGGGAATCCCTTCCCGTTTTGATAGCAGATGCCAGTCTCCTACTCTCCTGCAGCTCCCAGAAGTGAACTCTGGCTGGTGTTAGAGTACAACACGAAGGAAAGGTTCTCCCCTGCAAGCACAGGATGATAGATAAATGTACAGGCCTTAAACAAACTACCTTGAACAACTTTAGCACAGACCTCTGCTTAATGGGTAACGAATGCCGGATCAGGTTTCTCTGTCTCCTGTCATGTTTTAGGCTCAATTGCAACACCTTCAAAATAAGTGCTTTGGTCAAGAGCAGCAGATGCTTCTGTCTTCAACTGAAGAGTTCCTCCAGCTCTGAGTGGGATTTGGCAGAGTGCGTTCAGTGCGCAGATGGCTGAGGTCACTCTTGTTACTGATAGGAAAGCTAAGTGCAGGGGGGAAGTTTTGGGCAGTTGGTAGTGCAGTGTTGAGGGGCTGAATAAGGGGCTGGGGGGCGGGGAGAGCAAGGATTATTGGTGCTGAACAGAAATGTAGTGGTGGCATTTTCCAAGTGCTTTGCTTCAGGTTACCTCCCATCCTTGACACCTGGCACCCATAGGACGCTAGTGTGATAGCAGTGGATTTTAAACCACTCCTGGTTGTTGAGGTGCTTGTGCTCCCCTGCAGAGTAGCTCATACTTTGGAAAAGAGGACAACCTCTGCAAATGAGGAGAGGGACCAGGCTGCAGGCCAGAATAAATATTTGAGTGTTGTTCGCCTGCCATCTTTCCCTGCAGCCTGGCTGGTCCCAGCACTGGGCTAGTGGCCCCCTCCTGCCACCACCCTTGGAGCCAGTAGTCCAGGGCAAACTCTGCTCCCAACAACCAGTGTGTCCCAGAGCTCACCCTCCATGGGGTCCTGTGGGAAGGACAGGGGTGGTGGGAGCAGGTGTGCAGTATGGGCAGGCAGCGATGACCAGCAGGACACAGATAGAGCACTTCTGCAGCCTGCAGTGATCAGAAACCTGTCTCAGCACTGGTTGTGCCAGGGCCTTTGCCCAGCTGCCTTTGGGCACAGGCAACTCCCTGGGAACAGTGTGTCAAGCTGCAAACAGCCCTTCTGTAATGCTGTTAACTGTGAGCACCTGGCAGGCTGTCAAAAGGCCATGAATCGTAACAGGTGTTATTCCCTGATGGGTCTGTTGGCAAACTGGGAACCACTGGCTTGTCTGATAATCTCAGCTTTCCCCCAAAGACTGCTGTCTTTGGAAGTGAGAGCAGATGGGGAGGGTAGTGGTGGCCCCACTGGCACATGTAGCTCAGAGCTTACACCAGAGCAGGGTACTTGTAATGGGTGCTCACCTCCAGTGTTTCAAGGGAATAGTAACTTGAGACTCATGGTGTTGCTGTCATGGGTTTGCTACATTATGCTACAACCCCACAAGCCTAGTTTTGTTTTTGACCATTCATAAATGGTTGTCACAGCTTGTATCTGGAATACAGCATGCTCACCATTACTGCTTTTTGTGGTGGTTGTGGGTGGCAGGGGGCTGGGGTCTCCTCGCTGACCCTGACCCAGCCCCGCTGGAAAGCTGGGATCCTCATGGCCTTGTTCTTGGCCCAGCTCTGGTACCAGGGAGATGTCCAGAGGTCAGCGGAGCTGAGCTGAGGCACTGCCTGGTTCTGCCTCACCTACTGAGCACCAGATTCAATCTGTGCTCCCTTGTGCTTCCCCCACAAAGCCAGCTGTCGTTGTAGGGGTTTGTCAGAAAAATGTCCCCTCCTCTGGGGGAGGGGAGTGGAAGAAAAGGGGTTTTGTGCTATTTGTTGGATGGACAAATGTAGCCTGATGAAAGGAGCCACATCCCTGGCTGCCCACAGTCAGCTTCCAGGAGCATTGTCCAGTGTGGGGTGCAAGGGCTTGCAAGCATTCCACACTTGCCCTTGGACAAACCCTGGCATACCAGCACTTTGGGAGACCTATTAATGCTCCACCATCTCTGCTATGATTTATGAGCTGTTTTGTGGGTGCGAAATTGCAGATGGCTGCATATTATAGCTGTGCCAGGAAAGGTGAAGTGTTTTCTGGAATAGCCTTTGGCTGCAGTATTGAATGGGAAACCCTCAAAGCGCTGTGGGTTTTTTTCAGAGAGACAAGGTGAAGCGTGTGGCAGATGGGCATCCTTCCCAAATAGGCTGTTCACACAGGGACCTCGCTGGCCCAGGCAGGTTCACGTCTTCCCTCCCAAGGGCCAGGCTGCATCTTAGAAGACAAACTGTCTGCCCTGCAAAATCAAAAGGAAAAGACAGAAGTTTTACCTGCAGGGTTTGGGTGTTGGGTTGGGGTTTTTCCCCCCCTTGTAACAAATCATGCCCTGAAGTGGCAAGGTTCTGCGTCTGCCGGGCTAAAATTACCTTGTGATCTTAATGACTTCAAGTTTTAAAAATTAAATTCCAGCAGCAATTGATGTGGCAGATGTAGATTCTTCAAATAAGGCAGAGATGATGAAAAGTAAAGGGGGATGAATAGATTATTGTTTTTATTAAAGGTATTATGGAGGAAGAAATTCTTCTCATGAACAGGCTTTCTTTTTTTACTCCCATTCTCTCAATATATTATTGCCACAGTGTCAGTTAATACCATTTGGCGGATCTTCCTCAGGAATGTTTTAGATTGGAAGAAAGAAATTAATATAACAAACCAAACTGTCTTGGCGATCACCATAAGGGTTACTGTAGTTTAGAGAAAGTAAAATATTTACCAGCTGATTCACAAAATAGGTAAGATAAAGATTGAGTGCTAAGGTGGGGAGAATAGCCTGAGGGCACAAGCCACTCCTCCTAATGCCGGTGGGATTATGAAGGGCTTCTGCTCCTACTGGGTTTTCTTTGCTTTGTACTTGAAAGTCTCTGCTGCAATAACTTCAGACTATAATTAGATTGACTGAAAAACTGAATTATCTGCAAAGAACTACTCAGATCACGAATGAGGTGCCTGAGCTTTATTTGTCCACCCTAAGTGTGTGTCACCTTCAACAAGCAGCAAAACAATTCCAGCATTTAATAAAATAAGACAGACGTGTCTTAGGAAGTTGGATATAAAGACACAGCAGTATTTGTCTAGAGAAGGATGAAGTGTCATGGCTTCTTCAGCATGAGAGGCTTAAATGAATGGCTTTGATAAGAGCTTTTAACTGGCAGCATGATTCAAAGATTCATTTACCTACCTGAAGTTGCAACATTTGCTATTGGGATGAATATATTTCATTGGACATTGTTCTTTGAACTTAATTAAGCAACAGAAAACCTACTTTCTATGGTTGAAGAATAGCAGTTTTGATCATCTTTATTTCTCTTTAACATGCATATTTTTCATCTTGCCTTTATATTTGGTGTAATGCTTTCATAGTTTTAGTAAAGTGTGATAATGCTGTTAGACAAATGTGTAGGGTCTGAGCATCCCTGTCTCTGGCACTGTCATTAAAGGCATCTGAATTTGCTCAGCAGCTTGGGAAGATTGAGCTGTAATGCTAGTGCTCTGGAAGCTTTGCAGATGCCTTTAAACACTGTGCTGTAGTGCTGAACTCCCACGGGATCTGGGAAAAAGAATTGAGTTTGAGGTAACTGAACTAAATGTCCAGAGCAGTCCATCTTGCAAAGCCATGTTCCCAAACCGTGCTCCCTAGGGAAGCTTTGCTCACAGGTAATCCAATTCTTGTTTGAAATGAGCTTGAGTTGGCTGTAGAGCTGTAGTTTACCTCAGGTTTTCTCTGACAGTAAGCAGGAGGGGGACCACCAACCTTTTAAGCCTGCACTGCATGTTCCTGTTCACCTCTGTCAGCACTACAACGGGTTGCATTGCATGAGAATTGATTTGCCTGAAAACTCCCATGGGTTTGCATTTGTTTTTGTTTTTGGGGGTAGAGGGGTAAGTTGTCAAAGGGGAAGCTGAAAAATAGGTTTGACCCGTTGTTTTCCCATGTGGTGGGGTAAGCTGGAGGCAGGCCCCAGGGCTGATCTTCTGCAATGTCCGTCTGTCTGTAGCTTCCTGCTGGCGGGCAACACAGAGTAGTATCAGCACCACTGCACTGCTGTGGACTTGGGCTAAGGTCTTGGACAAGATCTGGCAAGTAAGGGCAGGAACTTTACAACTGGATAAAGTGTGAGGTCAGTAAATTTAATGGGGCTTGCAATTTGAATTACAATGGAATAAATTTCTCTCTGAAAAGTAGAAATTGTCTCACTTCTGAGTTTCTCCAGTGTTTTACAAGGTTATGAAGGAAACTTCTGAACACATTTGGAACAGTTCACATTCTGTGGTCTGTATTCAGATGATCTTTCTGAATTTCCCCCTACAGTTAACTTTCTCTTGGGGCATCTCCCCTGGCTACCTTTTTTGTGTTAAGCCCCTAGGAAGTTGGCAGCATCCTTAAAACTTCAAATGCATTCATAGCAAAGGCGCTTGTTGGGACTTACAAGTTTAATCAGATGTGAAACTGAGTTTGACTGACTTTTCCTCCTGAGATCCGCTTACCTTCAGTTTAAATGAGACAAGTTGTCCTCCAAAGAATCCTTCAAAGAGTTTCTCTTGCATGTTCAGATGAGGTACCTGCAGGGGGAAGAATTAGCTTGGTGGTTGGAAGCTTAAGGTTAGCAGACATTGTATGTCACTGTGATTTTTTTGTTTGTTTTTTTCACCCTCATTAAAAAAAAATGCAGGATAAAAATTACCTTATGTGCTTGGCCTTCGAAGTTAATGCTTTTTGTTCGCTGCCATCACAAGTGCCCTTTTAATGAACTAACCAGTGGTGATATTGACACCCACGTGCTACCCAACCAAAGGCAGTATTAGCAGTGTCAAAACTGAAGTCGATGCAACCTGAGTGATGTGGCCTATGGCTGCCTAAAGCAGACGTGCAACCTGGCTTTTGGGGAAAAAAGAAAACCACGGTCTGTAGGCATCATGGATGTCTCTGTTGAAGAAGGTGACAATGATGATGTGTTTTGTAGCCCAGTAAACACTGGCCACTCCTTTCTGCTGAGGAGGAGCAGGGTATTGAATGCAGTATAAGTGCATGGTTTAAGGGGGCTGCCACCACTAGTGAGCCTCCCCGCAGCACGCGGTTATGAATAGCCCCATTCACTTCTGGCCTCTTGTGGACTCAGCATTTCCTATTCTCTTTTGGTCTGAGTTCAAATATCAAAGGTCAGCATAAGTTCGTGTTACTATTTTACCACAGGAGTGTTATATGGTTATTGGAAAATAATAAGAAATACAGGGGGATAAGGCTCTTTTTAATACTTGGTTTCCTTCAAGGAGGCATCAATTTTTCTCAGAATGTCTCTACTGCAATAGTCTTGGTCAGTGTGCTCTTAGGCACCTTTATAAATCTTCTAGTCACTATGCTTGCTAAGCTTTCCCACAATGTTAGCTTTTAGTTTGCTTGATTTATTTTTTTATTTTTATTTTTTCTATCTTATTTGTACTGTTCCTCCTCTCTGTGGTAAAGCAGAAACAGTGAAACTCTCATACAGCTCTGGTAATAAATGTTTAGTCTCTTACGAACTGCAGCAAAGTTGAAGGAATTAAAATAAATGTGGAGACTAAACACCTGTTTTCTCAGGAGGCAGTAGTAATATGCTGCTCCTTCCTCTAAGTCCAGTGCCTTTGGGTGCCTATGGAAATATTGGACTATTATGCCTATTTAACGTGCTTAGTATTAAAGGTTGAAAGAGAGGGCTAACCTCAGTATCTATAGGTTTCCAGCTAGCCTTCAGCCACAAAATCTGCCTTACTTAAAGATACCTCATTCCCCACCCAGCTGTCGGAGGAAACCTAAGTCCCCTGCTTAAACACGAGTGTCATTGTGTGGCTTCTTTTGAGAGCACACTGCAACATGAGTAATTGTGTAGAGGCGGAGAAGTGCTAAACTCAAGTTGTAAAGTCCTTGTAGAGGAATGAGCTGAATGTTCCATTTTAGTACACCACCTAGCACTACAGGCCTGACCCGTAACTGGGGTTTCCTAGGAACAATTAGTCACTTTAAAGTCTTTCCCTTAAAGAACTGAAATAGTGTAGGAGACTTAATGAAAACAGAAAGGAATCAAAATCAGTGGGTAAAAAAGGCAAAGACCAAGGACTGAAAGGGAGTCTGTGCTCTAGGGGGGAGTGCAGGGGAGAACAGGAAAAGAAATTAGAAGAAAAAGAGAAAATGAGAGCAGAATTAAAAAGAACAAAGAGGCGGGTAAAAGACCAAAGTAGGAAAGAATTACAAAATGTGAGCAGGAAAGTGTAAAGCTACAGAAAGAAAGCCAGAGATGGGCAGAGACCTTACTGCCCCGTGTGCTGTGTGCCCTCTGGGTGGTGCTGTACAAATAATGGATGTAGTAAGGTCCTGCAGACAGGCAAATCGTGGCTTCCTGCTGGTGTGCACCGGGTGACCGTAGTGCCTGTGGGTGAGACCCTTGAGGCTGCCTCAGCAGGTAATGTGGAGTGTTGGAGCAGAACAGCACGCACAGCAGAACAGTCGGTGCTGAGGACCAAATGCCCACACTGTATGCATTTTGAGGACTTGTGCCACAGGCTATTTCTGGCCTGTAGACAGAATGCCTGTGAGCAAGGGATGCGTTTCTGGTATGCTCCTGTGCTCGTGGCTCTGTTTAGTTTCAGCTGAAAGGAATCTCCTTCCTGTGCTGTGTGACTGCTATAACCTAGTGAGCCAAAGCATGGTGAGTGGGGATGATGTCAACCTTCAGATTGTGTCTGAAGCATGCTTGTCTACAAACCGCAGCTTTAGTGTAGACACACACTGAAATACCTGTTAGAGAGCTGCTGTTTTCCTTTACTCATTTAGATAAAGCAATTGGAATTGAGTCTGCAGCTATTGGATTTCTCTTCATTTACATACTTCAATAAACGTTGGCGGGAGACTTGAGGACCCTAAGTGTGCTGAGTTGTTATACTGTTTGGTACTTAAACGGCTACATTAATGCAGGACAGGTGGATTTTCTGCACTGCAGGATCAAGGAGCTGCTTTAGGAAGAGGTAAGTTTAGGGACAGTGCTGAACACAGAGCACCAGATATGACTGAATTACATGTAGTGTAAATGGTCTCTGTGCTTTTCCACAGCCCAGTGGGGAGGTTCAAGTGGGGTTTAGAACCACTTGCATTGTATCTGAAATATCAACTCCAAAAGTTAGCTCTCTTCAAGCTGGTGGGCGTTTAGCAGTTGCATGTGTGCATGCGCTATTAGGAACTGTATGAGTTAGTTTCTCTCCAAAAGTCAGCCTCTGTGTCACTCAAACCCAACAAAACCAAAAGTAAAGAAAGAATTCAATTCATTAATACCAGCTTAGTCAGGTGAGGGAAGCTGGTCTAAAAGTGGTATCTAGGTCTTCGGAAAGTTACTTAATATATGTAATGTGGCAGCATATAAAGGTCCCAGCAACATATGCCTATAAGAATTTTTTTTCCTAAGTAAAGGGTGTTGGGGCTTCATACTTCTAGAGCTCTGGGACCAATAGTTTGGGAATCGATTTGTGTATAGCTACCCTCAAATATCTTCAGATTCATTGCCTGACATGCACACCCCCCATTCTCCCAGCTCTTCAATTTGACATAGGCTTACCTTAGGAAAGAAATGTTTGAAAACAAACCAACAAATAAGTGTTGTATAAAAATTCTCTGAGATGACGGTTTGTTTTTATTTCTGTAGGTGTGGAGCCAGGGATCAGAGGCAACAATATTCTCTATTATTTAAGACTCATCATTTTGAGAATTGCCCCAGTTCAACTTGGTCTAGTCCGTAAAGGTCACTACTGTTTTATATGGGTTTGGTTTTTTTGCATAATATGAACAAGAAGCTAAGGGCCAATATTGTGGGTTGGGTTTGTCCTGTGGTCTGCCAAATTAATCTCCTGTCCTGGTCATTACTTGGTTTTTTGAAAAGTTTATTGAGAGTGAGGTCTCACTGTCCTGTCTCATTTCTTTCCGATGGGCCTGAATAAATCTTTCCCAGAGTGAGAGGTATAATGACTGCACCCAGCTCACTTATCACCTCTGCCTGACTAGCTCTGTAATCATGCAGGACAGCAGATCTCCAGTGAATACTGGATATTTGCTTCCTGAGTTCCCAGTGTGTTTGATGGTAAGAGTCAGCTTTTGAAACTGCCCTCTCAAGCTTCATGTCCCATTTCCTCCTAAAGTGCCCTTTTCTCGAGTCTATTAGTCTCTTCTGGGTTTGAGGTGTTTAATCTCAGTGGTTTGGATCAGATTTGGCTGTTTATGCCAAGTACAGAGCGTCCGTGTGTGTATGTTGGAAAAGCACCTCTGAACTATTGATTTGTACTTCTGTGAGCCCTGTTCTTTTACAAACATGCTCCTGTGTTTGTGGAACGGCATGGAGGACTGGGGTCATCTCCAAGCGAGGAGATATAAAGCAGTGGAAAACCCACCTCGCCTTGCACTAATTGGCCTTCACAGTGACTGACTTTATGGGAGGGGTCAGGGAGCAAACAGGCAAGGTGATTACATATTTCATAGGCTTCAGAGACAGGAAAGACATCATAAATCCTGCAGGTCAAATTGATTTGGAGCGAGCCTGTGCTATCTTGTTAGCTCTTCTCCAGCCCAGTTCCAACTAGCTGTCTATTAGCAGTACTTCAGCAACACTATTGTGTTTTCTAACACATCTCAGTACTACATTGCCCTGATACTCAGTCTAAATTTACTTTTGCTGGTTGTTTCCATCATATTTTACTTCCTTATAACACCTCCTATTCCTTCTGAGCTGTTCTTGCCTCTCCCGTGAGCCAGCCCAGTTTCCATCTGGGATGTGCTGTAAGAAAGCAGCTCATGAGGTCCTGCACCGGGCTGTTGCCTGCATTTCATCGATCGCTATTTCAGCACCAGTTTGGTGGGTTGTGACATTGGGGCTGGAAACATAACAAGAGGCTGCTCTGATTAGGTGGCATTACAGGCAGAATATGCCACACTAAGCAGGGATGAGCTAGTGAAGATACGTGCTACTGCCCCTGCTGCATTTCCTCCTTTAATAAATAGTATGGGGGGCAGTTCACTGACAGCTATTTCATGTTGTGCTGTATGATTAACTGCAAAACACACTGCTGGCCTCTGTCCCCCACTTATATAGAGCAAAGCAAACTGCTTAGAACACTCTTTGATTATAATAGTTCTGAAAATGAGTGTGTGAGGGAGTGCTACATCCCGTAACTGCTAGCTTTTAGGTACCACCATGTTTTTCTCATCAGACTCACTGGCAGGCACAGCTGTAGTCAAGGCCTTCCTGCCTTGACAGCTCTTTGCTCCATCTCTGGGAAAGGGAATATTCATCAGCCATCAGCACAATCCTGCCCTCATGCAGAGGAGCGGTGAGCCCACAACACAGCTGAAACTCTAGGAACTGTACTAGGTTCTGGGCAAAATGCATCAAAAGGGAGACGTTTATCCTGCACTTTTCTATGGGTATATAAATAAATATATATACACATATGCTCAAAATACCAATGTGAGGTACTGTCTTCCCTATGAGGTAAAATCTACCCCATTCTGTTCATTCCATCGCTTGAATAAAAAAATGCTGCTTGCATTCAAGAACTACAGCCTCTAGTTTGAATCAGAACCAGATTGCTGGTGACCAAAAGTTCTGCAGTATAGCGGCTGTTCATCCGCATCCAGTATGTGCTTTCAATTACTGACCCTGCTCTAGCTTCTAGCAGACAGTCTTCCACATCACAGAAGTACCCAGCTGGCAGTGTTACTGGTAGCTTCAGACGGGAAGCCAGGGAATGGATGAATCTGGAGACTTGGAAGCTTCCAGGCATCAGAAGCAGTCCATTTGGATCAAGGTTAAAGCAGAGCAGTGCAGAGTGTTCTGATTTGACACTGCCTGTGATGTGTGTGCCCTAAGTATCGGTAACTTTGCAGTTAATGTGCTGCCAGTACACATTTAAGAGCAAGATATTTTTAAAAGCAGTGACTAACATGTCAAATTTCAATATTCAAAAACCTTGATTGTATTCCTAATATCATTAATCTCTCCTGCACTGTTGTCTAGCAGAGCTCGCACCAGTAACCTGAGTAGAGTTCTCATCTGGAGGTCCTTCCTATGGCCCAGCCCGTTAGGGGAGATCATGTTTAATGTTGCCCCTTTGGCTGGACATGTGTGGCTTTGTAGTGGTTTTGTGAATGCCAACTAATTCCAGGAGAGAGCCTGCTGAAGCTAAATTTATTTTATCAGTCTCTCAGTGGTGAAGTATTTCACAGTCAAAAATGTGTTGTTTTGACTCTGTCCTATGAATTCCCCTATGGTTAGCTTTTCAGTGTTGTGTAGCCAGCCTTATTTTCCAAACATGCATCTCACAAATGGCTGTGCTCTCTGTATTACAGTGCTGCAGCATCTCCTGAGGAGCTGGAGCTTAGCGCTTCCACCACTCTGTGCTGTAAGGGGACAATCTTTAAGTGCAGTGGCACTTAGTACAGGAAGTGTCCATGATGCCCCACAGGCAGCGGAGAAAGAGCAGCTGCTTCCACTTCATTTTTTCATTGACAGTGAAACTAATTCCAGACCCCTGATAGAGAAATATCAAGCCTTTGTTTGTCCTTTTATTATTTTCTTAAGAAAAATCTTAAGAAACTTGCAGGCACCCACACACATGCACAGAGTTAGATTTCAAGTCCTAACAGGAAATGTGTAATCTGCTTGAAGATTAAAGTGCCAAGTGCTTCTCTTAAGATTGGGAACCTGACACAGACATGATTATGAATTAGAAATTGCTTTGTGGTATCAGTGGGGAAGAAAAATGAATGTGAAAATAGAAGGATACAGGCTTGCTGAGTTCTGCAACCATTTTCAAACAGATATGGGAAGCCTAGAGTTTTTGGATCTTGGGGGTATGCGGAAGTAAAGCCTAAGTGTTATAAGAACATATTTTCCACTTTTGCTAAGATTTTGTGATAGGAATAAAACACCAGTTTTGGATAAAGTGTTGCAGAGTAGATGCCTGAACACGTGCCCTTGACACTGAAGGTGTTTTCAAAGAGAAATTCCTTACTGCTGCAGCTTGGTGAGAAAAACTAACTGTCCCTACTCCCAAAGCAGGCATAGCAAGAGAAGATACCTGCATCCTACTACAGGCAGATCTGCTGCTTTTTGAGGAACAGAGGGCAGTGCCTGCCAGATTATCCCAAGTTTACTCCTACTGCCAGAAGAAGCTAACAGTAAACCTTGTCAAAAAGCACGCCAGCAGAGTAAAAGGTTTGTACCTGGCTGACAAAACTGGAAGCAAAGCAGCGAAGTGGATAGACAGCAGATTAAGGTGGTCTCCCTGGTGACAGCTCTGCTCATCGCTCCTGGATGCGGATCCCCATTGCTGGACATTTGCCCAGCTGTCAGTACAGCTGGAGCTCATGTTCTGCTACTAAGCATGGCTTTCCAGCATGAGCAACTCTCTGAGCTTCCCAGAGCTGTTTCCTAACTATACCCTTAGTTTATAAAGTACAGAAATATCTTAAAAGTAACCCCTTTTACGTTTTCTTCCTTCCTATTACTCAGAATAGGAAAAAATGTGCTTGGCTTTGCATTTCAGAAAAAATGAAGTAGTCATAGGCTTTCCTGACACCAACGCTAACCTTGGTCTGCAGAGCAATTTCTGTGCTTTTCCTGTGGTAGCTCTGCCTTGAGAGCTGGATTTCCTTGCTGTGTAAACAGGCCATCAGTGCTTATCTGAAAAGCATTGCCTTTGCTAGGCTGCTCTTAAGCCTGTGACCTATATTAATAATTTCCAGAATTGCAGAATTGTTGGGCTTGGAAGGCATCTCTGGAGGTCATCTTGTCCATCCCCACTGCTCAAGCAGGATCACCAGAGCAGGCTGCCCAGAACCACATACAGGCAGCTTTTGAGGTTCTCCAAGGATGGAGACTCCACTGGGCAACCTGTGCCAGTGCTCAGTCACCCGCACAGTAATGAAGCATTTCCTGATGTTCAGAGGGAACGTCCTATGTTTTGGTTTGTGCCCATTGCCTCTTGTCCTGTCCCTGGGTGCCGATGAAAAGAGCATGGCTCCTTCTTTGCATCCTCCCCTCAGGTATTTGTATGCATTGATGAGATCCGCCCAAGCCTTTTCTCCCGTAGCAGTGATTACCATGAGGCAGACTGTATCTGCCTTCCTGGCATGTACATGGACTTGAATGTGCTTGATCTTCTTACTGATACCTTGATGAACTGGACCAAAACCTAATGTGATGCTTAATTCTGTTGTGTGGGAGAAGGGCCAGAAAAAAAGGAAGAAAAAGTTCTTGTTTTTAGCATGGATTCAGGTCCAATTAAGGAAGCCTGGGGCTGCAAGGTC
The DNA here is from genome assembly GCF_963921805.1 of Phalacrocorax carbo. Lineage (NCBI taxonomy): Eukaryota > Metazoa > Chordata > Aves > Suliformes > Phalacrocoracidae > Phalacrocorax > Phalacrocorax carbo. Next base: position 30,053,916 of record NC_087519.1, on the reverse strand, counting down.
TGAGAGGAGCCTAAGTACAGTGATGCTACGCCAGAGGCTTTTGTCAGCCTTGTAGTCAGCTGTAGGGTTCTGAGTGTGTGTTCTTTCTTTTAACTAAGATGTGTTTAGGTTGGCAGAAGCCCTTTTCTCCTGATCCACCTGGTCTCCTTGCAACAACTGCTTAGTGGCAGTTTGGGCGTGCGATTAATGCAGGACCGTGCCTGACATGCATGCGTATGAGAGCAGACACCCACAGGGTACGTGCTGACCCTTCACACCCCAACTTATCATAACCTCTGGCATTTTATCTCACAACATGCGTTATCGCATATGCATTATCTTAATGGGATTCTGTTACGTATACGAAGGGTAGCAAGCTGTGCTCTCCCTGCTCAGCCATGTTGGACGTTGCAGCATGTCTGTGGTGAGTCACAAGCAAGGCTTTCTTACTGGCTGCTCTGGGGAGCACCAGCAGTGAGGGAGAGGAGGCTGCTGCCTCCCTGTGCAAGCTGTGCCCTCTGGCAAAGCAAAGCTATTCTGTTTCCTGGCCCTGAAGATACCTTTGAGAAAGAAATTTTGTTACCCAACAAGGCATAAGCATGAGAGGTATTTCATTATTAGTCCTTCTAGTTACCTGGCTTCCTAAGAGGTCTCCTGCTGTATGGATTATATATGGAAGAGAGACTTACCTCTGCTATCTCTAGTGGCCTCTTACATGAGGGGTTTCTGGGACTGTCTGTATTAAGGGGGTGAGAGTGGCAAAACAGTCTGTGGGTGAGGTATGAGGGTATATATTACTGCAATATTGCAGTAATGCAGAGCCACTTACTTGGAGAGTCTCTGTGTTTGAAGTTACTTCAGAAAATAATTTCTATATAGCCAGGAAATTAAAATACTGCTTTTTTTTTTTTCTTTGGCTTTCTCAATCCAAATATGTGTGCAAGCCACAAGCTCTCTTCAGAACTGACTGGCAGTACTGCTGTGGGCTCTAAGGAATGTCTCTTCCCTGGAGACATTCAAAACCCGCCTGTACATGTTCCTCTGCCCCCTGCTCTAGGTGTGCCTGCTCAAGCAGGGGGGTTGGACAAGATGATCTCCAGAGGTTGTACCTTCCAACCCCTACTGTTCTGTGATTGTGACAAACTGACCACTGATTTTACAAACTAAAAGAGTTTTAGTTAAAAAAAAAACAAAAAACAACAAAAAATAAAAACAAAAACCCCACAAACAAACAACAAACCCAAAACAAAACCAAAACCACAACAACAGAGGGAAGGTTAAAAGAATAAGGATATCTGTTTTTGAAAGAGCAAATGTACGATGAAAGGCTGCAAGATAGTTTCTCTTGGTTTCTCAAAAGAATTAAGATTGTCTGTAGATCTGCAAGGAAGGAGTCATAGAAATAACATTTAAATAAAGAATTTGGTTCTCAGCCAGGGAAAGGCACTCAGGTTTTGGCACTGGTGCTTCTCATTTAGCAGTGACAGCCGGCATGTTGTACTGTAGCTGTTAACAGCGGTAGGAAGCTAACCCGTACGTGAGCTGGAGCTGCACGAAGGGAGGAGTGTGGGAGAGCGGCAAGGCTCCTTCACACCGCTCCTGGCAGGTGCCTTAATTTGGCTGTGGGGAATTAGACTTCATGGTGGCACTAGGCTCTGTGTAGCAGTAATTTGTCTCCTTGTAACAGCAAGGACAGACACTAGAGAAGTGCGTATTCCTGAACTGCTCTTCTAGAGCAGTTTGCCTACCATGAACTTCACTTAGGGGCCTTCTTTCTCCTGAGATGCCCATGCTGGCTTGCTTTATTTTGCACTTTTGGCTTTTGCCTTCCCTTCTAGGCTCATTGGGTTCCTGTCTGCTTTTGCCCAGCCTCCCCTGTAATCTGAAGCAGTCCTGAGCAATACCAAGCAGAGGTGAGACCTGGATCATGGTTGGTGTGGGTATGATCCATCCCAGGTTTGGTCTTTGTGGCTAGTCTGGGCCACCAAATTTATGCCAGCAGGGCTTGTTGCTTGCTGGATCACCCAGAGATGGGCTGGGCGATGGGCAGTGGTCCCTGGCAAGAACTGGTTAGCTCTTGGGTACCTTCCTTACCCATGGCCCCTGGAGGCTTGAAAAGCAGCCATACTGCACTGCTTAGCTTATGGACTATGAGGCACCACCACCATAACCTTGCTAGATACTAGGGGAGCTCTAGCTGCTGAATCTGTCCACTCTTCCCTGTTCCCTTTGGCATCACATCTGGAAAAAGCCAACTTTCTCACTTGCCAAAGAGGGGCTTTAAATTGATAACTGATGTGCATATTATTGCTGCAGCTCCCTTCCCCTGTTATGTTCCACTATTTATTCTCATAAGGGCAGGATGAACCCAGTCAGCCCCAATAATAGAAATGTCAGAGGCTGCTGAGGATTTGCTGAGATAAATGTTTATTGGAATTTTAACATGGCAGGAAGCATCAATTTTGATAGTAATTTCCTTTGTGGAAGAGCTTGCTTGATTTCTTCTTATTCAGGTATGATTTTGTACCATCTAGCACCATCTAGCCTCCTTTATATAAAGAGCTTCAAATGTAGAATTTTTTTAAAAATATATTTTAAAAATGTATCGATGTTGCAACATGCCAATATTAGTTTGCTGAAGCTGAGCTCCAAGGAAGTGCCAGAGATGCAGTCATGGCTGTTTGGGTTTTTTAACTTGTGAGAATATTTATTTCTAGAAGCAACAGCATAAATAATTACTGGGATTTTGAGAAAATATTTAAGGAAACAAGAAATTGGGCCTTTCTACCTTGATTATATATGTGAGAAAACTGTTGTATTAAAATAGTTTCTACTGTTGTAAGCTTGCAGCATTTATTCTTCTCTTAGATGACCATTGCAAGAGTATCTCGTGGCAAGGGAGGTGGTTTCTGGGATTTATTTTTATTATTCTTTCTTGTGGGTTCTTCTGGGGTTGTTTTCTTTTTTAAGAGACAGATTCTGTTTAGAAATATAAATTCTAATGTCACAGCTCCCCTGCTGCAAAGTAAAGCCAACCTAGCAGTTGTTATTTTCTCAGCTTACATGTTTGGAAAGTGAGTACACAAAGTTTTGATGGTAATTTGTGATGTTGGAGCAACTGGAGAAGCAGACAAGGAGACAGAGTATCTGCCAGGGTGGAAAAAAGCTGATAAAGATGAAAGAAAACTGATCTCTCTAGACTGGTATGTACTAGTAAGCTCGGCTTAAGGCCAAAGTTGGTATCAAAGTAACCCACTTCAGGACTAAGCCCACAAGAGAGATTGTTAGGATAGCTCTATCAGTTTTCACTGGGTTATTTTTAGGGTCCTTCTAACCCTGACACAGAGAGGCTCAGGAGTTCCTTGTGCAGGTCTATGTGCCAGACGAGGCCAATGGAGCTCCGCTGCTTTTCATCCTCTTTTCAAAGGGCAACTTTGGCATTTTCTTTTTCTTGGTCAGGCTGCTGTGTGGGTGAATTCAGTGAACAGGAACAACCTCACCCCTTGGTAAAAGATTTCCAGAGAAATCCTGGAAATTTTTTTCTTCTCTCTCCAAATTTTTTTTAAGTATTTGGACATAGCTGTGGAAACAATACTGTTAAACACCTGGGGCATAGACCCATGGCATATGCTGTGTAATGCAGTGTGTGCAACCAGTTGTGGAGCTTTTGTGGAAACTTCTTGATCCCTGTGAGCACTAAAGAAAACCAGGATTAGTTTTGAATCTGTCATATATGCTAAATCTCCTGCTGCTGCTCTGCATTTATTGCATGGTTTCACTAAGGGTCTGTGGTGTCCCTGATGTATGGGTAGTTCATGGTGGCAGCATCTTCATATTCTCTTGCTTGTCTTTGTAATGAATCTTGAGGAGCTGAGCAGCCATCCATTTCCCGTGATCGAAAGTATTTCAGTGTTCTCCTTCCATCTTGTGTGTGTCCCTGAGGTGATCCTTTGCTGACGTGCCTGCAGCAGCATTTCAGCTGCCAAGGGACGTATGTCCTCCCCAAAGCTTGCGCTGGTCTGATGCATCCTGATAATTGATGGTGGGCTCTGAAGTTTCTGCCCTGCTTACAGGGGTCACTGCTTGCCTTGGCTTTGTCCATGGAAGGAGAGCAAACTCTCAGGAGCTTGCTGCTGCTCTCTTAGCCTGCTGCAGAAGGGCCCGCCTCAGACCTCCAGTCTGATGTGCCGTCATTGGCATCCTCAAGGTCTCCATCGCCATGGGCATGAACCTTGTCCCCATTACCTTTTTCCTGATTGAGCCCAGCATGCCCACTGAGCGCATCTCAAGCATTTGCGCCACACTTCTGCACATTAAATGAGGCTAATTTGTTTTGCACTTTGCCGCCTAGCTCAAGTGCTCACTTGGATGTGAAGGTTAAGTTGCGTTACCAAAGGATTGATTTTTCACAGGCTTACTGGGGAGACATACTAATCATTTGAGGATTTTTCTGCACATCTCTCCATACAAGCACACCTTAATCAAGGACTCACTTGAATGTAAGAAGTGCCTTCGTTAAGAGGGCTGGCATTTCAGAGATGCCCTTTGCTTAATTCCAGTTGTCTGCTTAATTAGACATTTGAGAGTGCCGTTAATTGATTGATGAACAATTAAAACAGCTCCAGCTTCTCTCCTGACTAAGATGCATTCAGCAACTAACCCTTTGTGTCTTCCCCTCTGGGAATTTGCTCTGCAGTTGGTTAGCTGTTACCTTGCCTGTTTTGGTGTGTAGCTCTAGAAAACACACAATGCAAACATATTAGAGGTGTCTCTAAATAAACACACATTAATGTTCTGGGCTTGTCAGGCACTCACAGCCACAGTTACGCCCTGGGGAAAAAAAAAGTGAAACGGGAAAATGTAAAAGCTGCAGAAGCCAAGGTTTTTCTTCCCTAGGATCTTGCATTTGCAGCTCCACATTATATTTTATAATTAGACTGAGGGTCATGGGGTGTTGTGACAGTCATGCCAACTATAAATTGCCCTTTATCAAAACAGGAAAAAAATCTGAGCGAGCATGTATTAATTAACTCTCGTTCAGGCTATCTGTGACAGTCAGCCTCACCCCGATTTCTATTGCTGGGTGTATTGTAATAACCCTTTTCGTTTAATATTTAGAATCCCCGAGGGATTTGGCAGTTTGGAGACATTTAATAGATGAAGAGCTGGCATTAAAGGGAACGTCTCGGAGGGAAGCTCGCACAAAGTGTATGTGAAGCCTAGTCTCAGTCCTGCCTCAGGAGCGCAGGGGCCAGTGATGGCCGCAGCGGGTGCAGGTGTGGGTGAGCGGGTTGTGGCTGGCTGCCCTGGGAGGAGCACGCACAGATGGATCTAGGTACCCCAGGCAAAGCAAGAAAAAACCTCAATTAAAATTAAGATTAGATAACAAACAGAGCAGCTGCTCTGAAGCGTGCTCTTCACAGCAGCCCTGGGGGCATTTATTCCTTCCTTCTCCCACACAGCTTTGTAACAGAACCCTTTGCTATGAAACAAATCCTGTTGGAAGGCTCTTGGTGGTGTTCTGGAGAAAGCAGCAGGCTCCTTGCCAAGCTCTGAGGAGCCTCTCTACTTCTTTGGGTCGTGTCTGCCTGTGCTTGTAACGCGATGTGCAGCCGCCATATCCCAGCCTGCAGATAAGTGAACTGGATGTGACCGATGGCTGAAGTGTAACGCTGGCAGAGCTCTCGCTTGGGCAGTGAGCGATGCCCCTGCTGCAGGAGCACACAGGGTGCTCGACTGTGAGTGGTCAGGGGAAGCCACGGCACTCCTTTGTGCCTTATTTCTGCTCAGCACACCTTTGTGGTGCAACTCATTTCCAAGGCAAAACGTGCTTTTATGTAGTGGGCAGGAAACATGGTGTATGTACTCATTTGTTGCCCTTACTGTGCACTGGCCTCCGGTTTGCAAAAGATTTTGCTGTAATGATTTAAGGCTCAGGGAAAAGATGTCTTGTATGCTCATTACTGCTGTGCTGTGATATGGAGGGGAGCAGAGACTCGGGTGGAGATGGGTCATAAGAAGTCTTGGGCAAATACACCCACAAATTCTTGGAGTAAAATGAATTGAGGAGCGTGTGGCCAAGCTTGCTGGGAAGTGCAGGGCTCCAAGGGGCTGGTGGAAATGTAGACACAAAGGGTGCGAAGGAGCAGATTCGTGTGCTCCCTGCTGCAGCGAGCAAATCACGGTGTTGGCTTTGGCAGGCAAGTATGGGACTGCCAAGGTCCTACCCTGCCCATCAGTACATTTGCAGGAGGAGGGCGCTGTGATGGGGGTTGAGAGGGATGAAACCCTCTGTGCCAGAGAGGGAAAGTCTGTGGTTCTGGGTCTCAACAGCAGTGTGGGCAGGCCTGCGTATCCCGCCTGCAGCCTTTCTGCAGGCAGAAGCCTATGTGGACTTGTAGCAGTTTTTAGGGGGGTGGCTGGAAACGTTGGATCAGCCTGACCCCGTTCCTGCCTGACTGCTTCCCCACAGGACAGCCAAATGTGTCCTCCCGCCCGGATCCCCAGGTAGTTAGCGTTCCAGTTTTCTTACAGATAGTGTCTTTTTGCTAGAAATAAAAGTGGTTTTAAGAGGCGAGGACATGCTGGCAGACATACAAGGGACAGGCTCGTGTCCGTTCTGCATCAGCAGCTCTGTAGCTGAAGAGCGGCGGACACAGCTGAAAGGTTGGGCTGGTGTTGGGAGAAAGGGCAGGCTTCTCCTCCTTAGCTCTGCATATTTTCATCACTGTGTTTCATATGAAAACAGCATTTGCAAAGTTTTCCATAAAGCCTTCCTTCTGCAGCATTCGGACTGCCCCAGCAGGCCTCTGGCTCCATTCCCCAGAAGATTAGAGATCCTTCCATCTTTGACAGTAGTGTGAGACTAAGTGAACTATTTGTTCTCTTTTTTCCCAGCAGTGAAAACAGTCAGCCACTGTTTGTGCTACTGCCTTTATCTCAGTTTTTGTGCCAACGGGCTGTGCTTTCCTACTGCAAGAAATGTCACATGAAGCAGTTGTCTGGGAATAGTTGTTAGGTTTGGACAGAGCTTGTAAGTGGTTAGAAAACCATCACCTCTACCTTCTGCTGTGACCTTATGGCTTCAGGGGGGTGTCCCTGTTCCCTACAACCTTTATAAGTTTCATTTTAATGGCTTTCTTTTATACAGGATGCTTATCAGTGATTCTTAGCAATTCGTTAAACCTGCCTACATGATATTAAAAGGTGGAGTGGGTGGTAGGAAACTTGGTTAAAACATTAAGCAAGATCAGAATGTGTTTTAATGAATTTCCTCCTTCTACCAGATGTGACTGAAGTAGCTTTTAAGTGGAAAATAAATACATCTGCCATGCTGGGAAAAAAAATATTTCAAATATCACAATATTCATGTTAAAGAGAGGAAGAGTATGCTCTCAGTGACTGGTCATAGGTTGTGGTATTACAGTCTGAGCTTGTCTCCGAACAAGGTAAAAAAAGCCATCACATTTAGAGGTGTTAATTGAAAAGCACAACAGAAGATAAGGAAATAAAGCTTCTGCTTCTCCACCATTTCTGGCTACTGGGAGCTGACAGGTGCAGAGCACTGCACACACGCTGGCTAACGGTGCTTGGATCTCCGCTCTTCAGTGCTTCCCTGGCTGCTTTGATTTCCCTCCTGGCAGTCTCTAGGAGGTAAAGCTTTCACCACAGGCTGTGGTTGCCTGTGTGCTGTAAGGCCAGTTATTCTGGGTGGATAACATGCCTTTCCATAAGGGAGAGAAATAGGAGGTAAGAGAAGTAAGGTGGATGCCTGTTTGTCAATGAGATAAGGAGTATTAAGTTAATACCTAAAGTCTCGCTTATTTTTAGGGCTGGTTAAATCATCTTTCAGTGAAATTTCAGAAAGCCCAAAGTTGGGCTTGTCCATGGAACCTGGACAATTTTAATTGCTCATTAAAACATGAGCAATACTTTCCTCTTCTTCCTGCCAGGTAACTCCATCACAGGCACAGCCATAGCACTAATACCTAATTTTCTTTCCTCTTCCCATTTTTGTCAGACTGTTTCTAGGGCTAAAGGTATAACGGTTTGTGGGAGGTTTGAGGCACTGAGGGTGGGAGTGATGCTGACTGCGGCTGACATAGTGCTGGGCCAGATGAATACTCTCCAAAAGGACTGATAGATATTGTTATTATTCAAAATGTCCTATCACAATTATCTTCTCATCATAGTGATATTGTCATAACATAGTTAAAGCAGATTTCAGCTTTATACAGAATCTTGAAGATCTTGATTTTTTTCAAGTGCTGGTTTTCTGATATCTTCAATATTGTTTTCCCAGAGTGGTCATTAAGAGTGTCATCGTTGCGTCTGGCACAAGCAGAGCAAGGCCAGTGTTTGCTCATCTCCCAATCTCAAAGTCAGATGTTGAAAATTCTGTTCCTGTGTGACCTGTATCCTTTCTTAGCACCGCACAGGAAGAGCTTGCAGTAACCTTGACATAGGGAGTGTGTATACACAGATATTCAAACAAAAGAACCTAAACTTGATTCTTTCAACCCAAATTTAGGTATTTCTCTCAAATTCAGGAGGGTGGACTACTCAACACGTCCAGAAATCTGTATGCTCCTCGGTATGACCCTGATTTTAGACTTTTGCACTCAAAAATCTTCATTGTTCATTTTTGAAGCTCTGAGGACCCGAAAGAGGACTGCATTTGGGAGATTAACTTTGTGTTAACCACTTTCCAGTGGGCTTTTGTCTGCCACTTCTATGTGCACAATAACATGTGCTTGCACTGGAGCCCCATTTCAGTGCCTGAATTTCCAAAATCTCCTGAGATGCAGAGGGCTTTCCATCATGGCAAAGCTGCCATGGGAACAGCCCCTCTGTGGCCCTTGGGTAGAGTCCCCTGAAGTATGTTCAGAATGAAGAATGGCGTTAATGTTTAATTCATACTGATGAAGTAAATCTCCTTATTTGGATGAACACTGCTAGAACCAGTTTAGAAGGAACCCAAGTGCTTCCTCAGATGGACAGATTTCCCCCTAAGTTTTGTGTAATTTTGCAGAACAGATGCTTGATAAGATACAGAATGAGCAAATGTACTGGTGATTGTTAGTAGCTTGCTGCCAGTATGAGATTTTCTTTTTTCACAAAAAGAATGGATGTTGATCTCATACCACCACACTCTGTCAACAGATGATCTTCAGTGCTCTTCAGTGCCCTTCAGTGCCAAGATGACAAATACCACAATAGATACATTTTTGATTATATTATATGGTGCCGCTTTGTAGCACTGTGGAAAGCCCAGTTTTTGGCTTAGTAAGAACTCAATTTGCAGTGCCTAGTGCATCAGGGATAGTGCTAATAGAGTCAACAAGGGCAACTTTGGAACACAGTTTTATTTATTTGGGTTTATGAAGTGGCTTATGCAAAAGTAAGGAATGGGGAATCTAGTATTTAGTCTGTGACAACTGCTTTGTAAAACCAAACATCTGTTCCAAAAACCTTGTTAAATTCTCTTTCCATTCCATGGGGAAAGCCTGAGAAAAAAACAAGCAGACCTTTCAGTATAAGCTAAAGGAAATTAATTGCAGACTAAGGAGGAAGGGAGTTAAGGTTCCTAGGAACACATCTTCCTCTCATTTTTGCTATGGTGAACTGTTAGCTGGAAAATTCCAGCTGCCACAGATGTAAATGGACAGAAACTAGTTTATTAAGCACAGGCACCTTCCAGAAGAAAATAATTTAGTTAACCTGTATGTAGATTGGAAATGTCTAATTTATTAAGACAGACACCTGCCCTCACACATGCTCCAAGTTGAAGCCAAGGGTGCCCAAATGTGTTTGCGTGTAGATATTGGTGAAGAGGCTCTGAAAAAGTGTTTCTGAAGCTAAGGCCAGAGCTTACTCCCATGCATCACTCTGGTTTATGCAGGCATGTGCCCTTTCCTTTCTGTTTAGCTGCATAGTTGAATCACCAGTCCTCATTCAACCTTTAATGGTTGTACTTGCTCTTTGATTCCTTAATTTTCTGACAATATAGCACTAAAAGCAGCTATTATTTGAAATGAAATGGACAAATAACATGTACAGTGCATACCAAGTGCAGGTTGGGTAGTGCAACCTAGCCCACTGCTGTAGAGAAATAGTGCACCTAAATTTTCTAAAATCTCTCCTTTTTTAACCCCTGTGTCCTAGAGTATTTATGGAATTTAATAAATAGCATTAATCTAGTAAGCTGGTCCAGATAGTTCTTTTCTCCAGCTTCCAGCTTTTAATCATAGTCTGTTTTCACGTTAATAAAACAGCAAGTTATATAAGTAATTTCACTAATATTAGCCCCAGGCTTCTTGCTGCTGAGAGTTTTGTGGTACAGAGCTATTCTCTGAATCCCAAAGCTATGTGTAATTGTATGATACATAATTTCAGCTCACCCTATGCACTTTATATAATTGAGAAAATTTACTTAATTTTATCCACTATTAAAACACAGCTTTAAATGAGAAATGAAACTAATTAATGCAATGGACAATTCCTCCTGACTCTAATAAACTCTGTTTATGTTTTGTTGGTATCAAGCAGGGTTTATTTTATTGTGGAACAATAAACATGGTTGAGCACCCAGCCATTTGTCAGTGTAATAAACGACAGACGTAATTAAAATGCAGAGCTGACTGACCAAACAAAGTTAGCAAACCAAACAAACATTCATGTGTATCTTCTTAGAGATCTTTGGTAGGTGTCAAGTCATGCCCCACTTATTTCGATAGAAGTGATAGATTGGGTACTTCCAAAGCAACCTGTGTATGGCAGGAAGGACCGATGCCAGTAACCCCAGCGCTGGCTCTTGCTTTGGTTTAGTGCCAGGCAATGTGTATGGGTTCATGAATCATGCAGCTTTCCTAGAGCTGGCACTTAGGTCTCTATTACTCAGGCAGGAGGGGCTCCCGCTTTAGGCTGCGGAGGGTCTGGGTGTGGCCTCATAGATAAGCTATGGTATCCCACGCAATACTGGATCCGTGTTCATGTCCAGTGCTTATCTCCATAAGTATATGTCACTCATAACTTTTTGGAATTGTTTTTTTTTTTTTACACCCAATTATTTTTGTGCTACAGAATATCCCCTTAGGCAGTAGCCTAGCCAAAAGTAGGAATGGGTATGATCCTGGAATCAGGATTCAGCAGATAAAACTCTCATTGATATTACGAGTCAGGTAATACCCCCCATTTCCCCTGCCAAAAGTCATTACAATCCAATGACATAAGGATAACAAAGTGTTAGGTGTCCCTTGACCCTCTGAGGTTATAAAGGCCTTAGAGCTATGTCAATGTCCCATCCAGTTCAATCACCACTAGACTCTCAAAGCACCTTCTGTGTGGCAGGGAGACCAGTCAAGAGGAAAATAAACCTTGCTCTTGAAATTATCTCTCTGCTTTTGAACCACCTTTGGAAAGCAATCAGCATGCAATTGTTGTCATTACCTGGTGGATCACGCAGACATCCCCGGTTACTCTTGTACTATACCTTCTATCTTGAATATCTGATCAGATCAATATCTGACTTTGCCCCAAACAATTTTTGCAGTTTGGTAGAAGTGGAGTTTGCCGCGGAGGCTGCATGCAAGTCACAATCTACTTTGCCAGCAGCAAGCAGAACAATTTCTTGAACAGCCTTAATCTTTAAACCTGACCTGCTGTTCCTGTCATTGGACTCCACAATGAACTACTGGCTTCCCTGCATCTCTCCCCATGTGTGAGTGAGGTTGGTGGCCTGGGGTGTGCTGAGCTTGGGCGCTGCTGTCAGCTCTCACTTCTTCCTCTCTTGTGGAAAACTTTGTATGGGATAGCAGATGTGGGAGAAGCTGCTTACATCTCCCTGGATGGCAGATATTTGAACTTGGGGATATTGCAGAGCTGCTCTTGTTTGTTGACCAGAGCATGGGCTGTGCTGTGAGTACATAGCTTCCCCTTCAGTTGCAGACGGTCACCTGGGTCCCAGGCAGCGATGCTGAGCCCTGGCCGTGCCCAGCGCAGCCCAGCTGCCTTCACATGCTGAGCTTAGTCCCAGTCACTGGTAACTGGTTTTCCAGTTTTATATCTTGTTTCCTAGGCTGGGGGAACTGCTTGCCCTCATGACAAATATTGCACCTATGGATGGGTCAATGTCTGAGTGATACATGCTTACTGTCCTTATTTCTTAATTAAGCAATTTAATTAAGGTATCAATTAAAATACTACTTAGCGTTTATCTGCAGTGGCAAGGGGTGCCATTTCTGCTGGTTAGAGTGAACAACATACAGTTGCTTTCCCTTTAACAGTAGGCAAATAAAAAGCATGGTTGATTATGGTCTGAAAAGTTTTTCCCAATAAATTAATTTCCTCCACTTCGTTAACTCTGACCAGCTACCAAGGGAGCACTCTGAACTCTTTCCCATGGAATATGTTTTAATTTTGCACTCCTGGTTATGACGGCAAATTTACCTCTCAGTTAGGAACTTGTGTAACATGATAGTCGAAATAATATCTTTGGCTGAAATATGTTCAAAACAGGTTCACTGTTAAGAAAACCTTTAAGTAATTCAGTGCTTGTTATTAAGGCAGTAAGAAGCTTAAACAAGATTTCAAATGTATATTTGACCTTTAATTTACCTCAGCAAGGCAGAGCTGAATTAGCATCACACATCTAAACAGAGATTTTGATTTCCAGAACGATGTGTGAGCCTTGATATCGTTCTCCAATTTCACAAGCCATGTTGTAGAAATGAGAAATGCTTTTTTTCTAGTCTGCCTGTTTGTGGAGTAAATGTTAATGACACATTTCCCCCTCTTTTATGGGCTTTTACTTGTGAGCGCTAGATCTGATCCCTTGCTCTGTAGCTGTACTCACTTGGCATATAAATTAGGATTTATAACAGAGTTTAACTCTTCCAAATGATTGCAGGGTCAGAGGTGACTGCTGCTTTATGGTACGGTCTCAAGCACAGAATGCTGTGATGTTTTACTCCTGGTAGGAGAGTGTATGATATGAGCTTCCTGTAGTAACACAGTTTTTAGGTGGAAAATAATTCTGTGCATCCTGGTGGCTCTAAGCAAGAAGAAAGTGCTTTGCTGAGCAATATGTACATGGCTGGCTTAAAACTTTGGTACCCCAATGAGACCTTTAAAATACATGACATTTGGAGGAGGGGTTGGTCACAGTGGTGATGTGTGCGCTATGGAGACCGTTCTCCATGCAGGGTGTCCAGTTCATTTGCTCTTCAGAGGCACTGGAGCAGTAGCAATGGGAACTTCAATAAGGTGAAGAATAACCTCTTTCTTCTTTATTCATCAAGGTAGCCTAGGATTATTCCAGACGTAAATCTTGCACAAATAAATGGAGCATAGCTCAGTCTCACCCCTCTGGTGCACCGATCCAGGAGTTCCCTGTACTGGACTTCTTCTAATGCAGGAAAAAAAACCCCGTTGTTTCTGCAAGTCTAAAGTGCACGAGATAAGGCATTACAGGTAGGTCTCAGGTTATGGGATCCTTACGTCTCCTGACGTATTCATGCAAGCCAGGAGACAGTGTGAACACTCCTGTGGGTTTTCTTCTTTTTTTCCAACTTTCCTGTTTTACAGTGGGGAAAGGGAGGGCTTTGTTACACTTCTAAAGTCAGCTTGTGTCACAGTCATGTGCAAAGTAAACATTTGCACTTTGTAACTTCCTGATGTGTAATTGCTCTTAATTAACTCTTATGTAGCTCTTTAGGTAGGGAGCCTCCAAAAAGGTTTCTTGACATAGCAGGAGGTCCTGGCCAGAATGAGGGGATGGGGAATGAATTTACCCTAATACATGCTGGAAAAATCATGCTACTGCAAAGGTAATGAATGCAGAGTCTTTTTGCCATTCTGAGCTGGGATTTCCAAAAAGTTAAAGGCATGAGTTATGTGCCTCATGGTGCTGGTTAGCTGGACAGCTGACTCCTTTCAGTGCCTCTGAAAAGCCAAGCAGTAATCTCCACACAGAACACTAGCTATGAAATATTCTGGGAATATTTCAGTCCCTTCCTTCTGCCATGGCTACCTTTCCCTTTACTTTGACTTCTTTGTTCCTCTATCATCTCCTGCTGTTCTTGTTCCTCATCTGTTCTTTCTTACCTGTAGGTTTATTCAGTTTTATTTGTGGCCCTCTAAAGTTGGAAGAATTGGAACAATTCTTGTCCCAATGGTGGGCTTCAAACCATGCCTCTGAAGGAAACCCCAGAGTAGGAGCAAAGCCATTTTTCAGGACTGTAGAGCCAGCTTGTCAGGAGGATTGAGGCATCTGAATCAGCTTTTTTGATGCTGAAATAACAGTAGGACAGTGCGTGGCTTATGTTCCTAAATGAAAACAAATTCTTGGTGTAACTTGCTTGAAAAGACATTATGATGGCTTTTTCCAGAATAGAGCAGTAGTGGCAAGAGTTTTGCAGAACAAATTTTGCTTCTGTGTCTTACCTTATTTGCAATGTTCATGAAAGGCAAATGTTACACTGGCTGGAAGAATGGCTGCAGTCACCCCGGCGGCAGGTCCCAGGGCCCCGGGGCGTGTGTATGTGCCTGGGTACATGGGGAGTGGGTGCCTTGTGGGGCCGAGAGCGAAGGGCTGGGGGGGGCTCAGTGCTGTGCCAGCAGATTTCCCCAAAATGGTGCTATGCAGGGCGTGCACCAAGCTGTGAGGCAGAAGAGCCAGGCTTAAATGCCGTAAGTGAGGACAGAAATGTAATGCAGCTTGGTGCATACATCAACATGCTCATTTTGTAGAGCTGATTTGTCTTTTTTATCAGCAGAACTTAAGTGCAGTGATAAGAGTCCTGCTCCCATCTTCATAACTCTTTAGTTTAATTTGCTATCCTTGTGGTTTCTCTGAGCTTTTGTTCAAGAACTTAGGAGGATGTGAATGTTTATGTAGCCAAGCACAGAGAGGTTTTAAAAATGTCTTGCATAGAGAAAATCCCTTAAATATCAGGAGCAGCAAACCCCACAGGAATGATCAGTTTTTTATGATTACTGAAACTTATTTGGGTCAATGAAGAATGTCTGCTTTTATTCAGAGAAACTGTGAATGGGGCATAAAAAAGCATTGCAAGGTCTGTTAAGGGATTTTTAAGCTCCTTATGATATGTGAGGAACACCCAGGAGGCTCTCAGAACTCTTTTTTATTTTTCTAAAGTTGTTTTATATTGTGCTTGGTCTTTATATGGAACACCAGAACTGTCAATGCTTCAAGCTCTAATTAAGTTGAAGGCAGTTACTGGGCTCAGCAGAGGGAAATAGTACTTTACAGGTGGTCACATTAAATGATCCAGTGGCCCCCTTCTGGTAGTGAAAATGTAGGATTTTTTTCCCATTATCCTCAGATGTAAAATATGCACTGAGCTCTTTGTTAGCCTTTAAATCAAGCTATAGAAGGTGCTGAAAGCAAACCAAGAGTTTTATACCAGATTATGAGAAGCATGAAGAGAATGAAAACAGGAAACAAAGCATGTCTAAAATAACCCGGTGTCCAGCACAAGGGAGCTAAATCGGTTTAATATATTGTCAGGCCTGAATATAATACAAAGCGTAGCAAACTGCTTTATGTGTTGCAGGGCCCTCTGCTTGCTGTATTGCCCTGATGTTCTGTGTGACACTCACAGGTAGGTCTGCACAAGGTGCCACGAGAGCCTGGTAGACCCAGGAGATCAGGAAACCTCTTCCACTGCTGGGACAGCCTCTTATCTCAGTTGTTCTACTCTTGCATAGTGTCACCAGCAAAGTGCTCTCCATGCAGAAGTGTGTTTTGTGCCCAGGAGGGCAGGCCTTCCCCAGCAGCTCTCATAGCTTGCCACAGTCCCCGGGAATGCATGCACCGGCGAGCCACAGGCACCCTGTCCTAGAAACTGCCATCATGATTGTGTTTTCCTGGTGGGGGCTGCAGCAAAGTGCTCAGAGCATTGAGGACTTTGTCAAAAGCACTTAGAGCAGGAGGACTCCCATTAGCTTTTATTAAATACAAGTGAGCGCAGGACCTTTTAGAGTCAGTGGGAGTCAGCCAGGGGTTGGGTCTCCTGCCACAGATTGAGGTTTGGAGTATTATGGTTCATCCTACTCACTGGGTCCACTTACACTCTGTAAGGAATAGAAGGGCTTTGGTTTACGGGACTGGCAACATAATGCCTTTTACCAGGGAATAGAGTCACATTAAGTTTAAAGATGAATTGCATTTTTGAGGAAATACTTAGTAAAGGTGAAGTGTGTTCAGTGTGGTGTGCGTGTGAAGACTGTGGCTCTGTGAGGCTGAATGGCAAACATAAGTGACAGAATGAGAAGCCATCGGGGTAATTTAAACAGAATATGATTTAGCAACAACAAAAAGATCCAAAACTGTATACACTAGACTGCTGTTAGCTCCCAGCTACAGTAAGGACTGACTAGATATATCTCCCACCACCCTGAACTGAGGCAGCACTGTCACCAGTCAGTCAGAACTCCTGACTTCTTTCCCCCCTACAAGTCTTTTGAAAAGCTTGGGTATTGTTCTACACAGCTTACAGGCTGGGTAAGAAAATTTAATCCTCTTTTCTCATTACATCATTATTTTCTTGCAAGCTATGAGGTGTGTCCAGACATGTATGCAATGAGCCAGGCAAACTATTTTGCATGAACTGTGATGGCACCATTGGGTCAGCCACTTACTCCAGAGGGGCTTTAGTCCATGGTGGCACAGCATAGTTTCCTTCTGGACTTGCCTCCTGTCACAAATAACATGGCTGGTATTTCTGCTTGTACTGAGAGGTCAAAGACGTTGCTACTTTAAAGAAGTCACTAAAATAATGTTGACTGCAATCCAGGGTGTGAGCTGAATGAGACTCCAACAGTGACTTGGTCTGTGGACAGTGGGGACAGGTCACAGATGTTTACAGCTGGATTGCTGTCTAGCTGTGATGGATCCCTGTTGTTGCAGATGGCAGAAGGTTAGCCTCTTGCAATTGCTGTGATGGGTAATAATTTTACTTTCTCCTCCCCCTTCTCCATCCAGTAATAACCTTTCCACTCAAGAGAGGCTCAAAAACTGAAAGGCATGTTTAATCCACTGTTTAAAACCCTTTGCAGGCATTAGGTCTGTCCCTGTGTTGGGGTGTTTTGGCAGAGACTTCCCTTAAAATATAATGGCATTACCTTGAAGGCTCTGCACTGCCCTGATGAGAGACAATGCACAGATATTTCAGGCAGCTTTTTGAAATTGGGAGGGGAGGCGGGAGGAGAAAACACTGCACGATTGTTTGATGTGCTGATCAAAAGATAAACCAGAATCAAATTAAACCCCAAGGGTTTGTACAACCTTGCTTATGTCTTATGCAAACCCTCCTGTACCAAAGGAAATAAAACACCGTTTCCTTTCAAGGCAGATGGGGTGCAAATGATGAGCAATTTTTCCCTTTTTTACTCCACTACTTATGTTGTTTTACAGTTTCACCTTACCTGTACCACTTCATTTCTGATCGTTAGGAATATGAATATTGTACTTGCTATTCATTCTACCACCTTGAGTCAGGAACACAGGCTCTTTGGATAGTTTAAATTGGCATAGCAGCGGGTCTCTGTGTTGATGTACAACACATGAAAGTCTGGCTTGTGGTATCCCTTAAACTGGTGACTGTGAGCTGTCCCCTGTCTCTTGGTAATACGTGGTATATGCTCAGAAATACGGCATACTACTTAATAAAGAGAACATCTTTATACAATTTTTTTACTCTCTTGTTCTGAAATATGTTCAACACTGATGTAACCTGCTCTCTCCCTCCCAAAACTGAACAGTGCAAACATGATTAGGTCAAGATCCATGCAGTGGATTCCCCATCTTATTCAAACGCCTGGATTTCACTGAGGTTTCCCTCATGTAAGAGGTGGTTGTATGAGAGAGATTGCTCTTTCTGTGAAGTCTCAGTGCTGGAATGAACTGTGAAAAATCCTTCCTTTTCCCACCCCTGGACTTCACAGCCTGCAGGCATGTGTGTTTGATTGGCACAAGGCTGGGTTAGCATGTCAACTTTGTAGATGCTGCAGAAGAGATGACAAATTTTCTTCATCACTTCTCTTGCACTGGTTGGAGAAATGGAGCCATTTGTCTCTTGGATTCCCATCAAAAGGCCAAAGGTGCACAGGGGAGGGGCAAGGAGACGTTAATTTTATTTTCTGAAAAGAAGGGGGAGTTCAAGAAGTGGACTCTGAGAGGCAGAGACAAAATCTTAAGGTATAGCCAGGTATTTTCTCAAATTAAACACCTCCCAAATGTTCTAGGTCACCTAAAAACACACAGGAAAGCATGTAAGAAACAGTTCATCTCAGGTATGAACAAGCCCCAGAATATCTTAGAAGAAAAACTGACAGTGCTGCTGGCAGACGTGAGGCCTCTTGTAAAGCAATGGAGTATCACTCTTCCAGCTCAAAGTACAGCACAGTCCTCCCCTGTTCTCTGGTCTGTGGAAGCAATATTGGGAACAGGAGATAGGATCACTCTCACAGTTCAGGACTATCAGCAAGGGATTTTTGTTTTATTTTCTTCTGGTCCTGCACTTCTTGAGCAAGCAGAGCTCCCTAAAAAGTTGGTAGGTGCCATATCTGCTGGCATGATTCCATGTGTGAGCAAAGATGCTTATTTGGCCTAGGCTGGACTAAAATCACCAATGAATTCTGCACAGAGCCTAGAATGGCTTTAAGTGGTGACAACTACTGTCCTGTCCAGGCTCAGATTAATGGCCTGAGAGTGCCAGACTTCATCCGCCATTCCCAGTCCCATGTTTGGCCCAGCAGTGTGTCTTGCAACAGCAAAGACCATTTCAGTGGGCACATTGGTGCTGGCTGCCCTTTGCTTATGTCTTGTTTGCTCCTTAGTTAAGTGTTTAGCTGTGGAAGTGAAATAAAAAAAAAAAATACGTTGGCTGTGCCAGGAGAGTCATATTGAATTTACAGGATGGTTTCTGTCTCACGAGCTAGACTTCAGTGAGTCTGCTCATCTCGTGTTTCCAAATAGCTGGAGTCAATGTTTTCCTTGGACAAAGGACAGTATCAGTCAGTCACTGCTTTCAAATTTCTGGTTCTTTATCTTATCATGAAGTAGTGTAAGATGGTTTTATGAAGGTGGCTATTGCCATAACTACTATGATCATTTTACTTGCTTGGCTGTATTCCTGGTCTTTTGTCTTTTGATAGCTAGCTAATGGAATACTAAAAAAGCTGCTTGTGGTTGAATCCACAAAATGGGTTCTGAGGCACTGTCTCATTTTTCATGATACCATGTTTATCTCTTCTTTACTGAAGCCAGAATACCCAAGGCTTGAGAATACCTCTGTGCTTGCCCTGGGGGCTGTACTCCTTCAGGATAAACACACTCTGCCAGCGGAGTGCAGCTGATATTCTCTGACACTTTGGTATTGTAGGCTTTGCATCTGTTAAAGCTGCTGTGGCTGGGTGGGTGTGATGGATGTGAGAGCTGAAACACAGATTATGGTTTGTAATACAATGCAGCAAACACTGGATGCAGGAGACAACCCTCCCCTGTGCTATGAGTGCCATTTTTTCCTTGGGCTGTGACACTGTGAGGGACATGCAGAAGTGCATTCTTTGGTAAGGCACTTCCCCTCCAAGCATCTGAGTTTGTTGAGTGTATTTAAAAGAAAAATTAGACGAATGAAAACTGATGAGAGATGCAAGGAACTGAAACTGCTTGAGACTGTCAACTTTAAACTGTTTTTTATCTTTAAATTGCATTTTTTTATCTTTTAAATTCTCCCTACCACGGCAATCTGTGTACAGACAGTGATAACATGGAAATGCTGACATTCACAGAACCTTTTTCTATCACAAAACTTCTGTATAAAGATTGAGTTTTGAGATTCTGGAGCTGGATATACTGCATTTTCCTGGCCTATGCAGATGGCCCATCTTTCTATGTGCCTGTCAGCCATAGCACAAGGACTTGCAAAGAACAGCCTGGTGGTTAAAGGGCAAATATGAGATGCAGGAGTTGCACATACGGTTTCTGGCTCTGTTGCAGAATTGCTGCATAAACTTGAGTAAGTCAGTACCCCTTCTGCACAGAGCTTCATTCGCCTGCCCTTTTTCTGTAATGTCCAGTTAGGCTGAAAATTCTTTGGTATGTGGAAAGACCTCTTCTAGAGCTAAGAAAGCACCACTGTACATCCATACAGGCATTCAGCCAGCATCCATATTAGGCTGATGACTGCTGGCAGTAGTGAAATAATTGCTAATGAGGAGTGACCACTTCCCCATCTGCTTTCCCTCCCAGGGTCTGCCCATTGACACTTTTGGAGCAAGTCTTGCAAGGACCAGGCAGTAGCCCAGCTCCTTCCAAACGGTCTCTCATCTATCCCATGTCCCTCTAATACATGGCCAGATGCAAGGAGATCAAAAGCTCTTCCTTGGCAGTAGCATGGAGGAGGCTTGCTCACGATTAGCCCATGTATGGAAGTCTGACAGCAGAAAATGATGCAGTGCAGTCTCTTTGTGTTTGAGTAGCCCTTACAAATACTCCTCTGCAATAGGGTAATTAATGGATGCTAGCTATTAGCAAATGAGGGCCAGCTGAATTGCTCTGGCTTACACAAGCCAATTCTCTGTATCAGAACTACATCCATTAATAATAGGCTGTTGCTTTTGTTACTGTAATTGAAGGTTGGTTTTGGGCCTCACATACAACCCAACTCATCTGACTATCCTTGACTATCACTCTTACTAAAGAAAAAAAAATCTTATCAGTCCAGGTGTTCCTGAAAGCAAGTACAGGAATGAATTTTTAAAGCAACAGCACACACGTGCCTGCTGATGGGGCCAGACTTCCCATACCCAGTGACTCTCTGCTGACCTTATTTCTCAGCCGAGACACACACATGGTGTCTGCTAGGTCAGCCTGCTTATTCTCTGAAAAAGGCAGGTTATTGATATGTACAAGAATTGTGCTCTTGTAGCCTTCAATAATCTGTCAGCTCACAGGAGTGGAGCAGACAGGCGTAGGACAGGGAAGGCATGATGGAAACCAGGGCTTGGGAGTCTGCTCAACAGTAATGAACAGAAAGAAGGCCACAGGATGGGAGTCCATGGCAGAGCTCAGGCTGTTCTTGGGCATACGCTGGGTTTTTTTTTTTACCCTAGTGTAAGTAGTGTGCTAGCTGGCAATCTGCTGCTTCTAAGTGGAAGGTGCAGAGGAAGGAGTGCTTGACAGGGAGTCAACTCTTGTTTGAAGAACTTTGAGTGCTTCGTGCAGGACAAGTAGGGCACAGAAGGTGCTGAAAGCAGAAAGACACCATAATCTCTCCTTTGGACTGCAAGTCTTGATGTTTCCCAACACAGTGTGTTATGTTTCAATTTATGTCAACCAATAGTTTTGAAAGTAAAAAATCCGCTTCTCAGATGTTGTTTTCCAAATGGTTAAGCACACAGTGGTTTCAGTGAAGTATTTAATGGTCAGGAGTAATCACAATTATCTGTCAGATATTGTCCTGTTTTGGGGGCATAAATACAGAACACAAGACCTGTAGTTTAGCAGGGACGTGTGTCCTGTCCAAACTGAGATGAGATACTAAGACGTTGGTAGCTTGTGGTCCCTCAGAATGTCATTGGCTGCATTGAGGGAGAAATCATAAACTCACAAGGAAAAGCAGTGTAACAAGGATTCAGTTTTGCCATCAGTGGTCGTGGACTATAGGATAGTTACCCATTTCAAGCTGATCTGTCAGGATTGCTAGTTGCAAAAAGCAGCAGGATGTGTAGTGCTCATAGAGCTGAATTTAGGTTGGAAACATTTAGCCTTCTATGTCCAAGTCTGTGCTACTAGCCTGCCTGCTGCCTCTTCTTTGTTGTTGGGTTGTAATGGTGTTTGACAAGGATTTTTCCTTGTGGAAAACTTGGAAGAACTAGACTCTTTTGCACATTCATGGAGATCGCTTAGTGCACCAGTACTGGAACCCTGGTGGGGTTGAAACAGCAAATGAGTAACAGCCCTGTAGTAACTGCCTAGGCGCACTGCCGTTTTGTAAGGAACGCTTCTGTGATTTATTTTAAACAAAAACAATTTGTAAGTTGCGGTTCATTGAAACATTTGATCCTGGAGAACAGTTCTGCTCTGAAAAATGACTGGGCACAGCAGATGTGCAGGTAGGCTGTATTAAGAGTCTGGCTTACTGAAGTTATGGCCAAAATAAGCAAATGTTGCTTATTAGTGTACGGCATGTGTTGAGCTCACTACAGCTGTGAGAGTGGGCTGGTTTCGATGCTGCTTCTTGCATCTTCAACAAAAGGTTCACCCAGTTCCAGTCAGGAAATGGTGCAACTGCACTGTCAGCTGAATCTTTTGTTTAATAATTAGTATATATATTGGAGGTACTGGGAGAAGAAGCACCCCCCCAGCTGTCTCTCTGGATTCTCCAGATCCAGGCTGAATTTGCAAGGTGACCAGTTAGGGAAAGACTGTAACTGTCCGCTGCATGCATGCATACATACATGCGTACATATATGCATCTCCTCCCCTGAGCACACTGCAGTAATAAGGCTACAACAACTGGAATCAATGGGAGGGAGGCTTGGCCCCTAATTGCTTTTCAGCTGCTGTACATGTGAAATGGAATCACCGCCACACAATAAGCATAAGGCTACAAACGGCAGTGCGTTGGAGGTAAAAAGCAGCTGGTAAGGAAGCGAACAGCAGACGTATTCAGCATGGATGAACTCTGTTCAACACTCGGAAATTGGAGAATGCAAATGACAGCCTTCACGGTGCTGGGGGAGTGTTTGGGGACTGGGAATGTAGCAGGCAGGCTGTCTCTCCTTGCCACTTGAGTGGTTTCGATGAAACATGAAGACACAAGGCTTAACTCCATGGCATGCCTTTTCAGCTGAATGGGGGCTGTGAGATTGCCATAGTCAGCAGGGGAGACAAAGAGAGGCTGAAACCGGGGGAAGAAGGATGAAGTGTTGGTTCTTGAACTTATTTAGTTGCCATTGCAGCGAATTAAAAAGGTATTTTGAAAAGGTTCCTGGTGGGTACTCTCAAGCATGACTGCATGTGCTGCTGGAAGGGAGTTGCCAGGCAGATCATGTGAGCAGAATTTAATCTTGTCAATAACCCAGCAAAAAGAGGCACAGGGAAAGAGATGGTAGGGGAGGCAGTATCTTTGGAAACAGGTGGCGTGTTTGATCTGCAGTATCTGTCCTGGGCTGAATGCACAGGATTGGGTCTAATCTTACAAGTGAAGCAGTTCTAGCCCTGTCCAGAGCTTGGATGGGAGGTGGAAAAGAAAATCCAGATATTGTTGGCACATGTCAAGGAGTTCTGGGGGGAGAACTAGACCTCAGAAACAAAGTGAGTCTAAAGATTGCATTTTGGGTACTGTGGCTTCTGCAGAGGGGTGGTAGGAGAGGAGGCACGTGCTATGGAATGAAGTGCCTTAGGCGGTTTAGACAGGGTTTTTCAGACACATCTTTGCTCTTGCTCTTGGATTGTTGGAGCTGCAAGTATGTTAAAAGTCCAGTTATTGATTTAAATGCTCTCTCTACATATAAAGTAAATTACTTGCTTTATATACAGTCAAAGCAAAGAACTGATAAAAACATTTAGATATGCAGTGCAGCATGTCACACACAAGAACCCTCTGCCCAGTGGATATGTGCTCTTAGAGCTGTTCCTCAAGATAAACCTGAACAGCAAATAGCAAACTACCCCTTCTGCATCCTATTGCGCATTTTCCCAAAATGTAATTTAGAAGGAACTGTGAATATCTTTTACTGCTAATGGTAGGTGGTATCTTAAAAACAACCTGGGCTCAGAAAACAGCCTGCTACTTCTAATATCAAGAATACTGGTTTTATGACTGCTTACACCAAGCCAGTTGTAGCTGGCAGCCATTGTCCTGCATGTGCACTATCTTTGCAATGTTGTAATACCTACTGTAGCTTGTGATTGTCTATAGTATATTAAAATACTAAACAATAGCATAAAATTAATACCCAATGTATCTGGACTTCACATTTTTCCCTCCCATGCTGTTCATGCTCAATTAAGACCTTAAGAAAAATCCTAGAGCAGTATGTAGGGGAAATGTTCCTTAAATCAGAAAACCCATTTCAGCTGAAATAAGGAAGTCAGCTAGAAAATGTCAGTGTAAGGGATGCTTTACTGGAAGGCTGTTGCCCCAGATCCTCTTTGGTTATGACTGTTCACTCGCTTAGTGTACTTGCTCTGCCATGACAGCTGCACTCGGGTTGCTGAGGCCACATCCACAGGTGCTCCTCAGCTCTGCAAGCAGATAATACCTGTGAGCAGTTAGATACCAAAGTATGCTGATGGATTTTGCCCCATACAATAGAGGCCCAAAGTGCTGAGGGTTTTTTATACCCCAAGGAACAGGAGGAATCTTGTTTGGGGGTGAGCCAGTGTATAAAACCACTGGGGAGCAGTGCTGTCTCTGCCAGGGGAGTAGCAGCCAAGTTTGTGCCAGAGGACACTTGCAGGTGGCTCTGTGGCTTCACTGCAGGGCAGGGGCTGGTCCTGGGGCTGAGGGCAGCAGGCTCGGTTCTGGGTGCTCAGGGAGCCATTTCTTCTGCAGCTGGGCTCTCTCTGCCTGGGCTGGCATTGCTGCCATGGCTCTCCAAACACTGCCTGCTGGCTCCACTGGACCAGGCTGCTCTCCACTGTGTCTTTTCTTCCTTTCCCCCTTGTGTGCCAGCAATAGCATGGCAAAGACAAATGCATCAGACAGTCCTTGTCAGGGGGAGATCAAACACAGCCTTGTTATTGGGATGTGGCGTGCCATGACTTGCAGGGCGCCGGTTGCTCGCTCATCTCCCACGCGCTGTCAGCAGCCGAGCAGATAAGAGGACAGGGAGATGCACTGCAGAGACCTGGCAGTTGTTTGAAGAAAGTTTCAAACTCGTCCAAATGATGCAGGAAAGCTACCGAGGCTTGCAGCATCCACCCAGGGTGGAATGGGGAGCAGGAGAGCGGGTGGAGAAGGAAGCACGCTTTTGGCTGGCTGAATTTGGCTGCGCATGGTGGGTGATGGCTTCCTTTGATCCTACAGCTCAGCGTTCTCTCCCCTGGAGCAACTGTAGCTGCTTGGCTTGGCTCATTGCCATATGATTTGGGCACAGCAGCATCCTTATAAACCTACTGCTGTCCTTAAAGACACCACTTAGCTCCCTGGTGTTTTCAAAAAGGTTTCATGTGATGATTTCACTCCCATCTCAGAGCAACATCTGCCATTCTGAATCAGTACAAAACCAAAGCCCTTGCTCGCTCTGGGAGCTGTGGCACCTCTGCAAGGCAGAGGCGTGTAGTTCCCAGTACCATCTCTGTCCCCTCTACACATGCCGTTCTCCAGGACGCAGACTGCCCTGATGTGTCCTGGCCTGGAGGCACAGTTTGAAGCGTATTGCAGCCCCCTTCACGTTCAACGAAGATACCTTTTTACTTCGTCTGAGGGACTTCAAGTTTGCTCTCTCAGCGTAGCTGTTCGCTGCCTTGCTCTGATGTCAGGGAGGAAGGTACCCCCTGTGGGGAACTTGCATCAGCTGGGATTTTGAGGATGCAAAGCAGAGGTGCTTGCTGGGGAGAGCTGGGAGCTGGAGCCCCAGGTAAGCCAGCATCTGCTGCTCTGCTTTGTTCTGCTGCACACAGCTCTCGGTGTCACAGGCTCCTGTTGCCCAACCAGCACATTTGAAGCAGACCTGTCAGGCAGCTTAGATATTCTGCATTTTTTTCCCCCGTGGGTACCTCATTATTCTCAGCAGAAAGAGAATTTTCAAAGAAATCCAGCTGGATTTTTAACATCGAAAGAATGGAAAAAAGGGTGCTGAAAGATGGCTGCTCCTGACTAGTACATACTTTTTATTTTCATCATTTAATACCATATTTTCATAGTTACTTCCATTGCCTTAACTTGTTTAGTTTACTGCAATAAGAGAGGCTCTGAATTTTGGAAGGCAAGTTTCAGCACTTTTTGAAAACTGGGTTTCTTTAAGATGCCTGGAGTTAGTCACTCAGAATAACAAAAACTTCTTGAAAGTACTCATCAGATTATCTTAATAACTCAACACCAATGGCCAGAGTGGACAGGAAGATATCCAGACTCATAAGGGCTTCCCCTATGAGTCACCTACCCAGACCTCAAGAGACATGTCTGAGGACTGCCACATTTCAGGGCGATTCAGTTGCTGGTTTGTAGCAGTAACTGCATAGTGTCCTGAATCCAACCAACACAAGTTTTCACAGATCCAGCTTCAGAGTCTTGAGCACGCACTGGAAGCAAGGGGGCAGCAGCTTCTGCTTCACATTGGGGCATATCCTTCCCACTGGAAATGCGAGCAACTTGAGGCGAAGCAGAGAGGAGACAAGGTGGGTTTCCCTGCAGCGTGTTCCCCGCCCGGGGCTCTATTGTGATCTGGCCATGGTGTGTGAATGCGAGCAAAGGTCTGTCTGGGTCCAGTTCTCAGCTATTGATCCCACTTCAGCTGACACTAAACCAATTTGCAGTAACTGAAAAACATGAGGGGTAAGCACATGAGCTCAAAAGGCTGGACTCTGGAGCTAGGCTTGCATTTGGTGTGTTAGTCAGGCCCTGGGGGAAAAAATGTCAGTGACCAGTGGGAGATATAAACACCAGATACTGCTTAATTTACTGGCACAGAGGTTGATGGTGTGGGAGCTGAACCAAAAGGAAAACAGTGGCTGCGCTGCTGGGAAAGAAGGGTTATAAGCTCTTGTAAGGGCCTCCCACAATCTTACTTTCATCAGTTAGGATAAAGAAAAAATACAATCTAGTTGACAGCAACACTTTACAGCATGGGAAACAAATAGCGATTGCAAGCAAGAATGACAGACAGCCCAGAATTGTGCTTTCTAAGTCTGAATAGAGCTGTTAAGCAGCATCTGAGGGGCTTGAGCAAAGGTGATTAAAAAAGATGCTATCTCCCAATGCTAGCAGGCTACAAAAGGTGTACTTTTGATGGCTAAATCCTGAAACAATTATGGCCTAGAGTGTAGTCAGGTTATTTCTTATCTTTCTGATGGCCTGCTGACAAAATCTGTTTTTGTAAATGAGGATTGTAACATCTAATACTTCCAAGGAAAAGATAGTATTGAAACTTCTGTGTGTGTGGTAGTGAGGACCAGAATAGAATCACAGAATCAGAGACTGGTTGGAAGGGACCTTAAAGAACATCCAGTTCCAAACCCTCTGCCATGGGCAGGGGCATCTTCCACTAGACCAGCTTCCTCAAAGCCCCATCCAACCTGGCCTGAACACTTTCAGGGATGGGGCATCCACAGCTTCTGGGCAACCTGTTCCAGTGCCTCACCACCCTCACAGTGAAGAATTTTGTCCTTGTATCTAATCTAAATCTACCTGCTTTCAGCTTAAAGCCATTACCCCTTGTCCTATCACTACATGCCCTTGTGAAAAGTTCCTCTCCAGCTTTCTTGTAGGCCCCCTTCAGGTAAGGAAGGCTGTTATAAGGTCTCCCTGGAAGCTTCTCTTCTCCAGGCTGAATAACCCCAACTCTCTCAGCCTGTCTTCATAGCAGAGGTGCTCCAGCCCTCTGATCACCTTCATGGCCCTCCTCTGGACTCACTCCAACAGGTCCATGTCCTTCTTATTTTGGGGGCCCCAGAGCTGAACGCAGCACTCCAGGTGGGGTTTCACAAGAGTGGAGTAGAGGGGCAGAATCATCTCCCTCGACCTGCAGGTCACGCTTCCTTTGATGCAGCCCAGGACACGGTTGGATTTCTGGGCTGCAAGTGCACACTGCCAGGTCATGGCGAGCTTCTCATCAACCAACATCCCCAAGTCCTTCTCCTCACGGCTACTCTCAATCGATTCTCTGCCCAGCATGCTTGGGATTGCCCCGACCCAAGTGCAGGACCTTTCACATGGCCTTGTTGAACCTCATGATGTTCATATGAGCCCACCTCTCAAGCCTGTCAAGGTCCCTCTGGATGGCATCCCTTCCCTCCAGCATGTCAAGTGCACTGCACAGCTTGGTGTCATCAGAACATGCTGAGGGTGCACTCAATCCCACTGTCCATGTCACCGTCAAAGATGTTAAACAGTGCCAGTCCCAACACCGACCCCTGAGGAACACTGCTCGTCCCTCGTCTCCACCTGGACATTGAGCTGTTGACTGCAACTCTTTGAGTGTGACCATCCAGTTAATTCCTTATCCACCAAGTGGTCCATCCATCAAATCCACGTCTCTCCAATTTAGAGAGAAGGATGTTCCGTGGGACTGTGTCAAATGCTTTTATGAGTCCAGGTGGATGAAGTCAGCTGCTCTTCCCTTATCCGTGAACACACTAACCCCATTGTAGAAGGTCACCAAATTTGTCAGGCATGATTTGCCCTTAGTGAAGCCATGCTGGCTGTCACCAATCACCTCCTTATTTTCCCTGTGTCTTAGCATAGTTTCCAGGAGGATCTGCTCCATGGTCTTGCCAGGCACAGAGGTGAGACTGACTGGCCTGTATAAAAATAAACATAGCAGGCATTGCTAAAACTATGTAGGCTTATAATTAATACCCCATTCCTTAGGGAGGTGATATTTTCACTCAGCTTATGGAAAGACTTGTTGCTTGTTATGTCAGGAGTGCCGTGGGTTGTGCCTGTTCCACATTCCCTGTGTCTCTTCCGCACAGACAGATTTGACGTTTTCATGTGAATTGCTGTGTTTGTTTCTACTGGGTTCTCCAGCCGCTTCTTCAGTGGAAGGGGAGTTAGTGCATGAGGCTATGGCAAGATGCCTGTGTTTGAGCAAGTGTGTTGTGTGTGGATGGGTGGGCGTAGATTGCTATGTGTTAGGGTACATGGAGTTTTTTTCTGATCATGGTCCTTGACCATCCTTTCCAGCCATTTTGCTGTGCCTGTCCAAGATGGACAAGGTGCCAAAGTCCTTTACTGGCATAACTAATCTCACCTGAGAAGATGGTGGTCTGCGGTTCAGGTGCCAGCAGGCAGCAGTACACTTCAGGGGCTTCTCTGAGCCTGTCTGGGGCCGAGGGTACGTAGCACTGCTGAGTCTCAGGTCTCCCGTTCAAAGTGAGAGAAAGAGTGCCTTTGCTTTGGTGGTTTTGTGATGATAAGCACAATTTATTGTTATAAACCACTTGATTATAAGCCTCAGTGCAACACACCTTTTCAGTAAAGTGACTCTATTAAATGTTTCTTTTTCTGAGATACTGAGCTTTCTTACGAGACATTTGTTTTCTTTTAAAAAGAAACACCACAGGGATGCCCATTCTGCCTTGCAAAGACAACTAATTCATGGTAGTGCAGCTGATGGGGTTTATTTCTTCCTACTAAGCAAGCAACTTCAGAGTTGCATTCAGGTAGTTGAAGTTGCTAGTGTCAAGTTGTCAAGCTCCTTATCTATGAGACAAGGAAAAAGGACAGAGGGTGGCAAGGAAGTTTGAATGGATGAAGTCAGAGGAAGAGGTGTGAAAGAAGAACAGACTGCTGAGAGGTAGTAGTGCTGGCTGAATGGCACAGGTCACTGTAATGCAGAGGTTTCCTAGCAGCTGACTAGTAGTAGGTCTCAGGAATTTAACTGGTAGGTGGTAAAGCCACACGGGACTGCGATCTTCTGGAGTGCTCTCCTGCATAACCCACACTGTAGGGTCACCATGCATTAATTCCTTTTTAAGGCAAAGCCTCGCCTTTGGCATTGGATCTCAGCCCCATGCAGCTAAGCAGGGAGAGGATTCCTGCTGGAAAGGGAGCCATGACCCCCTGCCTTGCGCAGACTGAGGGGTCGTTTGGAGTGAGCTAAGAAAGCACAGGGAAAGGGGAGCTAGGGTTGATTTTGGTGCTGGGTCGCAGAGGTTGAATAGGCAAGCGCTCTTTGGACTTGGTCTTTCTACTCACTGTGTTCAGGAGTGTCCTGGTCTGGTACTTGCTGATACATTGGGGTTTTAGAAAAAATGTATCTACATTTCTTTCCTGCTCTCCATTTGGTCAGATGAATGCGTGAGCATAATAGGGAGTCTTCCGCAGACAACAGAGATCCATCAGAATTGGAATAGTGGTGTGGGGGTTTTTGCGGGGCTGAAGCATCTGAGGAAGAAGGAAGGAGTGTAGGATATTCCAGAATGATAACAGTCCTGAAAAGTACAGTAATTCTGCTGCATTGCAGGCTGCTCTGTGTGGCTTCTCTGAATACAAATCAGCAACGAAAGTGCAATTTGCTGGGAATTAAAGTAGGCAATATGAACAAGGGGCACATTGAAAATTGCCCGTGTTAGAGTGTGATAAGGCTTGAGATCATTTTCCTTTTCTGAAACTCTGTTTTACTATTTTTGTTCTCATGTGAAATCTTGGTAGCTTTGAAATGCCTCAGGAAGTATACACTAACTTGTTCTTGTGATCCTTGGATCCCTTTATTGAACTATCACGTTTCAGGCTGGGGGAAAAAAAACAATCCATTTAGGAGTCCACATCTTTTGGCAGGCAAACGCATGAAATCGGAATACCTTTCAGAACTTGTGAAGGAAGGTCATCTTTGCCAGTATCTTTAATTACAGAGCCTAAAGGGTCATAGCTAGGAACTAGTTGACCGTTTGGCACAGAATATACGAAGTCTACCTTGGAGGGACAGTTAGGTCAGGCCTGTAGCATCTATAAAGCATCTTACTTGTAACATGCTTCACTTCTGAAAAGCAGCCCTTTATTCATGCTCCTGACATCAGGACAAATTGCTGTATAGTTGTTGTGATTAAAGTAATTGAGAAAAAGGCTTTGCTAGGTTTGGACAAACCTCTGTGCTGTTCAGAAAAGGGTTGATGGATATGGAAGCTCTTCTCAATTTGGCTAACCTGCTGTTAAACACACAGGTGGGTTATGAGAGTTGAACGCACTAGGGGTCCAGTCCCTCTGCCTTTGAAGTCAGCGGGAGTTTTGCCATTGACTACAGTAGGAGCAGCTTCAGCCCTCAGGTGGGCAGCAACCTGAAGTTACAGCAAGTGCTTTGCATCATGTTGAAAAGGAGATGGATTTCTAACAGCAGCTCCTCTGCAAGGAGATCTGATCCTTTCCCATTTGTTCCTCTTGGTAGATGCCGCCTCCGATGTCTGTGGTTCAATGTCGCTGCTGACTTAAGGCAATCACTGATCAAAGTGCAGGTTTCATTATTTGTACACCCTAATAAATATCTTATTAAGGCAGATGCAGAACTCTGTAAGCAGAAGGAGGAGCTGGTTGTCAGTGGAAGATCATGGTGGGATAGAAGCAGGGACATTTCCTCCATGTCCCCGGCAAGCCAGGTGATTGCCACGTGCTGTGAGGGAAGTGGGAACTTTGATGAAATCAAAGGTTTTGGCTCACAGGAGCTGTGGAGTTCAGAGCATAGCTGCTGCACTGCCACTCCAGCATTGCTTGCTGACTCAACACTAATGTGTGAAACGACAGGATCAGAGTGGAGGGAAAGGGGATGAAGAAGAGCAAGAAGGAGATGGAGTGAGTGGACAATCTGTGTCAGTGAGAAGAGCCTGGGAAGGAACAGGAAGAGATGACAGTTGAGCTGCTGGTCAGCCATGTGGTCTTCTCCTTCCTGCAGTAATGCAGTATGGTCCACAGCTGATGAGCTGTATGTGTGCAAGGACATGCAGAATTGTTGATTATAGGAGACCAGCGATGTACCTTTTTTAAATGTAACAGAAGTCTCATGGTCAAATTTCAGAGACAAGGACTGAAGGATGGGTGGGAGACAGGGTTCATTAAAGGATTAAGTGCCAAGGGACAGAGGGCAATCTGGAGTGCTGAGGAAGCAAGTCATACTCAGAAAGGAGGGAAGGGGGGTATTCCATAGTGGGGGAAAGGTATCCGCTTCCGTCTCCCTGCTCAAGCGAAGCCGAGTGATGGGCATCACAAATCCCAGGGGGCCTCTCAGCAGGGATGGGACGAACAAACTCTGCTGATGGTTGGAATTTGAACTGGATCAGAAACAGACAGTCTGTGAAGTGTATTAATTAAGGGTTTTTCAGCTGTCACAAGGAATGAGGATGCAATTAAAGGTGCAGATCTTGTTGCACCCTCTTATTTCTAATGCTGGATAAGCATGCTTTTCTGTCACTCTCGCATCCTGATGAATGTGTTGTGCTGATTCCCAGATGAGGTACAAGAAACTCACCTACAATCTCTACCATTGCCTGACACCCCAGCCAGGGAGATGGGCAGGTCATAACATCTTGGGAAACTGAGAATGAAAGCGTCCTCTGAGACCATGTGGTCTCAGTGAATACAGCAAATAAGAGTTGCTCAGTGGAGTGTATTTAGAGCTCTTTGCCCAACCTGTTTCGAAGCATCCCCAGTGACAACACCTGTTCCTGTGAGATTTCCACTTGGATTTTCTCCAGTGCAGGTTCACTGAGGCTCACCGTGACTGGCATTCAAGCTGTGTGTGCACATATGGTAGGAGAGGAGCAGTCCCTCAGCAGTACCCTGGGGAAACCTGAAGGCTGGAACATGACTTGCTTATAAATGCCTAAACCAAGATAATTGCACAGCGTTTACTTCCATGGGTGCTCAGAGGAGCAAATCCTCTCCAATTTCCTATCCAAATTGGTTGATAAAGGCCACGCAGTTAGCTGGTGGGAGGCAAGCAACCTGCACGTGAGCATGATTGCTCTGCAGAACATGGTCTTCTGTTCTGAGAGCCTTTGCTTCTCTGTGGGTACTTGCTTTTGTACCAGTAGCTCAGAAACAAGCCAAGAGGTGGGTAGGGCCAGGGGAAAGAATGCTGCAAGGCATTGCTGAAAAACATTAATTGTGGTGGTAGCCATAGTGTAATTTCCTTACTGGTCAGACTGGTATTAAATTTTTCCTAAGATCTCGCAAAAAGAAAAAGTGCTTTTGAATTACATTCATGACTTACGCTAATAGCAGCCAGACTGGTGAATGTGTGGAGGTAGTATATCACATCTTTGAGTGCCAAGAATATTTCCCACTGGCTTAACTGAATCTGGAAGTGGAGTTGACTTGCAGGCTTGATAAAACTGCTTTCTGAATCCTGGGGATGATCGCTTCTTTCTTGCTAAGACAAAGAAAGAAAAATTTGGTGACAATGTTATTGTGCCATGATGCACAAAGAATGTGACTATTCAAGAGCAAAAGCATCTCAGTGTGCTCAGAGAACAGAGGGATCAGAAGGAGAGCTTGCCACTTTGACTGGGATCCTGGGTTTAGACATAGTAAAGTGCAGATGACACCAAGTTGGGCGGGAGTGCTGATCTGCCTTAGGTTAGGAAGGCTCTATGGAGGGATCTGGACAGGCTGGATCAATGGGCCAAAGCCAATTGTATGAAAATCAACAAGGCTAGGGCAGTGATCATCCCCTGTACTTGGCACTGGTGAGGCCACACCTTGAATACTGTGTTCCGTTTGGGGCCCCTCACTAAAAGAAAGAAATTGAGTTGCTGGAGCGTGTCCAGAGAAGGGTAACAAAGCTGGTGAAGGGTAGGGAGCACAAGTCTTACGAGGAGCAGCTGAGGGAGCTGGGGTTCTTTAGTGTGGAGAAGAGGAGGCTGAGGGGAGACCTTATCACTCTCTACAACTACCTGAAAGGAGGTTGTAGTGAGGTGGGTGTTGGTCTCTTCTCCCAAGTAACAAGTGATAGGATGAGAGTAAATGGCCTCAAGCTGCGTCAGAGCAGGTTTAGATTGGATATTAGGAACAGTTTCTTCCCTGAAAGGATTGTCAGGGATTGGAACAGGCTGCCCAGGGAAGTGGTTGAATCACCATCCCTGGAGGTATTTAAAAGATGTGTAGACATGCTACTCGGGGACATGGTTTAGTGGTGGACTTGGCAGTGCTCGGTTAATGGTTGGACTTGGTGGTTTTAGAGGTCTTTTCCAACCTAAACAATTCTATGACTCTATGACCTGATGTATGAGATGCACCTTGAAGGATACAGATTTTCCCAGGTGAGACTAACTGACCTACCTGGTTATATAGTATTGGGAGAACTAAATTCAGGTTTTAAAAGTACAATCTTTTACTGACTGGCCCATGACATCTTTTAAGGTGGCTGCAGAAGACTGAACACTTACATTTAAGGGAAAAGAGGTGAAGAAAAAAACCTGTGCCGTTTGCATTTAAACTGAATCTGCCACTTTTAGCAACACTCAAGTGAAAAAGACCTAATAACCAAAATGTCAAGAACAGACTTTTTTCAAGTTAAATTCCTAAAAATGTAGAGCTTTTCCTTCACACATCTTAATGCATGTAGCTGAGTACTTAATGAATGACAGTTTCTCTAAGATATTCCTTAATCATAACCGTATTCTATGGAGACCAGTTACAGCATCGTTATCATCTCTTACTCTATGAACATGTTATGTCAGGTTAATAACGGTTGCAGTGGGAAAGTGTGAACCAGCCCTCTGAAGCCAAGATCTTGCTAACATTTCTGTGAATGATTGAAGGTACATGAGTAATCTTACCGAGTTCATTTGCCTCTTAATTCCTAACTACCACCTTGAAAAGCAGATTCAAGTAGTGTATTTACGGCTTTATACTGTTTTTAAGACATGGCAGGAGTTCAGATCCTCCCTGCAACATAAATACTGTGGTTGCTACAATTTGTAGCGGAGATAAGGAATTTCAGTCTAAAAGGAGAATTTTTCTTTTATGTTTTTCACAAATTATAGTGGTCAAGGGGGTATTGTATCTGCTCTCTTCCCAGCCAGAAGAGACGGTATTGCTGTTCTAGTCCTCTGAAGAGTGCGTTGGGATTGGAAGGAGCTTGGAGGCAGCTACCCTCAGCAATGCTGTGTGGTACCTTGGAAGCACTCACACCTTTGTCACCTCGGCCAGGCTAACTGAGGGGAAGTTCATTAGGGCTGGGGTGGGGAGCTCCAAGGAAGGCATGAACATTGCAAGATTTCAGAAGCTCGGAGGTCACCTGATTTCCCATATGCCAAAATCAAGGTCCAGGAATACAGGGTTTGAAGCGTGGTGGTGTTGCATGGTGGTGTTACATGGTGGCATTTATTTCACAAGAAAATAGAATTGCCTGGATAAACTAGTCTGTTCTTTAAAAACCCGGGCACCAAAGATATTGGTATGAACATTCAGACCGTTCAGCGTTCCAGTTCCAGACTGAGGCTTGCAAGCCTTCACGCTCACAGTTTTACACTGTTTTGTTTTTCAACCTGGATAAATGTTCCACCACTCTGAGCTGGGACTACACTTGAAACAGTTGCCTTCTGATGTGTGCTGCTTGTGGCATGCAGTGACAACCAGGTGTACTGCCCATAGACTGCTGTATCTTCCTAGCGTGTGGTCCATATGTGTGAAAATAAATCTCATTGATATCCAGGGATGCTGAATCTTTAGGATGCTTCAGCCAGAGCTAGCTGGAAAAGAGCAAATACCTTCTCCTGATGTTCTTACAAATGCAAACAGCAGTCTGTTTCTCTTGAGTAGTTGAAAATGTTGTGAAAGGCTCTATTTAATACTGTCTGGGATAAAATGTCCCATTGAGATATTTCTCCTGGCCCTTTCCCTTCCTCATGCTTCCTCTTAGTGGTCCCAACGATGCCTGTGTACATGCTGAAATGTGAGCCCTAATGGAATGGTTAGGTAGGTGGTGAGGAAGTAGCCAGGTGAACACAGGGCTTAGGGGCAAGTCCAGCAGAAAGGGATCTCTTTTAATCCCTGGAACATGTTATTTCAAAGAAAGAAACATGTAAAGAAATGTAAAGAAATCTAACAGCTCTATCCCATGAAATTTAAACCCACCTTCAGCACTAGATGAATATGCAGGGTTTACTTTGAATTTAAAAGCCCCTTAATGCATAGCAATTAACACCATAGATAGATAGTAATACTTATTAATATGTCCAAGGGGAAGTTGCGTGGTAGTTGTTGCGGGAATCACAACTTCAATATCTTAAGACCTCTGTATTTGAAAGTCCCTGCTAAATTGGTATTTTTGGTTCCATTAACCACACAGAGACAGGCACAGAAACCAAACATCAAAGAGCACACAGAAGTGTTTTTTGTTCTTTTATGAGTACTGCTACAGCCTCAGAAATAAGAGGGGAATTGAAGAAGGGGGGGAGAAATCTGCAAATGGTTTTAAAAAAAAAAAATCCTTGCCCTAAAATTTCTACTGCCAAATTTCTTCACAGACTAATTCCTTGCAGCTGAGCTGCAAACCTCTATGAAAATAGGGGTTTACAGTGGAAACACTGACTAACTATAGCTATGCAGACCCATGAATAATGACGCTCTAATTATGCCTTATGATTTACCAGGACCTGGTTTCTGTACAGCTTGTGAGCTTCTGCTGGTTGCGGGTTTGGGGAGCAAGGTCTTTTTTTCTTTACTGTGGTTTTCTTCCTTTTATTCATATTATGTTGGCACATATTTTTTGAAAAGCTTTTCTCTGAAGGGAGCTGGGCAGACAGCTATGATTAAGTATGAAATGATTGGGTGAGCTGTTTGTCAAAGTTATAAATAGGATACCACACAAACCCAACACTAATCTCACTGAAAGACAGATACTGGCAACATTTCTTAGTCATCTGTTCCTGACGCTCAGGGGAGAACAGCTACACTTCCATTAAGTTTTCAAACAGAAGTTGCCTAGAATAAATTTCTCTGGTAAAATTTTGGGCATATGCACGATGAGCCATGCTGACATCTAGCAGGGCGTTGGAGTTTTAAATGTTCATCCCAGTTTAAACCTGGTACTCTGTGTCACCCCTCTGTGCAGGGGTGAAAGGGGATGGTTTGACTCTTGTGGAAACAGAAATCTGTTCATGAAACGGTTGTGGCAGGATCAGACTGGTGCCCTCATCTTGTCATAGCCTGGGGTTAATTTTAAGGGTAGAAGAGGAACTCCTTATGGAAATCCACTGTATCTTTGGGTTTACAGGCAGCTTTCTGTGATCTGCTTCTGGAAGATCAGATAGGGTCATAAGAAGAATAATGATGGCACAGGTTTCATCTATGTGCTTCTGCAACCAGAAGTGAAAAGTAGCATATTGAATTCCTTCTGCTGCAGATCTCTTGCACACAATGGCCAGAGGCTTCTGCAGACTCCAGCCTTGATGCTGGTACTCGTCATCCAAGTTATGCATCAGCTGCATCAGTTTTGTCGAACTGGAAGTCTGCAATCTTATGTTCCCACAAGATGACCCCGTACTTGCTGTTTCCTTTCATGGTGGCTCAAATTGTAGAAGAGGGCTCCACAGTTGTTCAGCACTTTTGCTGCCGGCCAAAACATTCATGAAACAAAGCAAAGCCATAGCTGAAGAACCACCAAGCATTTCTGGAGCTGACAAAAACTTCAAGTTGCAAAGCAAAAAAGCCCACAGCAGCAAGAACTTGCGTCTTCAATCCTGCGCCTTCCCACCTCCTTGCCAGCACATACAGCAAAGAGTTTTAGAGGACATATAAGTGCTCCTAATTTATGGAACAAGCCAAAACTCTGCATAGTTAACGTTTCAAATTTTTACAAAGATCTAAAAAAGGATGATCTTGAACTTGTGGGATTCAGACAATTCGTTACATGCATCTTTTTATTTTTAATTTTGAAAAGTGTGCACACATTTATGGAATTTAAGATTAATTAGTGTCATTAAACCTAATTTCTTAAGTTTTTAGGCATAGCCATTTTGTTTTTGTGAACTCTCAGAATCATATTCAGATCCAAAAACTTTGTTTAATAACTCTTTAAAGACAAGATTTTTTTGCAAACTCAGGCATCATTTTCATTCTTACCAGCCGACAGAGTGGTTGAGGTTTTTTAGTTTGCTTATTTTCCCTTGGGAGATTTTTGTTGCTATAAGGCAAGATCCTTCTTGGATGCACACATCCTCCTGCAGGAATGGAATGAGCTGCGCCTGCAGTCCCTGGTGCTACCAACAGTGTCTGTAGCTATGCTCAGCAGGAGGAGGCAGCATGCAGTCCTTGCTTGGGTGAGCTTGCAACCACTAGTGTGGCTCATCAGGGTGGGCAGCCACAGCGGCCCACTTGTGCATCATGACCAACCTCCTCCTCTGGTGTGGTACATCCTGCTCATCACAGCATCTGGTGAGGGTGGCAGAGGGATGAGAAGTAGGGGGTGCCTTGCAGGAGCCTGGTGTTGAGCATGTGTCTGAAACCCAGAAAGAGGATTTTCATGGTTTTCACACCAGCATCTACTGCTTGAGCAGCGTTGCTGGGGTTAGAAGGAAATGTTCTCTGAATGCTAACTTCTCCATAAGAGGGTAATTCAGGTTTGTTCTTTGCATTGAAATGGTTGGGGCTGGCCACAAGCACTCCTTATTCTTGCTCAAAAATTTTACAAGCTTGCTGAAGCTCCTTAGTGTCTTTATCCCAAAATAGCCCAAAGTGCAGTATCACTATTTTCCTTGCAAGGCTTCTGCAGGGGGACTGGAAAAGCCTTTGTTTTTGACCAAACCCTTCCTCAAGTTCCTGTCATGGACTATATTTATTATTGCCCCAAAACTTTCTTTTTTTTAGTGGAGAATAAACCAAAATCCTTCACCTCTTAAACCTCTTAGTGGGAACTGCACCTTTAATCCTCAGTTTACTACCAAGGTTCCTTTTCCAGTCTGATCCTTCTGGCAGCAAGCTGCCAGGGCACAGGGAAGAGTTGACAGTTATTCAGTTGATTTTTTTTTTTTTTTTTTTGAGAAGAAATTGAAAAAAAGATTCTGCTTAATTAATTGCTTTGCTGCTTTGTAGCTACAGAGAAGATGGAGACTCCCTTTTTACCAGGAGTCACATGGAGAGGACAAGGGGGAATGGACACAAGTTGCTCTTGGGGAGATTCCGATTGGACACCAGAGGGAAATTTTTCACAGTGAGGACAGTCACCATTGGAATAATCTCCCCAGGGAAGTGGTTGACTCGGCCGCGTTGGACACCTTCAAGAGTCGTCTGGACAGGGTGCTGGGCCCTCTTGTCTAGACTGTGCTCTTCCTAGAAAGGTTGGACTAGATGATCCCTGAGGTCCCTTCCAACCTGAGATTCTGTGATTCTTATGTAATAACATATTTATGTTGTTATGAAGCCTCCAGTGAAGCTGCATCTGATAAGAGTGATAGGTTTCCAGTTTGATCTTATTTTAGATTGCAGCAAACTGAGGATAGAAAGACTCTTTGTTCCAAGACAAAAAAAAAAAAAAACCCCAAACCAAAACATCTGGTGAGAAACTGATGTGCTCAGGACAACTCTGAAAGAGGTTGATAGTGATGGGTTATGACACACAACTTCAATATATCTCCACAAGTGTTACATGAAGAGACAGGATAATTCTTCCCTTGCCTAAGATTCTTTTTAAGAGTTTTCTGTTTTTCAGAGAAGGGGAGAGGAAAGAGTGTAACAGTGAACTCCCTGTGTATTTCACCATGATCCTTGCAACTGGTCTAGTCTGAAATGAAGACTTCTTTAAAGATTGATTTATTTGGAGAGTGCTAGTTGTAGACCATTTCATGGCTCCCCTTTGAAGCCTTTCGTAGTGTTTCATCTCCTTTCCTGGAGCTGAGACCTATCTGCTCAGGAGCTTCCCAACAGTGGGTCCAGTGCCCAGGAGAGGGTCTAAAGAGTGTTGGATTTTGGTGAGTTCAATCCATTCTGCTAGATAGACGTCCTTCATTTCTTGTGGTATATGTAGATTTGGCCCTCATTCTTTCATTCCCATCTCAAACCACTGAAAAAGATATTATCCTTTAAATTATAAAGCATTTTCTACTTTGTCCTTAAACATAGGCTTGGATCATTGCACCCTGTGCTGATTCCTGCCGCATGTGCACAGCTCGGAGTCAGAGTCAGAGGCAGAGTCAGGCCCATGTAGCTAAGGGCAGACCCAGGCCCTGAGTGAGAAACCAGGGGAACAGTGTGATGGGAAGGAGTTCCGTTTCATTCAGAAATATACTCCCAAAACCCAAAGGAGCAATGTGTGAGTGAAGTGCTTTTGTGCAGATCTTTTCAGTAAGAATCAAGTCAGTTGTCAGCATTTGTGACATTTTCTCTGTTACCTTCCTTTGGGCAGTTTGCCACTGTAACATACACAGATGACATTAGGATTTTCAGACTGTCATTTCTGAAGGCAGTCTTATCTACTCTGTACTTAATATTTTTCCAGGACACAGAAGTGGCTCTTTCTCCTCTGTTAATTAACTTTTTTGCCCATGTTTGCCTGCCTTATAAATTCCTCTGGCATCAGGGCTAGGATTAAACAAACTGATACCACAGTTCCAGTGTGTGAGCATGATACTGAGGTAACAGCCTCAGAGCCTGAAGTATTTTGACACACAAACAGAGCAAATACAGAGGAAATTCCCATTCAGCCTCCCCCACATCCTTTCACCCAGATCCTGACTTGAACAGCCTGTGTCAGTAGGAAACGGCATTCCCAAAGCCCTCGCACCCACCCATGGTTTTCTGCTCCAAAGATGCTATTTGTGATGTTTCTCAGAAATACCTGTATCTGTTCACTGTCTCAGAGTTTCACCAAAATGCAATTACAGAACAGTGCTAACATGGTAGGGAGCCAACTCCACGCTAGTAGCCAGATTAAATTGTCTTATTTGGTTAACACTGTTTTGCTAGTTTATTAAATCCTGATAGGAGTAGAAAGGTAAGGAGTAGAAATAGCAAATCTTATGAATTATCTGCTCTTGGTTCTTCACTTCTGTTGGTATAATCCTGGTGTGGATGATGAGCTGTGGGAACAAGCATTTAATGTTTTGCTATTGTCTCATCTTAAACACGTGCATTTAACACAGAGTAAGTGTATTCTCTACCTATTTTTTTTTCAGTTTGCTGTTTTTATCACTGATGTGGAATGTAGTGCTTGTTTTCTTTATCTGGAGCGAAAACATTAGTTCATCTCAGCATAAGCTATTTGATCAGCCATCGGATGGTAAGACATTATAAAACCTGCTGACAAGGGACAAATTCAGACCTGTGGTGTGCAGCTTGCAAAGACTTCATGCCCTTGTTGTCAGTCCCTTGACTGATACCCCTCAGCTACTCCCTCAGCAGGGCTAACAGAAATTGGTTGTGCTAGAGCCAAATCCCTCTCGTCTTGAGGTGCAGGGGCAGCAGCAATGTGCATGGAGAGGCTGGTATGGAATGCAGGAGGTGAGACGGTACCTGCCTCTTCCCCACAGTCATCAGTGTGTGACTGTGACACTGCTCTTTGGTGGCCTTGGGCTGGCTGAGGTTAACCTGGGTCTTCCTACATAGCATGTTCTGAGGTCCATGAGGGGTTCCTGCATGGTGCTGATGAAGCAGACACCTTTTCTCTGGCACTTCTCTCCCCATCGTTGCATTAGCTCCCAGTCTGGCTCATCCAAGATGCCCAACGAGTCCATGGCGGGGCTGGTTCCCAGCTATACCCTGCCAGCTCTGCTTCTTATCCTGAGAGTGCTTCTTGGTATGAAAGTGCAGGAAAATCACTTGACCAGCCCATAGCCCTGCCCCACCATGCATATCCTCAACCCATGGTATTGCTAAGAGCGGGGAAAATATGGCTTAGTGCATTTTTATCAAAGTGTGAAGGTCTGATATACAATACTTAATATTCAGGCCTGCTATGACTCCCCTGACATTATGTGCAAACCGAAGCCAAAAAAGACAATACTCTTGATATCTTCTATTTTCTGATTATATATTATATTTTGCGGATAGCTGACTGCAAATCAAAGAAACAGGCTGCACAGCGCTTAGCTAACACCTGCCTTTGCAATATGGGAGAATTCCTGGTTTGCAGTCTCCTTAATAGAGCAGTCTGTTAGCTGGTTCAGTTTGATGTTAGCAGCTGCTATGAGAGATGAGCTGTATGCCTGGACACCTTTCACAAATATTATGGGGCGTAGGTGTTTGGAAGCAGCTTGCCAGCTCATGTTTCTCAGTGCCACTAGAATGAAAAGGGCATGAAGAGCTTTTCCTAGGGCAGTCAACCAGGACTGTCTCCTAGTCTGTTTCTTGGATACCCCCGTTTCCTCTGGAGTTACTTGCGACAAGAGTGGGTTTCAAGGTAGCATCATGGTACTAGTGCTAGAGGCTGTGCTGTCAGTTACTTATCAGCAAGTGCTAAATCACGTTCTCCTTAAAAAATGTATTTCAAGAGAGATGTGGACAGGAACACCTGAACCAGGAAAAGCTGAGAGGCAGAAGGAAGGAGATTTACTTCCATTGCACTACCTCTTTGCAGGGTACCACCTCCAGGCTCATTTTGCATCAGCTGCAGACACTCTGACATGGTTAAAAAAAACAAAGAAGGGAGAGAGAAAAAAAATCTAAGGTCTGAATTACACTGTTTTGTCGTCAGTTCCTGGCTGTGATGCTCCTTAGCCTGGATGGGATTTAGGTGTGAAGACAGAGAGGCCAAGAGAGGGTAGCGCCTACCAGAGACAGTAGAAGAGGACTGGAGCTCATTGGCTGCCAGGTGCTCTCATGCTCACTGGCTGTACCCAGCTGGGGGCTGTACCCAGCTGAGGGCTGCGTCCTGGTGTCCCTGCCATGCCTGGCAGGGGGGTCTCAGCAGCCTTGGACTTGAGCAAGCCTGATTGCCAAAGACATGTCCACCCAGAAACCTGAGAGGGAGGGGATTTGGGCTGTAGGTGTCCTGGCATGGGGGGCTAGACTGAGGCAGCCAAGGGACAATTTTGGTCTGCAAGCATGAGATGAGTTTTTGGAGCAGTTTGGAGAGTGAGTGGGAGGAGGGTTACAAATATGAGGGAAGAATCATGACAGATTTATCACAGCCTGAAATAAATTAACCTCTGGGAAGAATGATTTTGTAATAATTTGCATTTAGATACTCTGACACATCCAAATAACCCCAAACCTTCTGCAAACATTGTAATGAATTCAATCTCCAACATCCTGTGAGAGGGATAGAAGAAATAGCACTATTTAAAGGAGCCAAGGACTCTTCTCTCAGTATTGTATTTTACACCCCTGGGACTGCACTTCTCTTGTTTTCATGGCTACAGAGCCTTGTGGTGGAGCAAAGCACAGCAGCGGTGAACAACTAGAGAGCTTTTCTTAGCTCAGTGGAGATCCTGCTGCCCAGCAGCTCCTGGCACAGCCCGTGGCAGGCAGGCCCACAGCCAAGGGGAGCCTGTGCGGGCCAGGGCAGTAAAGCCAGGAGCACACAGGGGAAGAAGCAGGGAGCTGAGCCCCATCTTAGCTCATGTCAGTGGTGATTGTGGGCAGGGCTATTCCCCCTGCGGGGACCCTGCCACAAAGCAGCCCAGCTCCATCCCTGAGGGAAAAGTGGTCAAGTGATTTAATATTCAGCACTTTCAAACACAGTCATGAATTTGATAGTCAAAATGATCTGCTAACCCAGCCAGCTGAGAGGGTATGTGAAGGACGATGCAAGCCTGTAGCCAGGCAGTGTGGTATTTTCTTGTCATCAGCCTCCTGCCTATTTCTTTCCACTCCAGGGCGGTTAATCATAAATGAGATATTTGTTCGATGCTGTTTTCATGCATGCTCTGCCCTGTCTCCATTTCCAGGAGACTGTGAAGTCAGTGGGTTACATCCCACCCTGACTTCAGCAGCCTTTGCAGGAGGGCCGGCTCTTCCAGGGACACCCAGATTGAACCACACATTCTGGCTGCAACAGGCTTGGGCAAGCTGATTGTTTTCTGAAGGGAAGCCGAACATCCCAAAGTGCATCTTCTCTTACTTACAAATGTGTCTTAAATCCAGAGTGTTTATGGTAGTGTGGAGCAGGTATTAGCTGAGCCATCGAATGAATCCTGAGCACCTCTGTGCTCCACGGCCAGGCCTGCTCAGCCTGGGGGTTTGCAAGTCAAGGGCTGGAGACGGATGGCTGGGTTTCAGTTACAGATTCATATGGGATAGTATAATTCTCTTTGGGCATGACCCAGAGTTGGCCTCAGTCACTGGGAGTGTATCAGTCATCTT
The DNA here is from genome assembly GCF_963921805.1 of Phalacrocorax carbo. NCBI lineage: Eukaryota > Metazoa > Chordata > Aves > Suliformes > Phalacrocoracidae > Phalacrocorax > Phalacrocorax carbo. Next base: position 30,010,009 of record NC_087519.1, on the reverse strand, counting down.
CAAGGAGATTTGGAGCAGCCCTCTGCTTGCTGCTGGTTTGGCTTCTGCCATGCTTACTTGCTTTCTGTAAAGCTCTTCCAGGAGCTGGGAGCATGCGCTCTTGAGCAAGTAGTTAGCAACATGTCAGCTGTATACAGGGGGAAATTTCTCTGACGCAGCAGTGGAGAGGAGAACGCACACTCTATCTTGCAGATACTCCTCATAAAACACCTCTAGCTCTCCATAGATATCTGCAGATAATCTCCTGCCAAGTGAACCCAGAGATATCTATAGTGCAGCTTCAGCAATGACATAATGGCAAGTTAGCAAACAAATGAACTTTGAAAAACAAGGAGAGCAAAAATACAGTCTAGAGTGTGTTTATTTTGGGGTCAATAAAAAAAGGTTAAATAATAATAGTGAATGTTTCCAGGGTGGGTCAGGTTAAAAAGCAAAGAAAGCAAAGTAATTTCATAGTGCTGCAAGACTGTTTTGTGTGTACTGAGTTTGAATTACAAAGATGAATGATAAAAACTTTGCTTCCCACTGAGATAAAGTGCTGTGGTGCTGAGGACTGTATGAATGCCTGCAGAAAGCTAAGATAAATGTTGCTTCAAAAGGGATTGAAACTGCTCTGAGTTCAAGCATTAAAAAAAAAAAAAATCTATATTCAGTTCACAAAGTTGTGTAAAATTAAGCAATTTTAGCTACGGATGTGACTTTTCCCTTTCTGTCTTTTTTTTTTTTCTTTCCCTCTGTCTCTTTCCTCCTCTGTTACATGGTGCTGGCTGGCTGGAGGTTATTTGAAGCTCTGCTAGCACAGCAAGGTGTTGGACAAACGCCATCCTGCTGAAACATGCTCTCTGCTTTGCCTGGGGTGGGAGCATGGAGGTTTCTGTCTGGTCATGTCACGTTTTAATTACTGTGCCTCATACTTCTGCTGCTCCTCATTGTTCATTAGGGAGCTTGGGTGCAACATGGGGCTCTTCCTCCTGGGGGTAGGCCCTGTTCTTCCCCAGAGGCAATCCCCAGACTTTCACCCTTTCTTTTGTTTCTAAAGCCAGTGCAGGGGGAAACCGCCTGTTCGGCAGCTTTGATGAACACATAGGTGTCTCCTTGCTGGGACGGCCACATTTGCCCTCCCTAGTTTCAGGCAGGTCTTCTGCCCAAATCCCGCCGGAGGGGGTAGGAGGCCTTTGCACAGCCAGGCCCTGCTTACTGGCAGCAGGCCAGGAGATGGGAGTTCCCCAAGCTGTGGGTTCCCACTGCTTTATCTAAGTTTACCAAAACGGGATTTGTAAAGGCTGAACCTGCAAGCCCTGGTGGGTAACGGCACACAGAGAAGTGGCAGGTGTGCTCCTGCTTTTGGGTGCTATTGAGTTCAAGGGCTTGCAGGACCAGAACCTCATCTGCAAAATTTATCAGCAGCTGAGCTGGTGGTGGTAAAAGCAGTCTTTGGAAACCATTGGGATCTTTTGGGATCCATTTTCTTATTTATAGGCCTTTTAGAGAGGCCAGGCACTGAAGAGGCCTCACTTCGTCCTTAGGGCACGAAGGGCAACATGGAAGGATGCACACCACAGTAAAACAACTGTCAACAAAACTTTGATTCTCATCACAAAGCCTGTGGCAGCAGAAATTGGACAGAAGAGGCAGGACAAGAAGAAAGTTTTTAATTTACCATGACAGGAAACAAAGCTGTGTCTTGTCAAAAAATTATAGTTCCCTTTTTCGCCTGTCTGTCACGTCAGCAATACTCATGATGACTTTCTGGTACAAATGCAGCTTTACAGAATGAGCTCAAGGAATGAGTTGCAACAATTTAGTTTATGAAGAAACGAAAGGCTTAGGCAAACACTGTGACTTATACTGCATTTGGTATGGCAAGCATTGAGCCACATGATGTTATATCTTTGACTCTTAGTTTTTATATTGAAGCAAGTTGCTGCTTTTCCTGTTGCTTTGACAGAGTGGCACAGTGGTGCCTGCGTGCTCGTGGGGACTGAGAGGGGCATCTTGTGGGAGACAGGAGGCCATAGGACACATTGACCTCCCTGACATTCCTCTCAGCTGGGAGAATGACACAAGCCTGATGATGGGAGTTCTTACCCTACCAAAGCTGGTGTGCAGCAGTTCCTCTCACATAGGCAGGAAGGCTGCTCTCTCGGTGCAAATGCATGCGATAACCAGTTTTCCAAGGGCAGGCTCACCCCAGCACCCTGTAGAGGTTGCTCCAGAGCTGTCTGTGAGCAGGGACCTGAGGGCCAGTAAAATGCAAACTCATCCTGAATGGCTTCTGCCTAAAATGTATCTACTACAGAGCACTCCTGTCAAAATTGCTCTTAGTCAGGCTACTAATGACATGGCATTCACAAGAGTAGGACACATGCCCAATTTCAAAGACCCTTTACCCTAAGGCACCCTTTTCCTTAGGGCTGTAGGCTGGAAATAGCGAAGGACTTTAATGGGAAACTCCAGAGGACTGTGGAGGTTCAGGGTTTGAAACTATTGAGACACACAAGATGAAACATGGTTTTAAATATATGTTTCAGCTGTGACGTTAAGATTGCTGGCAGTTTTACTGGACTGCTAAATCATTGGCAATCCCAATCAAATTATGCTAAGCATGGTAACTTCTTTGTAACTGGTCTACCCCTGTGCATGCTTGGAACAAGGGGTTTTTTTAATTCTTTAAGAAAAAATAACCCTAATGTTATATTTCATTCAAATGAATTCGTATTGCGGGGTAAGGAGAAATGTAGGGTGTGTTTGCAGGTGGATGTGTCTTTGTAAGGACTCATAAAAACTTAAGCAATTATTTTTTCAAATGTTGCTGGCTCTGCCTATGCAAGCACTTGCTCCTCCACAATAGAGAGATTGCAGAGGGTAGGAGGAGCTCTAATACTGAAGAATTTTTCAATTTGACTGTCGAGTCCTCTTACCTTTCCTGTCCTTCCCTATAGCAAAGGGTATGTTCAATCCGTGATTGTCATAGCAACCCTCTTTTGGGTGGTCTTGTATCTTTCTGGGAGACAAATTTTTAATTGAAAAAATAGTAAATAGGCAGATGTCAAAATGTGTGAAGGGGAATGACTCACCTGAATTCCACTGGTGTTAAGCACATCTGTCTTTTGAAAACTTCTCACTAGTCTCACTTCTCTAGTTATGGAAATGTCTTCTCAGGATAGTTGTTTTTTGGGGGGGTGGTTTTGGGGAGTGTGTTGGAGTCAGGGGATTTTTTTTGACGCAGTCATTTCAGACAGTTGTTCTAATATAAATGTTAAGTCTAATGAGGACAAGTACTATGTCATTTAATCAGAGACTTCCATGTCTTCTGGGATTCTAGGCAGAGCTGAATTGTATTTTTGCATTTCCCTTCTCCTTGCCCCGTGTATGAATTTTATGTCCTTTACTTTCCTTCCCTCACAGTCAGGAGTGAGAAAATCTGTACCTGCATTCACACCAACCACTACACTAAGCCAGGATAACTCAAATTAGGGGGTAAACATGTAAAGCCTGATGTAGATCCAGGTTACTAGGGAGCTGGACTATTTTTATCCTGAGGTTGTCTGGGGTGAAATCTTTCCTTTTCCAGACCTGCCCATTCAACTACATTTTCTCTCATTTTAGGGGAGCACCTGCGAATCTGCCCACAAGGCTATACCTGCTGCACCAGTGAGATGGAGGAGAACTTTGCAAACAAAAGCCGAAGTGAATTTGAAGCCATGATCAAAGAGGCTGGTCGCTCTGTGCAGACAACCCTAACAGCACAGCACAGAAGCTTTGACAGTAAGTAAAACCTACTCGGTTGCCCCCTGCTCAGGATCCAGTCACTGCTTAACTTTCCAAGCACTGTTTGAGCCAGGGATTCGTGTTGAGCACACCTTCATCTGCATAATAAGTTGTGTGAAATGTTGTACCTCTGGCAGTGTTTTTCCAAGTAATTTTGAGAACTCCATTTCAGTGAAGCCATTGAAGGAGGCTGGCAGGCATGCATACCAACAAATTGTGTACCTTGGCATAGACACAGCTTTTACAAGCATGGCATAATCAGGTCTTACCACAGCAGCATAATGTTTGACGTAGTGATGTACAACTTGGCACTATGCCTTGACCTGTAAATTGAAGATTATGGTAAAGGTGACTTGATAGCCCTCAGCAGATGGGGAGGGTTTAAGGAGGCATGGATTTTTCTTGTCCTTTCCATATAGATTGTAAATGAAAGGAGGTTAGTTCACACTAGATTCTTACAACTTTCAGCTTCATACAAACATCAGAGAATGTCGTACAGCAGTGAAGGTCTTAGAGATTGTGGTTGGAGTATGTTGTGGACAAACATGCTCTCCAATGTACAGTATCCCTCCTACCATGCTAAGCAAACGCTAAGGATGGCTCTCTCATTGTTCCCTGAAGTTCTGTTTTGCAGTGCACAGTAAGCCTCAAGGTCTGAAGGCCACTGGAAATAAATGGTTTATTGGCAAAATTGAGATGACCTATGATTCAGTAACTGTATCCATTATCAGATTTTGAAGAAGGTCAGACATTTAGAATCACGGTTCTCCTAACTTTATCAACAGTCATCGTATGGAGTTATCATGAAAAGAATAGGAGTTGAGGAAAGAAGCTATAATAGCCAGAAAGGTGGAACTGGAAATTTCAAGCAGTAAATAATAGGTCTAAAGAAATAAGCCTGACCTTCAGGGAGCTGATAACCAAGATTAAGTGCTTTTACACTAAATGGAAAGAAAAGGCAGTGCATCTCTGCAAAATGCATTGTAACTGTGTGACCAGGGTTGACCACAGTGAAGGCATTCCTTTAAAAGCTCAAAAATAATTGATTTTCGCCTGCCTTAAAAAGCGATGACCAGGATTTTCAAAAGAGCCTTACAATGCTGGTTCCTCAGACTGATGTCTGAATGGGACCTGACGTAGCTGCCACTGAGTGCACTTGCTGACCTCTGAAATCCAGCCCTGCGCAGGGGTTAATGCAGAACATCCACCAGCCTTGGCATCCTCTCCTTTCATTGCCTGTTGCAGCATTGGTGGGTTTATCTGCTCTTTATTTTTGCCACAGACAGTCAAAAGAACATAATTCTACATCTGTCGTGTAAGAGAGTGCAAAATTTGATGGAAGCTTTGAGGATTATACTGATGAGCAGAAATTGCCTAGTAAAGAACCAGTTTAGTATGTGTGGTGTTTTGGTGGATTAAAAATAATAACAGCAATACGATGAGTAAGCAAAACCAAGCATATGAAAGGGGGATGCTTGTGTTGAGATGCTAATTAAAGCTCTAAGGGCTTTCCTTTTTCTTTTTTCTTTTTCCTTTTTTTGTTTGGTTTTTGTTTGTTTGTTTTTGTTCCCCAGCATTTTATAAAAATAGAGCTGTATTTCTGTGGTGCGTACCTGAGTTTCTTTTAAGCATCAAACAAAGTAAGTGTTCAATAAGCCAAGTATTACTGTAACAGACCGTAATGCACAGATCATTGGTGTTTTGCAGTGGGAATAACCTCACTTGAGCCCACAAGGCCAAGATGATGTCTCCTGCTCCCATTATACCTTTTTAGTTTGCTTAACTACCCTTGCAATCGATATAGAGTTTATAATTTATGCAAGACATGATTTAAAAAAAACATTCAGTATACAGTGTTTAAGTTTCAGGCATGACTTTACCTATAAGCAGTATTATTATTTTTTATATAACTACTGTATGGTTTAAAATTGAGGGACCTCTGGTGATGGGGCAATGGAATCACCTCAGTTCCTGAAACAATGCCATAGAAATCACCCTATCTTCCAATTAATGTTATTAATCTCACAGTTAACAAGACTTTTTGCAGGTAGTGCTGTTTAGAGCTGTTCAATAAGAGTTTTTCAATGTCAGATTGATGAGTTCTAGTCCTTCTGGCACCAGATGCCTGCTTTTGCTGGATTTCCTTAGCAGCAGCTTAGCGTGCAGGTTTTGGAGTTGCACAGGTATTGATGCACAGCTGTTCTTTGTATCAGCGATACCATTTGGCCTTAGGAGGACATAGTGGGCGAGGCTCCACTGGAAGTGGGTGTCCAACCCCTTCTTGTAGTATTTGCAGCCTGGAGATCAGATTATTCATCTAGTCTCTGCTAGCAGGTGTGGCACATTGAACTTTAGGCCTGGAGCTGTCTCTCTTAGATTCATCACAGGAAATCGTGCTTCTGTAATCTTACTGCTGATCATGGCAATAGTCTCTACTTGTAAATTGCCCTGAAGCTTCAGCTAGAAAATAGCAAGGCTCTAGCAATCTGCCTCTGAAGTAATATTCTCCATGCTAGTGTTCAACATTTTGCTTTAGAGAATAACTAATCCTTGCACGTGGTGGTCTGTAAAGCCCTGAATTGTCAGAGTGCCTCTAATCTGAGCTATGGCTTTGTCCTGTTGCAAGGAATTAGAATCTGTTGGTTTAGTCTCACTGGCTGCTTTTGGGGCAATCACTTTGTGGCCAAGAGCAGAGTGCTCTTTGTCTCATACAAAGTACTTTTAGAGAAAATATACATATGAAATACAGATGACATATGATATGTATAGCCATATATTCAAAAGTGATATATGTGGAATAGGATCCTAGGGTTTGAGTGCTCTCTCTGCATAGCAGAGGACACGTGCCTTCTGGGATGCCCTTCCTCCAGGATCTGTCAGGGCTAAATTTAAAGTTTAACAGCCTACAGTATTGCTTAGCTGTTTATTAATGTATTTGTTGTTTTGCTTTAGTCTACTGTAGTTGGCAGGTTTTGGGGGAATCCAGTTTGAGCTACACACATGGCATTGTCTTGCTGTTAATCTTTTAGCTGAAAAGGTAGTATTTTGCTCTACGACCAGTTGGTTTTAATTTTAAAATGAAAAATGAAAAAAAAAAAAAACACAACAAAACAAAAGCACAGACCATGAGTGATGGGAGTATAAGCTTTTGATAAGTCAGTGTTAGGGAGGACGTTGAGATCAGAGCAGCAGTATTTCATTAGCAGGATTATATGCACAAATTCTTTGTTAATTCTCATGTCCCAGGGCTCTTGGTCAGGCATCAAGGGGGTGTATTTACCTGGGTGCACAACCTGTGGTGGGGACCTGCTGGAGGCTGCTAGGGTGGTTTTGGTCAGAGTTATTTGCCTGGAAAACTATGCATAACTCATACTTTAAAAGAAAAACATGAATAATAAAAATGAAAACAAGATTGGGAGTCTTGGAGGGAGCTAGGACAGTCTCTGTTGAGACTGGTACTAAATATTGTTTTAGACATGCTACCAACATTATATGTGTCTCAGAGATTTTAGTTGCAGAATGTGCTTGTTTTCAAACTGGTATCATCTCAGTGGATGGGAAATTTGCTATTCTAAAATTAAATACTTTGACAAGGAACTTTGTTCAAGCAAATGGTTTCAAGAAAACGATGAGCTGCCTGTTGCCCCCTCTGCTGGCTGCAGAACAGGAGTTAGCCAGTCAAGTGCATTGGTTCCTGAATTGTGCTGAGAGGAAGTTGTAAACATTGGGCAGATTTGGGAGAGATTCCTTGGGAAAATGAGCTGCTTTTGCATATCGCTCAACTGTATGTCAGTGTTGCACAAAGTCATGGGACTTTCAAATTCCTGTCCTTCCCAGTGAAACTTGTGCCTCCATAATCTGTTATAGAGAGGAGCCTGGAAAAGCCTCTAGACAATGCAGGAAAGGCCAGAGGAGTGATTTGTGGTGCCTACTCAGAGCAGTCACGTTCAGAGCCAGTGTAGCCTGGGATAGCAGCATGGCTTGGGGCTGCACTGCTGGCAGAGGGGGTGGAAAGAGAGAGCGAAAGCAAGTGGTGCTTAGAGTGACAGTGAGGGGCTGCAAGCAGCAAGAAACAAGGCCGTTTTTCTAGTCTTGATAAAAGCTCACTTGTTGAGAGTCTAATCCTTGTCTGTTTCTCTCTTTTCTCCCTTTTCCCCCCGCTTAAATCACTTTTTAATAATACTGCAAATGTTGTGCCAATCTTTCCTTCCCAATCATTTTGGTACACTTAGCAACGTTCCCTGTGTGACTGCTGACCTTTAGCTGTGAGCCAGGAAATCTGTCCTTTCAGAATTGTTTCATGTTTTCAGGAAATATCAACAAGACGAACCAAAAATCTTGGCTTTTTTTCCACACTGCACAGTCTAAAAATGTTTTGTAGCTCTCATGAATTCTGGGATTTTTAAGCTGTGGCAATCAAATGCAGATTAAAAATTATGTACTTTATAGGTGGCTGCTCATTGGAAAGCTGATGTCGTGTAAAAGCTTTTCATAATGTCCAATGTTGGTAGCTGGAAATTGCGTATGCTGAAACACAGACCATGCAGATAATTAATGTTATTTGAGAGTTAGTTTTAGACAGTTACATATTTCTTACAAAGATGAATCATTATTTTTAATGTTACAAGGTGGGGAACATCTTAGAAGCTGTTACACACTGATGGTTAAAATTTTAGAGATTCTTAAAGGCCTCTTGTTTAAAATTCAACCAAATGCATCTTTGTCAGAGGAACCGACTTACTTAACCCACAGTACCTAGGGTTTCAGCCCCTAAAAGAACTGTTTGGGGAGAGAGGCGTATATACATATATATATTTACATATATTGTAGATGCTTAAGGAAGCTGATCAGGAGGCTGTGGAGTAAGCCCAACAGGCAGAGCTCTGTCCTACCCCACTGACTTTAAACCTGGACTACAAAATCCAGACCTGAATCTGAGCTTTGCGGGTATTTTCTCAGTTGATGATAACATAAATCAAGCCCTGTCAGCCTGAAATTTTAAGGTATCCAAATTTGGTGGCCCAAGCACCAGAAGATGTGTTCTGAGAGATGTGGGACTACTCTGTGCAGATGATGATTGACACAAGACTAAAGCAGTGATTATCTGGGCCATGGGGACTGCAGTGCCTGTGTCCCCAAATGTGTTGCCTCAACACAACTGCTCCACACTTCCAGCATCCTGCTGCCACCGATCCTGGCTGTAGGTGTTCCACGGAGGTGCCGCATGTTTTGGGTTTGGTGAGGTGCTGTCTAAAAGATACTGGTTTTATGTAGAAACGGGAAAGAAATCTTCCAGGGGGTAGTTATGCCTCAAAATATGGAAATGCTGCTGTTTTTTGAAATAAATTCCTTCCTTTCAAACATTGTGGAAAGGAGCACTTCTGCAGTCAGCAGTATCCCTCTGGCAGTCCCAGCCTGTGCTCAGTGAGCTGGCTGCCTCCTGCTGCCCCTGGCATCTGGCACTGGCTGCTCCCTTGGGCCAAGCATTTGAGTTTGGACTTTAAATGTATTGCTTTTGATCCAGAAGCCCCTAATTAGCTGGGAACGCTCTTTTTTGTGGTAACTCCCCACAATGGGGCTCTGCCCCTGAAATTGTGGCCTTGGCCATGGGCTCAGCTCTGCAGGAGAGCGTTGACCTCCAGGGCATCCTCAGGCAGATGGGAGGAGGCAGTGGGTCCCAGCACCCACGGGGCAGCAACCTCAGTCGTCCCTCTGGGTATGTGGTGGGGATGTTGGGATGACTTCCACAGCTCCCCTGATGTTTATCTTTCCAAACATCAGTCTTGCATTGGCCTTCTGCTGGTCTTTAACTGACTACCTAATATCAAGCAGTGCCTGTGCAGAGGCATCTTTTCCAAACAGAAAAGTATAAACGAACCTAAAACACTTCAGCCCCCAAACAAAAAACTAGTAGAGTCAGGGAAACTGAGGAAGATGGGGGAATTAAGGGGAGGAAGATGTTTGAGATAAGCATGAAGCTTAACGATCTTTTTTCTGAGAGAGATGACAGAGAAATAGGAGGAAAAGAAACCTGGGAACCTGGGAGTCAATGGCTTTTGCTAAATAAGTGTTCATCACCTGCATTGCATTTCTCTGACAGGCCAGGGCTACCTTGTTTGGCAAAACTGTGCTACTCAAAGCACCATTAATTGTTTTGTGCCCCCGCCTGCATGGTGCTTGGACAGCATAATTCAGAAGAAGCCCAACTGTCCCTCAGTTTTGCCTCTGGGATGTGTTATCAAAAGTACTTATAAGACAGACTATCAAAGATGATGCCTTTGGCTCCCCTGAACTTCCTTCCTTAGGGTTGATTTTGGGACAAGATAGAACAAGAGAGAATATCCTTTAACCTGGAAATAAAAAGCAGGGTCCCCGGCAGATCCAGGACAGAGAAGCAAATAAAGGAGTTCCCTTGGAGGCCTCCTTAGGAGGAAGGCAGCAAGCACCCATGCTTGCCTCCTTCCTTGTTTCCTCCAAGGAACCACCTTAAGAAAACCCCACTATGAGGCAGGATTGATGCTAGTCCAGCTGTCACTCCCCTGCAATCGTGCTCCGCAAAAAGAAGATGCTTTCATGTGTGGTTTGGTATTTATGGTTTCCTGGAATGGGGTGCGGTGTCTACCAAGGCACATTCCTGGGCTCAGCAAGATTAATCCTGACAGGCAGCTGCCTCAGGGAAGCGAATGCTTAGGTTCACCTGTAACAGTTCCAGCACCTGGAGTTTTCTCTCCCCTTACAGCCACTTCTCTTCATATTTAATCTGTAAGGCTCCATTGTGTCCTGCAGGGTATATTGCAATGTACGTGCAGCACTTTGCTTAACAGATGGCATAGGTGCAATATTCTCTTTCTTAGAAAGCAAAGAAAAAAAAACAAGGCAATGGCAGTGGCTGTGACGAGAGCACTGCACCGGGGCACCTCCTGCAAGGGCTTGCACACCCCAAGAGATGAGCTGCTTCATCTCTGCAGAAGTCAGATTAGGTAGAAAAGGTAGACAAGGCATCTCTGTTTCAGCAGCTGTCACCTTGTTTTGTCACACACTCAAAAAAAGCTGCCTCTGAGTGCTCAGGGAACAGTGAAATGTTCATCTGCTTGGGGATGTAAAAGAAAGCACCTGCTCTTCCAAGATACTGGATCACACAGGCATATTTTGTAAGAAATTAGTGATGTCCAGATAGTGTTTCAGAAGGAAGTGTCAGCGGAGTTTATTTTAACGTTTAGGAATCAATGCACAAATCTCTTTGAAAACCTCTGATTTCACAGCCATAAGCAGCCAAACTTTTATTACAAGTGCTGGATGTTGACTTCAGTGACTGAAGAAGTATTACACCCAGATGGCCGGATGGAAGTCAGAGCAGTGTAACAGGAGATGAACAGCTGAGGTTTTTCTGCATGGTTCTTCAGAAGAGCCTGTGTCTTGAACCAGTTTATACTCAGCCGACTTCCAGCTGGTTTCCTGGTTTTCATGTGAAGCAGTTTTCACCCTTCAGGTCTCTGATGCTCAATATTTCTCATAAGAGGAAAGTACTAGGATTTCCTGAGCTACTCTTATTGCAAAGAAATGTAGGGGCTCTGAATCAGCTCTTGAATTCCCCCCAAGATTGGCATTTGCCGAGAATCACTTCTCTGTTCCTAGCCAGGTGCTGGGGTGATTTGGGAACATTAAGGGCTCCAGCAGCAAGGTGCTGTCCCTGCTTACAGATCGGCATACGCGATAAGCTTGAAAATACACTACTGAAATATGTGGCATGTCCTGACATAGGAGATTGTGTTATTTTGAGTACTTCAAGATATCTGTTCTCATTTGAGATGATAGAATTACTTTGTTCTGTCTCACCAGAAATGCTCACAGCAAGCTGTTGATTCTGCTTTATTAGTTATTGGCATTAAAGTAGCACATCCATAGACCTAAGAAGCTTCTTGTTACTGTAATGCACTGCAGGGCATCCTGCCTATCTGAGACTCAACCTGTGGTCCAGGGACTTCGTTTAAAAAGAAAAAAACAGAACAAACAAACAACAGGTTTGAGTGAGTGGACTACGGAGGGAAGAGGTGAGTGGAAGGTCGTGTGATAGGTTTGTGCTGGAGGTAGGAACAGAGCTCAAGTGCCTTGACTTTGGGTAAGGTGCAGGAGTACCAGAAGTCCCTCTAGTTGATGAAACGCAGTGATCCTCTTCTGGTAAGAGAGCAAAAGACATCATGTCATTCCATGTCTTACAGGGGTTTATCAACCAAGACCTTTCCATACATTTGTTCTCAGCACCCCTGACCTAAGAAGGAATAGGCACTGGCTCTAAATGCACCTTGGATCATTGGTAAAAGTGGTTTTTTGTGTAAGGCCCCTTCCAAAGTGGAAGTAGTGATCAAAATCGTGACGTCTGCAAACAACTTGTATAAATGGGGGCAAGGGTGTAACAGAATTTTTTTGGCATCTGGCAACCTGTGTGACTAGGGGAGTTGGGCTGATTTTTGGTGTGTAACATGAGTACCAGCGGTACCAGTGGGAACTTGAGGATACTCTGTGCCTATGAAAACTAGGCTGAGAATTGATCTCTCTACAGGGAGAGTCAAAGATAATCCCTCTTAATGTAGAAAGAGACTGAATGCCTTCACTGAGGAACACTTCACCCTTGTATTTGCGATTGCTGCTTAAGGATGCTTCACTTCTCCCCTCTTTCCCTATTCTCATTTAATTTCCTCCCTTTAGACCAACACAGCTTCTTGCATTTAAAACCATAGTTAACATGGTGTGGTATGTGCAGAGCTTTTTCAGTGCGTCACTTCCCTTCCAGGCTATGTCAGGGTATTTTGATTCTATTTCTTGTATTTTCTGAAATTAGCCAGGTTAGAGTGAACGAAAAGCCTCATTTTACCCAGCAGTTCATAGCTACTTCTGAAGAAATCTGCAGATTTGGCCAAGACACCAGTGAGCTGGGTCTGTTTCACTGTAAAGAGAAATAGAAATTGAAAACCCAGCTTCCATAGGACCTGATTCAGCAAAATGTGAGTCCAGCATCAGGCGCTTTGAGTCAGTGGAGCCAGGGTTAGGATACACTATTAATTTAACTTCAGCTAGATTGCCATCTATAGGAGAGGACATGTGAAAATAGTAGTTTCGACGAGGGCCTTTAAAGCTTTCTCTTTAGTGACACTCCTTCTAATGTGCTGCTATCCCAGCAGGATCTGTCCTTTGCAGAAAGTTGCTCCACATTGTTTGGCAATGAGTCCCGCTGACCAAGGGGATCAGCACACACTTCACCCATAGGCCACCATGAAAGCAGCCCTACAAAAGCCCTGTTAGAAAAACAGTGAGGCTGCATACATTAGTAAAGAAAAGAAATAAGGATTCATTTTTTTTTCCCTCTGAAGCACCTTTTTATCAATTACCTAGCTTTAGTTTTGCATGTAATGCTGGAACTCTTGTCTCCATTTGTTGTAGCTACATCTCCAAGAGGGGAAATATATTTCCACGTTGATCGCTACACCTGCTGCTAAAAACAACAACCATAATCTCTTTCACTGGCTCAACCTGCAAGAGCTGCCAAATGATAGTCTGAAACAAAATTAAACAAAATAGGAAAAGTTACCATAAAGGGAGCCATGAAAATTGCTTGGATTTCCATTCTTACATGAAGAATGAGGGCTGTGATATTTTTCAAAGCAGCTGATTAAGGGAGAGGGTCAAATATATTAAGAAATATATGTATGTATCTGCATATGTTGACAGGTGTGTGTATTTCATAAGGTAATCCCCAATTTCAGGAATTGCTGTATTCTTTATAGGTGTTACTGGGAATTAATATTATAATGTATTTACATGTCAAGAGGTTACAAGCTGGTTAATTTGACTTGGGAATGCCACAAATATCTAGTTAAATGTGAACGCTAAATTGTGGTCTCCAGCTGTTCTTAAACAGAAATGAAGCTCCAAATGAAGGAGAAATCAGATACAAAACAAGGAGCAGCTTCACTGTGAATACTGGGGGCTTTAATCTTTTGGTTTTCCTTTCCAGTAGTGTTTTGCAAGTAATGAACTGCTGAGCACCCCAGTGGTGACTCTCTCTGCTCTGCCAGTTCCCAAGCTGCACAGCAATGATAAAAATAAAAAAAGAAACCCAACACCCAAACCTCCCTCCCCAAAAGCCCAGGACAGCTGCAAACTGGGGATCAGAGTGTTGATTAATCAAGGCTTGGGGAAATGATGTTTGTTACAATTTAAGAATAGTATTGACTCTGGATTCAACTTTTAACACGCTGGAGATAATTGAGTGGCTTACCACAGCACCAGCAGTATAGCGATTCACTTGTAAAATGCAACCTCTGTTTTAATGCTGCTAAAACTGAATAAATTGGTTCTCAGGGACTAATGAATGCCAATAAAAGTATTGCACGGCAGCGTGTACTAAACTTGTTGTGGAGGAAATGGCTGGAATTTACTTCCCTGAGAGCAGGATTTCAGCTCTTTTCTGGTGTGCCCATCCATGCCTGCAGCTTTGCTCCTGCCCTCCCAGTCATTAGGAAAAGCAAAGGCTTAGGTGGAAAAATCCAGGAATAATATATAGCCATAATTTATTTGGTTTGTGCTTTATTTGTGATGTCTGAGGGCAGAAATAGAGCATCCTGTTTGTCTTGGTTCACTTTAAATCAAGGACTTGTCTGTATCTTTGCTCTCCAATTTGGGCTCCCAATTAATAACAGTAGAGAGGTAGCATTCCTCCTCCTCCAATGCTCACAGCTTTGGCTGGCATCAAGAGCCCAGGAGCAGCCACTGATCCTCCTTCTTCACACTTTCAAGTGAATAGGAAGGCTATGCAGCTGGCTGTACCCATGACAAAAACAGCCGGTATTTTAAATGTTGGGCATGCGTTTGCTGCACTTCAGAGAAATCATGGCTGTTTCAAAACTGAATTTTGTCCAGTTTGAGGAGCTCTTTGAAAGGAATGTAATTGTTCTTGCTTATGCAGGATTTGGCATCCTCTGCTTTTTGTGTGTTCCAGCAGTCAGTTTTTAGTCAGGTTGGAGAAGACATGGTTGAGCTAAGACAGGCAAGCTTTCCTCTTGTCCCCTCGCCAAGCTGAGCACCCTGCAAGTCGTGGTGAAGCGCAGTCTGGTTTGCCTTTCTTTGCCTTTCATTTGCCTTTCTGGTAGTGCCTCACCTGTCACCATCAGGTCCCTGAAATGGTACACAGTTCAACTTCTGTTTGACCATGTATGAAACAGATAAGAAACACTAAATATTTTCATGTTTGCATAGTCCATCAAAAAAAAGCAAGAAGGCAAAAGACTAGAACTGTGATTTCTTGTGCAGTCTTAATTTGTGCCTGCCTCCCTCTCTGGCACAAATAACTACTGATATTCACTCTTTAAGACAGGCCCTTGCCTCTTGCAGGACATATGATATATTATGTTTGCTGAATCATCATCATCATTCGCTGGGTAGGGTGATGCATTATTTACTGTACAGCAGCCAAATTCTGCACTCAGTACATAAGTATTAATTTCCTCATAGGCTAATTAAAGTTTGTATCAAAACGTACATGCATCAGGGAGCTGAATTAAGGTTTCACCAGCAACTTGAGTTTTTTCCTTTCTCCTAAGAATGGGGATGTTTGGCTTTGAAATTGTAAGATGGACTTGGCTGTGGTCTTTCCAAATCCAACATAAGGCCCCACTTTCACCCCAGCGATTATGGTTCGCAGCATCAAAGGGGCAGCAGCCAGTTCAGGAGCCCAGTGCTCCAGCAGCCCCCTTCCTGCCTTGCGAGGCAGCTGGATGTGTGCCTCTGGCCCAGGAGGTGCAGAGGGAGCTGCAGCACCAAGCAGAGGGCCAGCCTGCCTCCCTCCCCTTGATCACTACCTGCTCCAGGGTGCCACAGCCCAACAGCTTCTGAGGGAAAGGCAATTTTTGCAAAGGCAGCTATCTTGGTCCTGTTGTAAAGCACCGACTCCTTTCCTTAATCTCATCCTTAGAAACAGTTAACATGTTGGGCTGGTCTTCCTCCCCAGAATTTATCTTAAAGCAGATCCCCAGCATGGAAGATTTGTGTAGGATGTGTAAGGTAAATTTGCTGCGAGGTGTATATTACAGGAGCAGGAAGTAGTCCAGGAGCTTTTCAATCTGCTCATCAGAAATTTGCATCAACTACGATTAGTTAAGTGAATCTTTAAAGACCACTTTATTTGATTACCCCTTTTTTGTTGTCTGAAAGAGAGAAAATGACAGATTTAGACAGGAAAAACTTTAGGGAGGGGTGATCTTTTTATTATGTGTTTATTCGGTGTTTGGCACAGTGTGGTTGAGAGCTTCCAGTGCTATAATAATGGTTATAATAAACGTGCATTGCCAGTGAAATTGTGTTTTTGTACTTCAGACATCACAGGTGAACTGATACAGACCCAAACTGTTAGGAGAAACTGTTAAGAAAAAAAAGTACTGCTTTTTCTTTGTTGTTGCCTTTAAACTGTGATAAGCATTTCTGTTGGGGAACGAGCAAGTGCTTTTTTTGTATTTTTTTAAGTTAATGCACAGAAAGTCTTCAGTTGATTAGCAGAGGTCCTGCGTAGTGTGGCTGTTTCATTACCAAGAGTTTAAGTGAGCTATAAATATATTTTATGTCCTTGTACAAGTTCAGAGTACCATGAAATATAATTAAAAGATTCTGGGCACTGCACGCATAGGAACAACGTAGGAAATAAACATTTGACCTTTCTTACCTTTGGTCACCAGTAAGCAATTGCTCTCTATGCTTCCTGCCTACATTACTTACTGTTTTGGCTTAAATACAAAAGGAAAATGCCTACTGAGAATGCTGAATGAACATTTACAATTCAGTAGTTCTTCTGTCTGGATTTTTCTCTTCTCTAGAAGGTGCAGTGGAAAATGCCAAGCTATTAAGAAGCTAACAGTTACCTTTAATTATGCGGGCCAGCTCTCGCTATAAACGAGAAAGAGATTTGGAGTCTATTGTTATTTCCTTTTATTTCTGAAAATAAAACAAGAAAAGCTAATCGAGACATTTTATACAGCTGAAGCACAGTGTGTCTGAAGCTGTTCTGTTTTATTCCTAGCCAAGGAAAACACCATACATATATTATACCAGAGTAGGATCTGCCTGTGGATTAACATCCCTGAAGATTTACTGGGAAGCTGACTCACTGAAGAGTCTTTTATGTAAAACTGAGCCAAGTTTTGACACTGAATAAGTTGATGTAACTGGGTTAGGACATGGCCCAATGATTTTGAGGTTTGCACTGGGAAATAAAGCTGTGACAGACTATATCATTCTGAAAGAAACCCAGAAAATTAAATACACAGCAACAAATATAAAATTTTATCTCTGAGGGCCAAAGAAAATAGAACAAGCCCTTGTCTGCTGTGTGTAAAACAGGGAGAGAAATCATTGGCCAGTGGAGCTAACGGAAATGAGTTTACAAGATCCGATTATCTGTTATTTGAGGCTGTAGTTACTGAGCTCAGAGAGTGAGCCTGTAGGGCTCACAGCCCTCTCCTTATGATAGCTGCATGCCATAGTTTTCTCTGAGCTCTCTGGGGCAATTTTCTTGACTCATTCTGAGTGCTTGTGGGGCTGCCTGTGCAGGCTTAGGGCTGGGAGCTCTTTGGTCAGTGATGCTGAGATCAATAACACTCCTAGGGGAGCTGGAAGTGTCCATGGCAGCACTTTGGGATGCTTTTGCTGGAGATGTTCATGGTAGAGGGTCAATAGGCACTTGCCTCGTGCATCTTCAAAGGGAAGGGAGGAGGTAGCAAGCATGAAATGTGAAAAGCCTGCCGTAAACCTACCCTCACTTCCCAGATAACAGCTGCCTCAGGAGTGTGCCCGGGTGAGCCACGGGTGGAATATGAGTCACCCCAATAAATATCTCATCAAACCCAATTGCTGAGTGAACAGCAATAGCAGAAATATAGCTGTGGGAATAAATGTCTTTATTAGATCAGGGTAAGCATTGTGGCAAGACTTGCTAAAGAGGAGATGTGTAAGACCATTAAGTGACTGCAGTGCCAGAGGTCAGCAATCTTGGTAGCCACTGCTCTTCATTCAGCATGGAAGCTGGTGAGGCACAGGTCTCATACTGCACTGAAGGGCATGGCCAGGCATACCTGTTGGGTGATCTTTGACTTCTCCCTGCAACAGGCAGAGATTAGCACCACCAAAAAAAAAAAAAAATGCTATAGAAACAAACTGGCCTGTACTAGCACAACTTTTTCCCATGGTATCTCTGTTCTTCATTCCTAAACGAGTAAACATGCTCCTAGTCCCATGGCCCTTCTTACGGAGTGTAAAGTCTTTCTTTCATTTAAATAAACATGACACATGGCAAGGATCTGATACAGAGGCTGTTGTAATTGCTGGAGGGGTGCTTCTACAGCCACTGACATGGACACTGTGTGGATAAGGTGAAAAACCACTTGAAGACTTAGGTGTGAAGAAGCTGGAAAGGCTGACTTTTAACAGGCTGTCCCTCCTGGGCATCAGGGCTGAGAATTTTGCTGTTTTGCATGTTCCTCATTTGCAGATCAGAAGGATTCTTTGTGGAAGGTGACTCTGCTTTGAAGATGGGGATAGCTTAACACCAGGAGAATATATAAATAAATATAAATATATAAATAACCTGCAACCAGTAACACTTGCACGCCCTCCATTCAGGCTCTTTAGAGGTATATTCCTGAGCACACAGAAGGGAGATGTTGGCAGATAGCAGTCAGGAGAAAATAGCCTGATCAGCAGCAGTCATGTTTGGACATCGAAGGGATAGATTGGGGTATATAGGCAAAGAGAGGAAAGGGATATTTCTTACAAACATGAAAAGCACATTTAAGGCAATTAGGAGTGATACACAGAACTCTGTCAAGCAGGCACTGATTTGGTCTTTTCCATTAAAAAAAAGCATGATGATTCGTTTTCATTACAAGAACTAAAAAGATTGGAACCTGTGCTGTCGTAAAACTTGCAGGTCTCTATTGTGCAATGTATTTTAAAAGGACAGGCATTTGAGATAGCAGGCGATATCTGCACAAACCACAAACCACAATATGGATAAAATGCTTCCCTGCCAGACTCGACTGATGGGTCACAGCGTGTTGGCTGAGCACTTTCATCATGGTAATTGGAGCTTTTGATATTTGTTGTGTTCTGCACCAGAAGCTTCCCAAGCAACCCAGGAAGCAAGCAACCACCAACAGCACATTTAAATCTCCTCAGGTCTCTTCTGCAGTAATAGCACTACCGTAAATCCTGCTAATTATTTCACTAGAGTTTTGTCCTCTTTGTATGTAAACGTAGACATTTATCTGTAGAGTTGCAGATTTAGGGTATTTCGTAGCAATGTTAAAATGGAAATAGAGTACATTTTCTCCATAATTCCAAAGATTCACAATGAACTGAAACAATTTGGATCCTGAAATTGGATACTGGAAGTTCTTTTTCTTCCAATAATAAAAACTCACTGTGTCAAGCTAAGCTGATAAAATACTTCCTTTTCAGATTGCTGCAAACAGGCAGTTTGGGCAAGGAAGCAGTCGCACTTTGAACTCCTATTAGGAATAAAATTTTTTTCAACTCTATCAAATTAGTAAAAGTAATATCTAAGGAACAATTTGTAATTTCTTATTTACAAGTATTGCTGATCTGATGAGCAAGACTTGTGTTCATGCTCTGAGGGACTACTATCATGACCATGCTAGCATGTTAACATCTTAGACAAAATGAACAATGCAAGTCCAAAACCCCAGTATAATCCTTTATAGAGGAAGCTCTCATCTTCATCCCTCCTACCCCAAACACATGTGCAAACATGGTGTTTGTGTTTGTAAGCCTAACACAAACCCCGTTTTTAACATCCTAGAGTATCTCAAGTTGATATTAAAATCCACCAAACAGGTTCAAGACTCTCTTACATATGGGCTAAATAATAAAATATTAATTGGAATCTGGAAATAGATTTTTTCTTAAATTTCCCTTTAGGGAATTTAAATGGTCAATTTCCAGACAAAATTCTGTGGCTTTAAAGTAACGAGCATCAAAGACTGTCTTGTTTTTAAGATGTTGAAAGTGTTCAGGTAGTTAGCTTTGGATGATTTAATGCTTGGCTTACTTTAAATCCTGGAAATATTGAACTAACACATATCTTAAGAGGTAATTGCTTTGAGGAAGTGGAAAATACCACCTCTTTTTTATTTAAAGGTGTGTGCCTGTGGCAATTAGGATGGAACAGTATTTTGGGGTTACTCTGGGATTCTTAGTGACCATGGAGGAAAAAAATAATGTCTTCCTGTGGTTGCAGTAAGGAAAGATATTCCACCCCTGCTGTTGTGATGAATATTTGGCCACTAAAGGTCATAGTGCCATTGCATCACAAGGCCAGAGTGTTTGTGGTAACCCACCCACGGCAAGAGGTTCAAGGTAGCTGCTTGTTTGACCACCTAAAGGTCCTTGTATAAAACCTGTTTTTGAGACATTGCATTTTTGTTTCTTTATGAAAATTGTATACTGTTGCCTTGTGTCAGACCAGTTTGCTGTTTGCTTTTGGGAAATTTGACGTTCAAAATAGATATCCATGTGTGCAAGTGGAGTATGCTCATGCAAATTCCCAAGCGTAGAGGACAGGAGCTACACTATTCCCGTTGTGCGGTGTGGGTAGGTGGCTTGTGTGTTTTGTACATCTGTTGCTCAGAATTGGGCAGGGAAGTGGTGGAGGCCCCCAGGAAAGATGGAAATTTCTTTTAGAAGCTGGCAGTGCTGGTAAGGGTGCATGTGTACCGACACTGCACAGCCGCCCAGCCCTCAGCTGAGTGCACTCTGTGTTGGAGAAGCAACTGCTCACCAGTGCTTCTGCAGAACCAAGCCAGATGCAGAGGGCAATAAAAGTCTATTTGCGGCTCTGTAGGGAAAGAAGTCAGGAGTGTTGAGCTAAATAAGAGATTTGGTAGTTATTTGCGGACTTTTATGCAGAGCCTTCTGAGAGAAAACTGAGCTGGATTAAAGCAGAGTATACCAAAGTGGTTGTAGTCAGTGTATGCTAACAGCTGAAAGCTTTTAACAAAGATAGCGTAGACAGAAGAAAATAAGGATGTGATTTTTACCTTATCTAATATCCTCATCCTTTAGTAACATAAGACTAAATCAAAAAGGAAGAGCTGGTGCAGAAATTAATCCTACAGCCTAGGTAGTGAGACTCTTAAGAGTGGTTCCCTGCTTCATTTAAGATGTCCTTTGTGATTTTAGGGACATAGTGGAGGCTCTGAGCCAGAAAACCCATGGGGCAGCTAATCCCATTTATCTCAGTGGCAGGCCCCTAAATATCTTTGATGTTCTGAGCCAGAGACTGTAATAGGACTTTCCCAGCTTCCACAGGTATTATGAAGATAGATAGACTAAAAAGGTGCACACATCCTTTAGTAACAACAGCTACGTAAATACCTTAAATGAACTTCATTATGCATGGAAGGTATAGGGTAGAGGAAGGATAACACCCTGTGTTAAAAACAGAGATTGGCTTTATTAAAGAGGAGCAGTTCAGATATAAGCAATAGCCAGGAGAAATCCACGTTAAGAAGCATTTTTGTAGACATGTCTTTGCCTCATTTTTCTTTTCTTTCATTTCTCTTTATTCCAAAATTAAAATGAATGACTATTTCTTTTCAGAAAGCCCTTAACCCATAAATTAGACTAAAAACTTGCCTGCACATAATGAGGGAGAAGCCTTAAAGTATATCACCATAACTCCAAGAGGTAATTTCCAGAGCTAGATGGTCCCACATTTGTTAATATTCATCCTTCAAAACCATTCACTTATGCACTTGCCAGGATTGTCTGGCTTACTGGAACTTTGCAGCACAGAAATATTGGTTCTCCTCTTGTCTAATTTCAGAGCAGCGTAACAGAGCTAATGTACTTGCCAGTGTCATTGCTCAGTACTCTGCATCCACACCAAAATCAATGGGCATCTGATGGGAGGGTCAGGATGGCCCAAGACAGGCACAGTAATTGCAATGAAAAGACATTTCCTAGGCTTTGAAGTGCTTGCAGTCATGGTATTTGTAAATGGATTTCACGCAACATAAGCACGCTGGGAGGGTGAAACTACAAATCACTGGGAAATAAAGCTTTCTATATTCTCAATGTTTTAAGGATATTTTGGGTTAAAAGGTGCATTTAACTTTAAAAAGTTAAACCTTATGCATTAGGCAGGAAACTGTATGCAATCAGGCGTCTTTACACAGCAATGCTTCATGGGGCACTTTTCTGTCTTACTTCAATGTACTCTGAGAAGTAATAAAATGAAGACATTGAATTTAGCATTAATTCTGGAAATAAAACCAAGGGGATTTTAATTTTTTCGTTTACTTTCACTTTTCGTAGCTGTTCAGCTTGCTGTAAATTACATACAATTCTATCACACTATAGCCTTATAAAAATGAGTGGTATGCAAAGATTTGCAAAGAATCCACAGCACAGGCTATATAGACTTTTTCTTAATAGATGAAAAAATCAAGCCACAGTGAAGGTGTCAAAAAACAGCCCTTGAAATATTTCCTCTTCCAGCTTGGAAAGTAATAACATTTCTACTGCTGCTAAGCCCAAGCCTGGCAAATATTTTTCTGTCATTAAAATAAGCATTTCCCAATGCCATTTCCTTTCTGACACACTGAGTATTGGGCTATAATTCTCCCCACTGCTGCTTTTCTTTGTGTGCGGGTGGAGGAGTCTAGACGTGGCATGGTTTTGAAGGCATGCTCTTACCCCTTGTCTCCTGGAAGTGTATAGTTTTGCTATAGGCAGTTTGTTGGTGGTACCTCTTTTCCTGCTCATTTGAGGTTATATATCTTTGCCTTTGCAAACAGCCCCTTGAAGCCAGTGGGAGTAGTTGTGTGCTTAAGGCAAACAAGATTTTACCTCAGAATAACATAACAGTAAATATACAGTTCAAACTGATGGCTCAGTGGACGGAAGTACCAAGAAGTACCTACAACAATTAGTTGCTCGTGAATTAGAAATGTCATGCCCTGCAACCCTCATTGTAATCCCATTTATTTTTTCACATATTTTGGGAGCATGAATGATGAGTGCTAATCTGAAATGACACAGCAATTTAAAACTGGCAGTAAATTGCTGAGGTAAATTCTAAAATGTGAAATGTCTCATTCGTTAGGAGAGGTGAAGCTGATGAGCTTAACTGCACACTCTCAAACAGCTTTTATGCCAAGGCAGGTCTGCTGATTTTTGTAGGGCACATACTCTCTTTGTACTGGCTTCAGTTCAGATTAGAGTCAAGGTCTAAATATCACCTTCTTCACAGGAGCTCATCAAGGTGGATATAGAAACCAATTGCTGTATATATGTCAGCAAAAATCATAGAATCATTTAGGTTGGAAAAGACCCTTAAGGTCATTGAGTCCAACCATAAACCTAACACTGCCAAGTCTGCCACTAAACCATGTCCCCGCGTAGCACAACCACTTCCCTGGGCAGCCTGTTCCAATCCCTGACAATCCTTTCAGGGAAGAAATTGTTCCTAATATCCAATCTAAACCTGCTCTGACACAGCTTGAGGCCATTTCCTCTCATCCTATCACTTGTTACTTGGGAGAAGAGACCAACACCCACCTCGCTACAACCTCCTTTCAGGTAGTTGTAGAGAGTGATAAGGTCTCCCCTCAGCCTCCTCTTCTCCACACTAAAGAACCCCAGCTCCCTCAGCTGCTCCTCATAAGATTTGCTCTCTAGAGCCTTCACCAGCTTTATTGCCCTTCTCAATGTCTTTCTGGTAGCGAGGGGCCCAAAACTGAAGACAGGATTTGAGGTATGGCCTCACCAGTGCCCAGTACAGGGTCACGATCACTTCCCTGCTCCTGCTGGCCACACTATTCCTGATACAAGCCAGGATGCTGTTGGCCTTCTTGGCCACTGGGCACACTGCTGGCTCATGTTCAGCCAGCTGTCAGCCAGCACACCCATGTCCTTCTCCTCCAGGCAGCTCTCCAGCCACTCCTCCCCAAGCCTGTAGCGTTGCACGGGGTTGTTGTGGCCCAAGTGCAGGACCTGACACTGAGCCTTGTTAAACCTCATACAATTAGCCTTGGCCCATCAATCGAGCCTGTCCAGGTTCCTCTGCAGAGCCTTCCTACCCTCAGGCAGATCAACGCTCCTGCCCAGCTTGGTGTCATCTGCAAACCAAAAATATTAACAGGGACTTCACCCTTTCTCTTCCTAGTGACAGGTAAGATAATTTAGGGCAATCCAAGAAAAATTAGGTCTCTTAAGCAAGACAGTCGGCTTCCTGCCTTCAGAGAAAGGGAATGAGAGCTGTCCTTTGCTTTGAAAACACAAGTGGCACTGTGGCACAGCTGGTATAACTCAGATTTTTAGGAGGATGTGCAACTTTTTTCATTACAGGCTCCACTAAATGATCTTGGCCAGAAATACACGACCAGATGGCATTAGAGCTGCTTTCCCTATAAGATTACAAAGTGCTGCTGTTCACAATCCCAGCAGCTGAGAGCTTATAAACTACTAGTGCAACCATCATTTCTTTTTCAAGCTCATTTTCTTGATGCATGGGGAGTCTTTAGGTTTCTCATGGTAATATCTTCAACTTAAATATGGTTCAGCTCTCAAAACCCACCTCCTCTTTCCTGTAAAATTAGTGTGGTGTTGCATCCTTGCCTTTTACTCATTCTTGTGCTTATTGGCTGTCATCTGTGGGCTTTCTCCACATCTTCACCTTCTTTATTGACTGCAGTGTGTACTTCTGACCTGTGTATTGACTTCAGTGAGTATGTTTAGATGGTTGCTAACCGTGAAACATGCTGTGACATTCTTGTGTGACAGATATGCCAATGAAGACGTACCAGTGCTTTCCTTGCTGTTCGCATGTGCATAAGCAATGAAGGCACACGATTTATTCTGTTCTTTGTCCAGCTTGCGCTAGGGTGTCCTGCCAAAGTAATAGCAACCTGTTCTGGAGTCAGGTGTGTGAGTGCAGTTAGTGATGTGCCTGAGCAGACAGCGGTGAGAGGAAGAGTTGCTTATTAATCCTGGGCAGATTCTGGGCAGGAGAGGACAGCAGTGGGGAATGAACTGTGCTGGATAGTATTTTTCAGATCATCTTGGAGTATCAGCTGTTATTCTAGTGGGCATTTCTATCAAATTAGCTCAGTCTATCCCCATGACCCCGCTTTGTATGACCATGGAAAGCAAGGATGAAAAAACTTCATTTTAGATTCCTAACTATGTTCATTTTTTGTAAGTCAGCTCCAGGCGTGTTACATGATCCCAGAGAATCAGATAAAGAAGCTCATGGCGTGAGTAAAAGAGGATTTATGGGTGTGACCTGTACTTTGGAGGGCTGTCCTCCATCCCTCTGCACTTCCCATGGCATACCAAATGATACTGAGATTTTCTATGGTGGGTGACGCAATTAGTTTGTCATACAGATTTAATAGCAGCAGTATTTTGCAAATGCAGTGTTTGAAAATATCTGCCTCTGCTGGAATCCTTTGAAATGGAAATGAAAAACACTGCATTTGCCTGTTAACCCTAGTTAAGTACAGAGCACACTAAGTCTTAAGCAAATGGTTTTAGAGGACCAGGAATAGGTTTCTCATTAAGCATTCCAAAGAATGTTTTGCAGATACGTATTAAAGACATCCTTTATCTATATACACATTTATTTATTGCCTGTAATTTTCTCTGCACTGTAACTCTGCTTGGACTGTGCAGCTGGGCATAAATCTCATTTTTAGGAGCCCTGCTCATGTTATGTTTCTTGACTTTCCATAATAATAAGAAATAGGATGTTTTGAGATAATCCAAACAAAGGAGCGTGCCATCTAGAAGAGTTACAAAGGGATCATTAATGCTGGCGGACCTAATGACTGAAGCCTGATCACCATTGTGATGTGAAGGTGACCTGAATTGGAAATCACTTTCAGTTGTGCTGGCCAAAATGCCCGTTTGAACTCCAGAGCAAGGTACAAGGACCTTAATGTGAATGAATATTAGCTTGGCCAGCATTCAAGAGAAGGGACTGTCGTGTCCAGTGCGTGGCTGGCTGACCAGGGCAGCTCAATGTATCTAATATTAAAGGTGGAATAGAGTGGATGGGGGAACAGTGTACCAGAAGAGGGAGGAGGTGAGTGGAAGGCTATGGAGCTGGTCTAGACCAGAACCAGGATGGCCAGAGATGGTGTAGATGGGGGTGTAAGGGTCTGTTCAGAGATGGGTCCAGGAAATGGGCAGGAGCAGCCTCTGAGACAGAGCCACTGCTGAGTAAGAAGGTGCTGCAGTTTTTATCACCCTGAAGTTATTGCTATGGGTGTTACTGTGCATTAGAGGAATGCCAGACTCTGAAGGGGGTCTGGCCCATGTCTTCACCCATGCTAGCTCTATGTGTGACCTAAGACAGATCCTAAGCAGGGAGAAGAAAAGAAACCTTTAAATTTGCAACAGTGATTAATTCTAGCTGTGTTTGAACTGATTATGGAGGGAAAAAGGAATCAAAGCTGGGATTAGAGACTTAGCAATCATGAGTGCATACTTGGGCAGCTACTGCTCTCTTACATCTCTGCAGCTCTTGGGTGTCGGTGTGCTGGTATTATGACATTGTGCCAAGTAACCTGTAGAAGTCACA
The DNA here is from genome assembly GCF_963921805.1 of Phalacrocorax carbo. Lineage (NCBI taxonomy): Eukaryota > Metazoa > Chordata > Aves > Suliformes > Phalacrocoracidae > Phalacrocorax > Phalacrocorax carbo. The sequence continues at coordinate 29,983,590 of NC_087519.1, read as the reverse complement.
GTGGCTGCACCCAATGAAAAAAGCATCTCAGTGGTTCTTGGCTTCCTGATGCTCTCCCATGACAGCCTGCTTGAGACAGACTTGTTTATTTCCTAATAAGCTTCTGTATTACATTTTATTATCCTTACTATGCTAGGCTGTCTTCTGCCTACTGTTGTATGTGAAGGATTACAATTTTGTGCACAGGTGAAATTCCAAATGGCTAGAAAATTTTCTTGACCAGATAATACTCATTTGCTGTGCCTGTAGCTCACTGGCCTTCTATATCTTTGCATTAATATTTATTAATCTGCATTTAGAGTTGATCTCTGCAGTAGTAGCCTGGAAAAGTTGTCGTCTCTGTTTCTTGGACTCTGAGTACCTTTTTCTATTCAGCTAACGAACTGTAGACATTCCCTCACCAGGAGAGACAAGGTCCGTCTTTCAGAACATACTGTGGAGCAGATCTTGGAGCAGCTTGTGTTAATAAAATGCTGTGGCTGTGCTCCCTGGCTAGGGCCATGTGGCTACTGCATCAGAAAGCACACGAGCTCCTTTTTAGGGAAGCATTTGTGTTTGGGGCAGCCTAGGAACATGGGCATAAATTGTTGCCCAAGCCAAGATCTGTTAGCGTGTAGAGATTCCCAGGCAGGCTTTGTTTGCCTCCTACCCTCATTTTAAGGTAATTAATAATTGTTACATTTGTTCTTTGTTCTTTGCAAGTAGCTCTTTATTGAAAAAAGTATAACAAAAACTTACTAAAAGAATTTTACTTTAACAGGTACTTGCCAATTAATGTTCTGTGTATATGTATTTTTACATTTTGAAGAACATTAGCACTCTGTTTCATGAGCTGTATAGGAGTTCTCTGAAGTTGGCCTGAAAATTTTAAAACATTACTTAAATAGGATCAAGAATCTTGAAAATAAGATTTGTGGTAAGCTTTGTATTGTTGCCTCTCATACTCTTACATGTCTGTTTTTCAAACAACATTTTATTATCTGCAGTAAGCCCTGAAGGGTTCTTAGTTGTTATGGTTTGACTTAATGTGATCTAAAAATGGCTAGTAATAAATCCAATTATTTCCATGTAAAGGAAGTGTAGGATTGGACTGGTGGAACTATTATAACTCACTCGGGGAAGAGCCAATAAATCCAATATATTTGTTCAGCTACAAAATATCCACCATAATTTGGTGCAAGGGGGGAAATTAAAAAGCACAAGCCTATATTTTGAAGTACAATACACCAGTAGTGGGAACCACACCTTAGCTTGTATTTCTGAGAGGGGGGGAAGGGAGAGAGGAATGGGATTTGGTGTGATTAATACTGTGCCAGGGATAGGGAAAGTTGAAAGGAAAACAGAGCTGTCTCCTGAAGGCTGTTGATCTCTACTCTGGGCTTCTGGCCAGTCTAACTGTCCACTGAAATGACTGTAATTTCCTGAATTATACAGAGCCAAACTTCCATTTTTGAAAAGGACAAATTAGGCCATAGGACGATCACTTGTCTTTACAGCTTGTGACAAAGTGCTCCCAACTTAGAGGTTGGCCTCACCTTTCCTTGATTTTATAGAGCTCTTATTGGCAAGCACTAGTCTTGTTATGGTTTAATCAATATTAATCTCAGTTGGAAGGATACTTCTGGTTGCTAATTGAGATCAGGTTCAATTCCATCTTGTCATACTTGCTGTATAATTATTAGATGCTTTACATCACGTCAAAAGGAGTCTTGGCATTAGTGGAACACTCCCATATGGACAGAAAAAGCTTTCGTGAGCTTGTTGCTGTCTATGGAGGGTATAATTCATTGAAGTTTTCCAAACTATGTAAAGGTTCACAGGACCTAGCAGCAGCTATTTTGTTTCTGTTCAGCACATGTTCATACCCTCTCATTTATAGTTTAATTCTTCTAAGTACTTAAAAATTATGGTATGGCCAGGTATTTCTGATATGTGGTAAGTACATTATGCCCTATTCTGCATGTTTCCCTTCAAATGAGAAACAGTTCACTTTGGGTGAAAAGTTAATTGACCGGTACCACCTTTAAAATATCTGTGATGGGAAAGATGTATATATAAGAAATAATATCCACCTGAAACCATTTCTTCCCTTTGAAAAAGGAAAGACCCAGGGGGTATGGCACTGACCAGCTGTGTGTGCGCCACGTGCAGCTGAAATCATCCATGTTATCATTGTCCAATCTCATCTGACTATCTGCATATCATAGGCAATTTTATTTTGCACAGGTATCATTGAAGAATTTACTTATAGTGCAGTAAGGTTTGTTCCCCAGGCTGGACACTTTTTCCTACTGTGGGGGACTGCGCGCCCACCTGTTGGCTACCACCCCACCACGGGATTTGCTTCCTGTCCTCATTCCCATCCAAGCTCTGGCACTGTGTTTCTCAGGAGTTATGCATGATCCATGGCAGCTTTGTGTGGACGGTTCAAATGCCTACGCTAGCTGTGCGGATTCAGCTGTGTGAAGTGGCTGTGCTGGCAGGGCATGGAGCACCCACTGGGCAGCTGCAAAAAGCCTAGGCTGGAAAGGCTGTCCCCAGGAAAGCTGCTCTCTGCGTAGCTTCACATCTTTGTGCTGTGGTTTGCTTGAAAATATAAAGATAATCCTATTAAGCTCCTATTCCTGGCACCGATCTCTTTGATGCCAGTGGGACTACTCCAGCTCTCTGAGATCAGGGCCAGATTTGGGAAAGAGGCATGTGACGGAAGAGGCAGGTAGGTTTTGTGTCTATGTTGGGTTTGATGGCCTTGGCTGAAGCATGCAATGTTCCCATAGGAAAGTGAGTCAGCTATGGGCAAGAGACTATTGGAGTTGGGGAAAAGTGTAGCTGTTCCCTCTGTTTTTGCTTGGTGTCTCACACTGAGAATGAATGGCATTTTACAGGTTAAAAAAAATTGGGGCAAACACCAATGCACTCAACAATTTCAGTAGGAATTGGAAGGTTTTGACAAGAGTGAGATTTATTTTTCCCCCTCTTTGGCACAGCCACCTAACTGTGGTTCTGCCAGGCACTGAGTCTGGCCTCTGACAGATTGGCTATAGCCAAAATGACTGAGATTAACCCCAAAAAAGGAGTGATTTGTGTCATCTGTTCAAAGCTGGATACAACATGAGAACTACAGGAGCCTGCAGCCGTGGTGGGTGAAATGGTGTGTGAGTGCCATGGCCGGGTGGCAGCCAGATGTAGCTTTAGGGTGGGAGGGCATTGCCTGGATGCCGTGGGCAGCGGTGCTGGCGTTGGGGTTGGATTTGATGTTCAAAGAGCAGCCTATGGCTTCTGGGGAGCCTCACTGCAGAGCATTCTGGCTGCAGTCTTGGAGATGCACACGTGTATTTTTAGAGCTGTATATTGCAACATGTGCAAATTTATTAGAGCTTGTTAATTAAAATTACTGTGGTGAGTGCCTGTTACTATATCTGACCAAAAAGCTTCCACAGACAGTTGAAAGAAAAACCACCAAAACCTATGTTAGAAAAAATGCGACTAAAATGGGGTATCTAAAAATAGTTACACTGCAAATAAATCTAGGTATTTATGTGGTGGAATTGCTGCTTTTTTCTGCCTTTCATTTTATGGGTTTCTTTAAAGATTTTCTGGTTTCTTTTTTGTCTGTCTTTTTCATTCATATGTCTAGAATGCATTTTTATTTCCATGATATTGATCCAGATGTACAGCAGACAGCACTAATATCTGCTTGTATGTAATACATACACATTAGCAATGTCATCCACCTCTGGGAATAGTGAGATCCTGGCAGACTGTGGTGTGCAGAAAGATAGAAGTGATTTTGTAGGATGAAATCTAGGTGTAGGAAGGGGTGCAGAGTGTGGGGTAGGATTTAGCTCACCAGTACACGGTGTTCTAAGTGGGAATATCACATCCATTTTCTAAATAGATCCACGTGAAAGACAAAAGGGCGTGGAAAATTTAAACCTAGAAGAATAAGGAAGAGAATACAAATGTATAAGAATATCAGAACAAAGAAATGACACTTCAGAAGAAGCTTAGGAAACTAAAGAGGGTATAAAGAGGCCAAAGGATCCTCCCTCCAGCATCCTCCCAGCCTGCAAATGTTTCTGTGTTGTTAGCTCAATTCTGCAGCAGGGCATGTGAGTTTTTTAAGATGTGGTCCAGACCCCATCACTCAGGCATGACCTATGACCAGACTAAGAGGCAAGAGAGAGCTTTTTTTTGCACTTTCACCCACAAAATCCTGCTCCTGCTGGCATGTCTGGGCTGGGCTCACCCTTCCTGTGATGGGGCTTTCAGTTGTAGCTTGTAGAGTAACTCAGGTCGTTTTTACCGTCACAATTAACGTGTGGCTTAATCCTCTTTATCTTCTAGTCACTGGCTATTGTCATGACTTTATTCCTGACAGAAGAGCTGTTTGTAGACAATTCCCTGTATTAAGTTGGTTTGACAAGCTGTTCTGCACACAAGTTATCGTCTTCCTTTAATTCCTTACAAGTCAAACCCCATGTCAGGCAGGGCACTGGCATCAGGCTGGCAGAGATGTAGCTACTCATTTACCTTCTCAAGAACTTATACAAAATTCACAGTTTTCTTCCTCTGAAACTTGTCCAGTGTTTTATGGGTTACTAAAAGTAACTATAAAAGCGACAGCAGTTTTAGCCCTCACAGACACTGTGTAGCTAAAGGTTTTGGGTTTTTAAAATGTGCAATATCAGTTGTTACTGCTTTACCTTTTGGTCATCACCCTGTGATAGCACTGTATTAATCTGAATTTTTTCTAAATATTGAGCAGATATAATTACCTTCCCCTTTGTGTTATCCTTGGCAAGTCTGCTAATTCTGCATAGAAATAGTTGCATGTAATTGTGAAGGTTTTTTTCAGGATCATTTAGTTTTTTCTTAAAATCCTCCTCTTTAGTCTTTTTGCTTCTGGCTATAGCTTCACCTCACTGGCTTTCTTCTGTGTTGTAGCATGGGCCTGTCTGGGCTATGAAGAAAGAGCACTTTGGGACAACTGTTTTATTCAGGTCATGCTCTCCTTCTTCTACAGGAAGTCTGTGGTAATTATTATTTCTAATAAGCAGCCACATAGAAGAGACAAGTAAGGAACTTTCTCACTACCAGCTGTGAGGGGGACTAGAGAAGATTGTTTTCTAAGGTCTCTCCTACCCTGAGGTAGTGTTGCATTTTAACACTAACTTTGAAGTCTATTCTGTCAGAGGTTTTCAGTTCTGGAGCACAGAAATGTGATGCTGACAGACTGCATCACTTGCTATGCGTGACATTCCTTGAAAGCTCCTCCAAAAGGCAAAGTCCCCGAGCCAGACCTCCCGCATGACAGGAGGGAAAGGCTGCCCATGCCCTGTGGAAAGCCCCTGGTGCTTAATCAGGAAGAGAGGTCCCTGTTCACTTTTAAGGCATGCATTAAATATTAAACAAGGTTTTACTGTTCTTGTGGTGTCAGAAGTAAAGACAAGCCCTAACCAAAGCCTCCAGGACTGAATGACCACAGAATTTGAGAGAAGTATGGCTATAAATACCAATTCTGTGGTGAAGCTCAGCACTGCTTAATGTGAGAAGTTGGTTCGGTTGGTGCTGGCAAGTGCAGGTAGACCTGTGGCCCTTCACAAGTGTTTTGTATTTAAGCACTAGAACCTTTTGGATGAGAATATGAAAAGTGTTTGTGATTTTTTTCTGAAAAGACGTGGAGTGTAGGCTTGTCTTGCAGCTACGTAGTGCTTAAAAATCTTTATTTCTTTCAGTACCCAGACATGTGCCAGGCATTTTGCAAAGCAGAGGTAATACTGTACTGCCTTCCCTGGAAGGACGTGCCGTGACAGTTCAGGAAGACATGGTAGATGTAAGACGTATAATAAGAGAGTATCTGTCAGATAACCTGGTAGCTCACTAGAGCTCCACATAGACATGTACGCAGCAGGGAGTATGTTTCTGAAGAAACAAAATAAATTGCAGAGCAATAGGAGAGAGAGGAGAGAGAGGAGAAGGGGGCAGAGGAAGGGAACAGTGGGGGAAGAAAGCGCAAGACAACTGCAAGAGGAACAAACATCACTTTGAGGATGATGTGCCTCATGCCTTTTGCAGGGTTTTCTAAGTTGCCTTCAGGCGGTTCAGGACGTGCAAGAGAAATCAGGAGATCAGAAGTGGCTGGATAAAAGTCTGTACTCAGCCTCGTTCATCGCTAAGCACACTCTCCTTGTTTGAGATGAAAAACAAACATTTGGTGCGCAACCCGCTGTTTACATGTCTAGTGGATCTGTTCACACAGGGCTCTTCTTGCAGCCAAGGAAAAAGCTTTTTTCATAGCTTCTTTTTAAGGCCTGTTGTTATTTTCACAGAAAGGATAAATGTGCAATCTAAGTAGGGCTGAGCAAATGACTTGGGAGCATGGGTCTGGAAAGGCTGAGTGTCCAGGGCGGCAGATGTCTCTTATGGCAGCACAGGGCTTCTGAGACAAATGCAGTCCAGACCTGTAACAGACAGGCACTGTGGGTGCTGTGGGCAGCCCTGTGCCTGTGAGGAGAGGCTGGGACAGCCGGGCGCAGGACCCTGCCTGTGCAGTGAGCCACTGGGGGGTCCATTTCCAGGATTGTTGGATGCCTGTGTGCACCATCCTGGCCCTGTACTGGGGACACACTGTATCTAAAAGCAAACAGGCGTGGTGTTATGATACAACTGGTGGGGTTTAGAAGTTCAAATAATTTCTTGCTGCAGTATTTCAAAGCATGGACTTTATCCTTGTGCGGTGGTGTGTTTGTAAAAGCTTGCTGTGTGCTAGGCACATAGCCTGTATTTTCTCAGGTGTCCTGTGCAAGTTCTCTGTCAGTGAGTAGGACTTCTGGAGGCCTATGCTATAAATATACTGTAAGATTTAGAGCTCGTTGTCAAAAAGAATTGAGAAAGAAGAAAACTTAAATGTAGGCAGTGCTCACTCTATCCGTGTCAGCTTTGTTTCAAAAATGACCTCCATGGGCTGGGGAGGATTTGCTATCACAGAGTATTAGTGTTTCATAGCAGCTTTTCATTGTCAGATGGATTTTTAGCCTTTATTTACTATTCTGATCATGTTCCCTGTTCATGCCATTACATTATGTTGTCTTTTGAAAAAGAAATCCCAATATTACATGTATTCTTGGAGTTGAAAAATTGTCAATAGCTGGAAATGAGATGCTGGGACAAGTTTTGGTGCAGTCAGCAGCCCCTCAGCGTTCAGTGGGTGCCCAGCAGGTACAGCACAGGGCTTGTTTGTCAGAAGTGTTTGCCACTAGCTGCCCACTTGGAAAGTATGCAGATTGAAACCTACGAAGCACTGCTTTTTGGTGGTCATTTGGTGACAGACATGAAATTATGGAATATTACAGTGCACACAGGGGAAGGAACTGCATCAGAGTTTTCTATAAACACATTTGTCTTTTCAGCTGCAAATTGAACATTACAAATTTAATTGGAAATTAAACATTTGGGCCAAAACCCAGAATGTTGTTATTTGGAAGCGGTGCCAGGAGCTGTGGGTTGTTTCCATTCTTGCTGGCAGAGCTGCTGCTGGGGCTGCAAGGCTCTGCCGCTGCATTTCGGAAGCAAGCATGCCCAGGGATGCGCTTTGACCAAAAACCCACAGACAGGGTGGTGGGCACAAGGGAGCTGAACTATGGGTCCCTCTCACAGGCTGTTCAAACTGAAATATCTCAGGGTCAGTCCTTCCTTGGAAAATTACACTCTTGGCAAAATGCTTTTCTCAAAAGCATTTTTCCAGGAATACAAATTTCTTTAGAAAATGTTTACCATCCTTCGCTATTTCAAAACAGTTTGCCAATTAAAGTAATCCATACTTATTATTTAATAGAGGGTAATGGTTGTGCCAGCCCCAGGCAACATACCCACAGACTCTCTTTAATAGCAATAGTTAGTTCTATTCTCTTAGTTATAATCTAAATAATTTTTCTTCGTTATGGTAACGATTAACAATAGAACAAACTTCAATTATGACAGCAAATCATTACAGAATATTAAGATAAAATCAAGGTAAAACGTGTTGTAAATAAGAATCCATAACTTACCGGAATTGCACGGGTAATACGTTATTGGATTTTTTGCCTTAGTCCCATGGCAAAAAGAAAGAAATTTTATTAAATATCTTTTTGCTTTTGAAAACTTACGGTTCACATTGCCTTCATTTTCACTAATAAATTCAAGATGTCCGTATTAGTTTAATGAATTTGGTTTATTGCTGAAACTGAAATTCCCCTGTGAACATCTCAGTGGATTAGATATATGTTGGTTATATTCTTCTGTGATTAAGTTTTTATTGATTTTTTGTTGTTGTTGTTGTTAGTTTATGTATGTTACTCCTCATTGCCCACCTACATTCTGCTGTACTGCCCTTGACATGTCAAAAAGGATGATAAGTATTTAATTTACTTGGTTTCTCAGGAAGTTATTAATTGTTTAATACTCTTGAAGGTATGCTAGCCTGGGATCTAAAATAGATGGTGTTTTATACAGCAGGATTCTCCTAATACTGCCAGTCTGCAGAAGGCAGACGTTGTAGCCCGTTCTTTTGCTGTCCCCTTTATAAGTACAACAATGAGTAGGTGTTTCTTTTTTTCTTATGCTGTTGCTATAGCCTCTGTGGTGGTACTGCACCACAAGAAGAGATGGGGCTGCCTGTGGGATCGTGGGTGGCAGCGGGTGCCTGTCCGTATGTATTCTCCAGTAAGGTTTGGTCCATACTAGGCAGGGATTTGAAACACTGGCCAGCGTTCATCTCAGTAGAAAGAATTCCCATTTGGGTAGATAAGGATTAAAGTAAGTGATGGTCAAGCTTTTTGGAGGGGAAAATACACTGTTACTGTTATAAATCTGTCTTGTTGCTGAGGTGCTGAAATCCTGACCTGCAGAAGCTGGATCAAGCATAGAACATTTTACAGGAGCGACCCTTCACAGTATTGCATACTTAAACACAAGAAATACCAGGAGGAGTCAGATGTTTCTCTGTGTTTGATTTAGATAATCCCTATTTGTCTCCACTGGCTGAAATTATTTTCTTCCCAAGCATGTGAAATAGCTAAATTATTTTTTTCCATCAGGTCATGACTCAGTAGCAAGAATTTTCTGATCTCTTTTTTTCATCCCCACCCAGCAAAACTCCCTGCTTTGCTTCAGCAGAGACAAACAAAAAAGCTTTAATCGTAAGAGAGGCACATCTTGCATTTTGCAAAAGTCAAACAGCTGTGCATCTCACCTAGCTGCATGCATTCCACAGCATGAGTCTAGACCCTTCAAACACAGAGTCAGCTTTTGGTTTGGGTTGTGGTTTTTTTTTGGTGGTGGTGGTTTGGGTTTTTTTCCCCTGGAGGATGTTGTCAGAAAAAATCATAATTACTTGAGCAGATCAGTGTTCCTAATCACCTCCATCACATTAAATGATTTAGAGGGAGGGGGACTGGGAAGAGATCTGCCCAAAAGTACAGTAAAATCCATTTTCCTAGGAACAACCATTAGAAAAGCGGATAATGTTTTGCTACAATTTGAAGGTCATTTTCACACTGCATGGAGATTTTCAAAATGCAGCCATGTATAACACCTTGCCTGTTAGCATTCTGCTGTCGTAACTTTATCCTGATTGTTCTCTGCAAAGATTTTTAATAACAGCAGTAACATAAATTCACTTAATGTGAATAGAGGCTAATTAAGAACAAATGTGCTGGTTGTGTTAGGAAGTTATTTATCACTAATTATGTACCCTTCATCTGTGACTTGCCATATATGCTGTTGTCCAAGCTGATTCTCTAAAAAAGCCAGTCCTACCTGTAGGTATGTGAGCTGCTTTTTCTGGAAGGCAGCCAGGTCCTGCTGAGGAGGAGGAGGAAGGGGCAGCGTTTGTGGCTGGGGCAGCCCAGCCCCTCAGTAGGAGTGGGAGCATTTGCCAGAGGAATCCAGCTCTGCTGGGAGAGCTGGGGGGAGTTCCACTTCTAACAAGAAGCCTTTTTGCAAACTTTCACATACTTTGGCCCTGTAGAACCCCTGAGAAATGTGCACAGATGTGCCTCAGCCCACCGTGAATATCACTAAATGATATCCTGGAGTGGCTGTGTTTTGAAATCATTATACTTCAGCCACTTTCTCTTTGAGTCCTTTGCACAGCTGAGAAAGAGACATTTATTTGTGACAGGGCAATGCAGAAGAGAATTTTAAATGTGCCCGCTTGAGCATTTATTAGCATTAGCATTTCTCTATGCATCAAGAGATACTGCTTGACAAAAACTGCTTTACGCAGTTAAATGGTTCAGAGAAGCATCTGACAGCACTGTGTGCAGGCAGGACCACCCATGCTACGCTGTGACAAGGAAACAGGGCAGCAGTGGCATGTTTGCATGGCACATGGGACAGGACGCTGCCTAACCAGGAGCATAAGACCAGTGTTCCTCACCCTCTTGCAGCTCAGGCTGTGGGTATCATGCAGAAGGCCAAAATACAGAGTTTAAATCCAAGCACTAGCTCTTACCTCTCATACCCTTTCCCTTGGAAAAGTGCCTGTGCCACCATAGCTGGCCCTGAAAGGAGATCAGTTACCTAGTGCTCCTGTTCCACTACCTTCCACTGAGCTATTGGAAAGCTCCTAAACTTTCTCAGACCCTCTCTCTCATCCAACATGGGGAACTGAAACTCCCTCCTGAGGCTGGAGAGACTGGCGCTCCTTGGAGTTTACAATACAAAGCAACAATTATTCTTTGCAAACAGTTTGTGATAAAGCTTATAAAATTAAAAGAGCCCATGAAAATAGTTAGGTGCCTTCAAATAAAAGGATGGTACCTAAGAAGGATCATTAATTAAATAATTGTCTAGTGTTTTCTTGTCTGTAACATGTATGTCCATCCCATATCGCAGAATATTAACTTAAACCAGATTTTCTAAGGGAATAAAAGCCATTGTTCAGCTTTTCTAATGAATATGCTTCTGTTATTGGGAGGTGATGTATTTTTACAATATGCCTGTCAAATTCTGTATATTTGCTTAGAGTGGAGAGATTGTATTTGCTCTTGAAGATATGCTTTATCCTAAGCTCTGTGCTAACTGTTCTAAGATTTCCCATTGTAATGGGGAGGTATTGTATTTCATGTTGGAGAAAGCACTATCGGCAGGCTCAGCAGCTGAAGGGATCTGGCTCTCTAAATGGATTCTTGAGACTTTCCCACCACAGCTGTATTGACAAGAAATTAAGTTCGGGTTTAAACAACGCTGTTCTGTTTTCAAGGGATGATGTATAGTCACTGGTGCAATAACAGAGTGATATCATATTGTCCAGTGAAATCCCTTAGCAACTGATTCAATATTTACAGAAAAATAGTTGGGATGGTGGAAGCCAAAGCTGCTGAATGGCTGACAGTGCCCCAGCTCCAGCTTGCAAACCTCTTCCCTGTGGGCTGTTTTGCATACTGGATCTTCAGAGCTTCTGGGAAGGTTTTCAGAAGTGATGATCCAATGGTACCTGTAGATAAAATGATTATTTATTTCCTTTTTTAACTAACGTTTGTTTAGTGCTTGAAGCTTGGCTGGCAGCTGCTTCTAGCATTTAAAGCGCCCTGGATCTCACGTTTCAATGACATGTAGTGAGCAAGGCAGTTCACTAGAGGCTGTTGTACATTGAAAGCTCAGGTGAGAGGGAAGCGTTCAGTGTCTGCCTCTGACATTTGCCTTAACAAAGAAGCATTGTTCTATTGTAACAGCCCAGAAGACCATAGTCATGTTTCTCTGATGTTTGAGGCTGCTGTTGTAAGGGGTTTCTTTCTATGTAGTCTTCATATCAGGGGGCTTGGATGTTAATTTTTTTTTTCTTTAGTGCACGTTAGAAGGGATGGACCAAATTTCCAGTGAATCTACTGGGACTTCAGCAACTGGTCATGTTTTAGCAGGTTGTTAAGGTTTATTGCACAAACCATTCTGAAAACTATGAAGAGATTTGCCATCCATTTCAGTGTCAGAGGAGCTGCAGGAACAGAAAGGTTGACATTTAGCACAAAGTGACTGCTGTAAGAGATGAGCCAGTTTCTTCAAGTAGATGAGAGCTTCTGCACTGTTTGAAGGCATTCAGCATGTACATCTTGTGCTGTAACTAGGAAGCCTGTTAATTTGTGATGAGAGCCCAGCTAAGGTCAAACAAACAAACAAACAAACAGGAGAGCTGAGCTGGGGAAGAGGAAACCTTGGAGTGAGCAGTGAGGCAGCTAGAGGGGCACAAGCCTTTTCCAATATACTCTACATTAAATTGAGTTCTTTTTGGAGGTTGTGCCCTCAAAAGTGTTCAGGAATGGTGCCAGAAATGTGATACATAAATCCTACCTTTCACCACAAACTGTCTTCCTTGTCTTCACTGTCATCTGCTCTTATATTAGTGCTGTCAACACTCCTGCTTTCCTTACCCTCCAGGTTGTTTTCTTTCTGGCCTAGTCTTTATCTCTTCTCCTCTCTTAAGCTTTTTAAGTGCTTGTCGCTATTCCACCCCACCCCACCCCGCCCCGCCCCATTTTAACCCAAGAACATGATATAATTCTGCTTTATCTGATTTCTCATTAGTGATGTCTGGCTGAGGCAGCTGTCAATAATCCACTCCATCACAGTGTTCAAACTGTTGGATACAACAACTACGTTTAAGTATTGTATTTCTAAGTTTATATTCTGTCCAGTCACTTGGACTTTGAGCTCTTTCCTTATCTACTGCTTCTGAAAATGCATATTCCCCATTATTACGGGCTTACTTGCAGTGTCACAACCTGGAATCCAGGAGAAAAAAAAATAATAAAAAGAAGTCAATTTAACAATAAAAGTGGGAGTAGAAAAATACATAAAACTTTAAAATTGTCTGTATTCTAAATGCTCTACTTTTGAGCTTATCTATTTTAGTTATGAGACGGTAATTTTGTTCAGATGTGCCTGTTTTGATACTGGAATTTGACTGGGTTTTTAATAGCATGACCCTATATAGGCTTGAACTTCGACAAAAACGAAGGTTGTGATCTTATCATGAGGCTGGCATAATAAAGGAGATTAGGTCTTTTTCCAAACCATGTCTTGCTAGATAGTGGAAATGTTTGGGCACTTTGAGCATTCAGGCTTTCTAATCAATTGTCCTTGATTGCAATCTCTTTAAAAATGCACTGCAGGAGTAATCTAGAGGAATTATTGGTTTACTTTTAATGCACATGTAAGGAAAAAACAACCAATATAGAATATTTTTTTTAGAGTTGTTTATTTGTTTTGGTGTGTTTGCTTTTGATTTCATAGGATATTACTGAATATTTGCACCATGCGTTTCAACAGTCTGACATGTTTTCTACCAACTCTCTAGCTGGTGTAGGTTGGCAAAGGTACTGGACATCAGCAAAGCTAAGCTGAAGATTGGCCCTCTGATCTAAGCAGTTCCATACAGCTGCAAAAATTTTTGCTCCGCACATATGGGAAGAAGGCATATTTTTAGGCTTGTCCAGCTGAATACCAGCTGCACTGGTTTTGCTCCAACTTTCCAAAAACAGGGAAGATTGAATGATGACGCAAAAATAAAGCAAGGCAAGAAGGCTTGGTCAACCAGAAGTACCATAGGCATGTTCAGAGAGGGGAATTAACCTGTGCTTCCATTAGTGAAAAAGCTGTGCATGTGCCTTCTGCCTTCGTCATACTATTCAAAGCCGGCAGCCACGTTACTTGTGCTGCTGGGAAGGAGCACAGAGATGGGGAGCTGGCATGGAAGAAGTCCTCTGAGGTTTCCTTTCACAGGGATGCCATTTTCTCAGGAGGGAGAGAGGGTCCATGTCTCTCTCTGTGCACTCTTATGGGCGCCCTCCCCAGTGGTTGGCCTCTCAGAGGATCAGCAGGAAATTGGGACCATTCCCATCATGGCCATTGATGTCAGCATGGTCTTAGGAAGCTAGGATTTGCCAACTATGGCAGCTGCCAGGCAGTTTGATGAGCCCAAAATGGGCGTGTGCATGTTTATGCATACTAGCTGGGGTCCTCACGCGCTGTCTCTGCCCCTAAATCTTTATGGGCATATTATGGACAATTGGAATATAAGCATTTGGTTTGGGAAACATACTTCACCCTTAACTATAGTTCCAGGATCTGACATTTATTAAGACGTTTGTCCCTGTAACCTTTTCTATTCATAGCCCTACTTTAATTTACACTTTAAGGACTTAAGTTTGCAAACCACAACCAGTATTAATAACTGCTTCTGCCAAGCCTCATATGCTCTGGGAAGCCTCCATTTCCACTCACTCTTTGGAGAGTCCTTGGCATCTTCTCACTCCCAAAGCTATTCTTCAGCTCACACCATAAGCCGATGGTGAACTCGTTTCTCCTACTGGCACCAGCTCCTTTTAGAAACCTCGTCATCGAAGTCACATTGCTGTTTGTGCAGGGAGTGGAGGCTTTTCAGGTTGCCACTGCATTAATAATGTGCCTGAAGCTGAGCAGATGGAGCGGGGATGCTTGTACAAATAAAAGCAAAATATCCAGAAAACAACAATTTGCAAGTGCAAAAGGTCTGTCTAAAAACAGGTACAGTGCATGAAGATGGAAGGTTGAACATTAGAAATTAAAAGTGTAGTCCCAAATGCTGTGTACTGATAGCATTGAATCTGCTAATTGGGTAGCATCTACATAGGTAAAATATTGAGAGAGTTTTATCACAAGTCAGCGTGCTTTGCTAACCTTGTTTTCATTGAAAGCTGCTTCTGTGGGGATAAGACCATAGATGTGTTGGAGAGACTAGGGAAATGTTTGCCCACCATGGAGCCTGCGTTTGGAAGGACCAGTCCATCATGGGAGGAGCTGCCAAGAGCTTTTACTTTGCTGCTTTCCCTGTGCAGAGGGGTACAATGGTTCAGCATGTTAAGCCTCTGCTTAAAGTTGTATTTTTAAATTGTTTGAAGTTTCAAAACGTCATGTTTCTACAATAACTTCCAACTTAAAACCAGTTTTTTGCTCGAGTATCCTGTGAAGTCAGAGAGAGGAAGAGAGGAAGGCTGTCGCTCGTACACTACGTTGTGTTAATTTGACCTCCAACACGTTTTCTGATCACTGCAGGGAGGTTAAAGCCCATGCTGCACTGGGAACCAGAGGTACCACTGAGCTGGCTCAGTAATACAGGGGTCTTCGCAGCAGTCTTGTACAGCTCCCCAGGGCAGGGCTATTGGCAAAGGGAGCTGGCTCATGTTGTGGTTCAGCCCCAGTCAGCAACCAAACACCACACAGCCACTCACTCCCTCCCCCCCCCACCCCTGTGGGATGGGAGAGAGAATTGGAAGAGCAAATGAAAAAAAAACAAAACCAAAAACAAAACAAAACTTGTGGGTTGAGATAAGAACAGTTTAATAATTAAAATAAATATAATGATAATAAATTAAAATTAAAATCATTATAATACTGATTATTATAATGATAATAATAATAATGATAATATAATAAAAAGGAAGAGGGAAAAAGATAAAAAACCCAAAACCACAAACGATACAACCGCTCACCACCTGCTGACCGACGCTGCTGGTCCTTGAGCCACGATTGCTGCCTGCCTCCCCCGGCCAGCTCCTCCCAGGTAACATACTGGGCATGACATCACATGATATGGAATATCCCTTTGGTCAGTTTGAATCCACTCTCTCAGCTGTGCCCCCTCCCGGCTTTTTGTGCACCCGGCAGAGCATGGGAAGCTGGAAAAGTCCTTGACTACCCAGTCAGTAAAGTGCTACCCAGTTCAGTTACTACCCAGTAAAAGCACTACCCAGCAACACCAAAACATCTGTGTGTTATCAACATTGTTTTCATACCAAGTCCAAAGCCAGCTACAGTGAAGAAAATTAACTCTATCCCAGCTAAAACCATGACAGCTCGCCACATGGTACCCAGCGGCAGGGCTCCGGGCAGCTCCCATGGGAGCTGCGTGAGAGGCTGCACACTTGCTGAGGTCCATGTAATTTAGCCAAGTGTTCCTTTTCCACTTCCATTCCTTAGAGGGTTTTTCTTGGCACTTCTGTTCATCCTTCTCTAAAGACACTGGTTCATTTTGGGGAAAATCCAGCTTCAAGACCAGCCCAATGAAGGCAACTGTTCTTCGCTGTTTGAGAAATAACATTTTTTTGGTTACAGGCACTGTTCCCTGGAGCTTTTTTCTGAAAATAAAAATAATTTCTTTTTGCTTAAGATAACAATGCACGTTTCCAGGAGAAATATAGGGCTGGTGTGTTTGTTAATTTTCTTAGAGAGTAAGCTGCATATTTTAAAACCTGATAACCTCCTCAGAGGAACCTTGACTTCAGTGAGTTGACTCCAGGTTTCAAAGAAGAGGGCAGAGCAGCCTCCTGAAACAAGAACAGGTCTTGTTAGCCTTGTGGCTAAAGACGTGGTTATTTTTGATGACTGACTGTTCCTTTCCATCATGAAGTGTGTTTTCAGATATTACTGCACAGGACAAATCACTGCAGTCTGCTGTAGGTGGCACAGGGTGGATGGGTCGGGCCTTCCCTCTAGCTCAGGAAAAGCAGGTTGGGGTGCATTGCCTGCATTGACAGCCAGCCAGGGCTGGAGTCCCCTAGGGCTGGGGTCTCTGGGGCCACACCAACAGCTGGGAGAGCCACTACCTGCTGTGCTGCAGGGAGCAAATGGGTGGCGGGAGCAAAGCCAGGTGGGGGGCAGGCCCTTTGCCGGGTCACAGCCCAGGCACAGCCATGTGGGTCCCCTCCGCTCCTGCCACACACAGGATGTGTGTGGTTAAAATAGAGAGAACGGCTTGTATGAAAGGTGGTCTGAGGGGCAAAATTAGTTCTTATGGAGCGAAGGAAAGTTGTTTTAATTAGGAGGGGAAAGGAAGGGAGAGGAATGTATAAACCACACAGACATTCCTTTTCCTACACGGCTGCCGGCCACCAGCCCATTCTTCAGGGGGAAAAAATTGCCTTTGGAAAGGGATTTGAATAATTAAATTACTAGTTAGAGAGACTCTATGGGATTTGGGTTGGTAACATTTCCTAGCATAAAAATTGTATTGTTGAGAGATTTTATTTTTGCCCCACTGGAATTTTTTTCCTTGGCGTGTCACATCCAGCTGTTCCCCCAGATGGAGGTGAGGGAGCAGTCGCTGATCCCCTCTGGGACCAGGAGAGGGATGGGAATGATTATCCAGGAGCCACCATAGTGCAGCTGTTCAGCTGCAGGCACACGAGGCGCTTGGGCTTCCCAGGGCTGTTTGGCTGCCTGCAGCCGTGGCTCCCACCCTTGTCACTGAAAGCTTAGAGGCCTTGCTGGATGGCAAGGTTGGTTGTTCAACAGCTGGGCACATAGGTTGTGGCCCCTTGGAAAGCATGCCTGTCTGCTAAACTCTAGCTGGGAGGGTATTTTTGGAGGCATAGTATTTTTTTCAGGCTCTCCTGGGTCATTCTGTATTCCAGCTGCTCTTAGGAAAAACAGAAAGAAGTTAAGGAAACTATGACGTTCTAGAGATCTTTCCTACATGCTGCTCATCTTTTCCATAGTGTGATTTCTGATGTGGAGAAGTCAGTAGGATTCAGTCTTTCTGGGGACTAGGGGGGATTTTAACTAGAGGATTTTCTGTTGTTTTAACTTCCCATCAGAGACCCAGCATGGCACGCAGGGCTCAGCAGGCAGTTACAAGCCTCCGTCACTCATCCAAAGCAATTTGGTCATAGTTGGTTTGCCAAGATAGTGCAGATCTCACTCAACTTGATCCTGTTTCATCCTTATGGTTCCCACAGGGCTAATTTCAAGGTGAAACTGCCTCAGAGTTTTATACCAGTTTCTACCCCTCCAGTCTTTACTTTTAAAGGCTTTCATTTCAAAGTATGATAATACCCTTTCTACCAAATAATATTGATACACTGTTGTATCACGCTTTATGTATCCAAGCTGGCTAACATTCCGTGTTTCATATCATTCTCAGCACCTTCTGGGAACAGTACCTCCATCCCTGCAAGGCTTTCAGAGGCAGAAGAGATACCACTCAAAATTCTGCCTTTGCATGTGGTTTATGCTGAAATCTAATACACACAGTAAAAGGGGTGAGGGCAGGACAAAGCTTACAGTGATCATCCAAACTTCAAATTCAACTGGCTTTCCTTTTGCATTCCTGATAAGGAGGCTGGAACACATGTAGCTGCTGAGCAGCAGGGTTATCTAGGAGTTACTGTGGGAAGAGCTCAGCAATTAGGATTCAGTGTTGCAACCTATCACACATTAAATAGTTTTTACTTGTTCATATCTCCCCATTACATTCTGTAGACTGAAGATGACTTCAGCTGGAGACAAACCTGAACTACAGAGATGGACCTAAAGCCTTTAGGACTCTGATGGGTTTACTCTCTGTTTCCAGGTCTCTTTCCCTGGCACTATTTTCTACTTGATTTTGATTCCAGGTTCTGTACCACATCAAATTTTGCTTATCCAGTCTTTTCAAGTACTTTTCCCCTTTGATTTATCTTGACTGTAAGTCAAGCATGACGGTGGTTTCTGCTAGTAATGCTTTTGCATGACTTCAGGCCCAGTCTAGCCCATATTTCCCCTCCCTGGCACTGCAGGCAGGAGGTTCAGGACACATGAAACCCATCCTTGCTCTGTTCCAGGCTGCTGCATTTCTAGTGCATTTCCTTTCCTCCATTGACACAGTAGTAGATTGTTTTCAGGTCATTGTGATCATTACTCCAGCGTTGCACCATAGGAATAAAGTTACAGAAATGGTTTCTGGTGTAAGACACAAGATTCTCACCTGATAGAAATCAACCATGTTCCACTGAGATCCACCAAGCTGCACCTGGCTGGGGCACCGGGCTCTGAGGCTGGATCGGCACGAACAGGGCTGAATGTACGGAGTGCATGTGGAAATGGACACAGATGGTACAAGAAGCTCGAAATTTCCTTTAGCCAAAGGCACTTGGTGAACAGGACAGCTTTTCTCATTCTGTCTTGTAATATTTATGCATTCTACATATGTGAGATATTCCAAACTTTCATCTCCAAAATAGCAGGAACAGAATGAGTAGCATTGCCAGCCAAAGGAAAACTAAAGTAAATCCCTAAAGAAGTGATTTATAGGATGTAAATCACTTACAGTAATGAATGTAATCCTGTCAAACAAGTTCTTCATTATAATACCTTAACAGTAATCTGTTGATTTTTATATCAGATCATAAATGCAGTCTCTGCAGTTTTATAAAAGCTTTTATTCACAAATGATGTTGAAAACTGTCTGACAGAATAAGTCTCATCTTATACATGACGGGCAAAGCTCTGCATTCTTTTTAAATTTTTAAGTAACAAGAGCTTGTGAGTCTGCCCTTTATGCCTGCCCATGACGAGAACTGAACTGGCTCTGTAAACACCATATCCGCAGCACGGCTCTCTTGCTGTGAGCTGGAATCAGTGCATGTGTAATAAGATTGTATGACTTAATGTGCAACAAGTCAGTGAGCACAGACCCATCCTGCAGTCTTCAACAAGGTGGGGGTGTGGGTGTGTGTACGTCTGTGCATGTGTGGTGGGCAAATAAGAAATTGGAATGCTGAGAGCTACAATTAGAAGTTAGATCTTTCTTTTGCAGACTTTGCTGTGATGTGCTAATCCCTTTCTTAGTACAGAAGAATATTTATTTTCTTCTGTACTTAGTGTTTAGCTTTGAAGTTGTGCAATAACATCTGCTGGTGACCACAGAAGATGTTATAATTCTGGTCCAGCAATTGCAGCTTAGACTTCATTTGAGACTCCATTAGAGGTCCTGGTTTTCTGTCAGTTCTCTGGTTCAAATCAACATTTTTTTTCCCTCTGAAGACCGTAGCCCTTAAGGCACTGGATAAAAATCTCATTTTTTTGGTGCTACATTAATTAATTATTTTACAGAGTGTTTAATTACCTGACTGTCTAAAACACTCTTTACAATGTCGAGAGAAAACTTAAAGTAAGAAGAAGGAAAAACAATTTAAACAAAAGAAGAATTAATCACCAGATCCTAATCGGACTAAACACAAGCAAATTTTGAGAGTTAGAAATGGGGTAACGCTTGTATAGCTGTTGTGTCAGCTTGTCTTCTGCATCCAAATGAAGTGCAATAAACACATCTCAAAAGAGCAAGCAGGAAGAACAAACACAAGCAACATAAAACAATCAATGTTGATGTGTTTGGATAAATGGGGAACAAGTGGCGATTCTTCTGCCTGTTTCTCTGAACCTAAACTTTTGAATAGGTTTCCATGCAAACCAAGAAGCCGGTGGTTGAATTTTAGTGTCTGAGGGTGGGAGAACCTGAAGCCACAGCTTAGGTTTCCATCTACATCCAAGATGTGTTCCCCATCACCAAGTTACATATTCAGTCTGAAGAGCATTAACAATTTGTTTGCCTTTTTTTAACCTTCCTTTTTCCTTCAGCAGTTCCTCTTGCATCTCTCCTTTAGTATTTCTTCTGTATTCGTCTGTTTATAAAGTTCTTTTGAAAGGTGATGTTTTGAGTATTAATGATGGTATATATTCACATCCATCATAAGATAAGGGACAGCATTCAGGATCTGCTGGATGTGATCCAAAATCCCTCTGAAGTCAGTAGGAACGCATCTTTTAGAGGGCTTTCAATTAGACCCCTAGCTGCGAATATGGTCTGCCTTTTCACAAAAAAATGCGGAGTAGCTAACTTGTGGCTTGTAGTAGTGGCTTGTTTCATTCAGCATACTATACTTTCTTCTACCTGGTGCATTTCTTTCCTTTCTTGACATGCATAAAGGACCTTCATTGTACTTTGCTTAATATTTCCTTCTACTGCCTTTATGTAAGACCATGTGTGCAGTGCAAACACAATTAGAGTGTATTCAGCAGAGTACACGTGTGCAGCAGCGTTTGGCTTTACATGAGTTTTGTTCATTTCTTGAACATTTTTCTTTGGCTTTTTTTTTTCCTGTGCAGCAATTACAAATCCGATTTTGCTAAAAAAAATAACCTTATCTTGAGGGTGCTTGTCTTGCTGAGGGAAATATCCATAATCCGCTGTTAACTTAAATGGGTTCTGCCATGAATACAGACTTTTTTTTTCTAAGTTGATATATAACAAACTGATTTGTCTTGACAGACTGACTTGTACAGCAGCTCATCATCCAAGTGGTTCCCACTGTGGCATTGCTTGAGTTTAATTATAAAAAAATGTTTTGAATGGTTGAGAATGGAAAATGTTGGCTTAAGTAAAGGCTCAAATCCCAGAACATCTCCAAAAAATTAAAAGATCTGAGTTGCCGTGGGAAGACTTGCATGCACAGAAGTGTTCCTGAGGTTTAGACCTCACTGATCATCTGTTACACTCCCAGGAAGCTTTTTTAAATGTTTAGATATAATTAGTTTTCTCAACTGGGTACTGGGGATGAGTTCCGAATAGAAATCTGATGCACAAGCTGATTTATATTAAATACTGTGAAAAGTAAGTCATTTTAATGAAAACGTCCAAGAAGTGTTGTTCCCTACTCTGCAGCCCTGCATGCCCTTGGCTTCCAGTGTGGACAGTGTTCATCTGGCAAGGGACCAAATTCCAGATTTCCTGCTGACAGAAGAAAAAAATACTAAATGTTGCTGTAGGCAACTTGCCATCACACATTATTTCTTATGAAACATGTTTTTGTGGTTTGATTTTTGAGTCATCCATTTTTAAGGAACATGGAGGGTGTGTCAGGGTAGCAGGACTGGTGCTTCGTGTGAGGCTCACCAGCACACCGCCAGGCTTCACACCAGCTTATTTTGTTCTGTTTCTTAGCTGTCTGTCACTTGCCTATGGCTTATGAATCGCTTGCTTTAAGGGCATTTTATAAATCCCCCACAACAGGTATCTAATAATAGATTTAAGTATAACAGGGGTTTTGTTTTGGTTTTGCTCCAATTTATTTTTCTCCATAGCTTTAGGCTTAGCAAGCCCCTTAATTATGCATCATCACCTGGAGGCTCTTCTGAAGGTTACCACAATGCTTTAGTCGTGGCTTTGAATCTAACATATACATTATGTATGGAAGCAGCCCCAAATGCTGGCTCTTGAAGCCCAGATACTTTGATTACTTAGCTCTTTGTATTTATGTGCATGCGTATAGGCAAGTATACCAAACAGCATGATGCACATGAAGTGTAAAAAAGAAGAAACACCAAAAGCGTATACTATATTGGGAAATAGAACTAAAAATTAAATATTGATATGGCCAAATCTTTCTGTATTTGCACAAAACTCATTGAATATAACCAGCAAGGCCAGCGCCAGGACGGTAATTTCACCACTGACCCCTGCCGTAGACTCATCTCGGCCAACCTACACTTGCAGCTTTGTATGTAAAGGATGTCTGGGTAGGTTCTCAGTCAGTATCTTTTTTCCCCTTCGCCAAGCAGGTTTTATTCCTGGTGCTTTTATTCCTGGCTCACCAGTTTTTGCTTTGCATAGACAGTTGAGGTAGACCTGTCAAAAGCATCAAGGTCTTTATAGGGAAACAGGTCAAGGGGGAGCGCTGGCGACAGCGGTGCATGCTGCAGGCGCCGCTATAGCTGAGCACGCATTACACATGCACAGTCACAAACAGGTAGTCTGAAGATCTCAAGGAAGCTATGTCAGGTCATGGATAAATTATTGCAGATACATAAAACAGTAGCTGAAATTAACATTTCACTATTTTCTAAGGTCACTTTCAGTGCTCCGTTTTTTAACTCTGTGTGCCTTGCTAGCTTGTGAAGTGCAGTGTGAGTAGGTATAAAAGGGTAGCGCTTGGGAAGCGTTCGTAGTGTTACTAGCTGAGATTTTGAAGTGGCTCTGTTATAGAGTCATATTAAGTATTGTATATTAAATAATCTGCTGGAAGTAAAAAAGATATACAGGAAGTTTGCTGTCTGCCTTTAGCTACTGATATCTCTGCTTTTTTTTTTGCTGGGTCTTAAACTTAGCCCTAAAAAAGCTTTTTGTACAGGTTAGTCCACTGCTTTCCATCTGAAACAGTCTTTCTAGAGTAGTGACCTAGTAAGAAAAATCCAAGCCTTTGTGATTTATAAGCTGATTACTAGTAATGCCGTATCAGGAAGGTGGTAATTTGCATGACTTATCCAACATTTTGTGGAAAAATTGTAGCTGAGTGTTCAAATTGAATAAAGGTACCTTTAAAAAGTAGGGTAAAGGAATAAATAATTTCCAGTGCTGTTGTCCAGTCCTTGGAAGTGATCCTCATCCAGCTTTAAATTTACATTTCCCTTGACAGAAACATGCATAGGTAATAGATGAAAAGAGTTGATTTACTGTTTTGGATACAGTAGTAATTAATTACAGAGAATCCTACTGTTTTGTTCAGACCTGCCTGTAGCACAAGGAGACAAGGATGTTCTTATTTTGATTTGCTGTCATTTATGAGGTTTCAAAAGGCCGTTCATTTTCCATTTTCTATTCAGGGTAGCCATGGGCTGGTCCCCAGGCCCCGATACTGGACTGTGCAAATGTTATCTAGAAGGCCATTTTCCCCTTAAACAGAAACTGAAAAATCACCAGTTTGCAATACCCTGAAAATCATGTACTACTGTGAAACCTGTCTCACAGGCTCATGGTGCCTTGGTGCTTTTTGAAACTAGCCCAGCACCACTCCTTTATAAAGCCTTTATCCTTTGGAGTGGGCAAGCAGAGCTTACAAACTTGCCTTTCTGCGGCTCACAGGAAGCAGCTGTGTTGGGACCAGCCAGTTAAAATCCAAGTTAGTGCAGTGGGTCTTGTACCTGTTCACTGGGGAGAAGACAGAGTGTTGGCTTCTCTCTGTGCCTGCTGACAAAATGGTATTGAAAATCCAGTAATGTCAGAGGAAGCCACAGAGCCTGGCAGGGCAAGGACAGCGTGCAATCAGTGGCTGCAAACAGAAAAGACTGATGGTGTTTGGGGGTTTTGGTTTTATAGCAAAGGGCACAGATTGGAAGGGGTGGCTCCCGTGGCATCAGCGAGACTGGAGTATGCGTGTCAGCCTTTCTCGGCAAAATAGCCCCTGGCGGTTTCCCCAAGTGGAATATGTTTTAAATACTTGGTAATAAACAAATGGGAGTTAATTTTTTAGGGAGACTTAGTTTGGATTGGCAAACCTCTATTACTTCTGAATGGCTGAATCTCTTTCTTTTTTCTTTCTTTTTTTTTTTTTTAAGTCAGACAGTAATTTGGTTTGGTTTCAGCTGAAAGTTGGCTTTCTGCAGGCAAGCGGTCTGCATGCTGTCCAGGGATGAGCCTGAGCTTCTGAATTACATGTGGCAGCCTCCCACCAACTATCACTGCGGCCAAGGAGGGCCTGAAAAATATAGGTTTCTTTCATTGGGCTTCAGAGGAACTTGACAAAAAGCCATGCTTTTCAGACAAAACATGGAGAATTACATCAGTTTGAAGGCATGCCACGCTGAAACCTCCAACACAAACCAGCTGACTTAAGCATGGCAATGTATCTGATTGCACCTAGATTATAGAGCTGTCATCAGCTGTGGCAGGCTGCGGCACTGTGAATATTTCTGTAATGACCATGGGCAGCAGTGCTCTCGGGCCTTAGAGAGAAAGGGGGTTTGTTTGTGAGGGCAAAGAACTGCTGAAGAGGTGTAGGATGAAGAAATGCATTTCTTCCATTCCTTGGCACCATTTGCTGAGAGGTTTTTTTTGCCGCTCCTTGGCACCATTTGCCAAGAAACTACAGCACATGGGTTAAAAAAAAAATCCTTCCAGACAAAATAAATATAATTGAGTAAACATTCATTCTGTTGCTGAGAGGCTCTGTAACAACAGAACTGAAGAAGTGCCTGTACAAAGACATTACAGATGCTGCACCTATAAAAGCTTCAGCTCAAAGTTAGTAGGTTCTCTATAAATACGGGATGAAAAGACAGTCCTTGACCCTAAAGACCCTAGTAGCAAATGCTTACCTGAAAGATGGGGAGCAATCACATTGTCACTGATATTTTTGTAGGGTTTCTATGATTTAAAGAAAGCTCATTCCATGCATGAGAGGAATTATGTGCGTGGCCATGCAAAACATGCCTTCCATCAGTTCATCCTGGATGCCCAAGTGCTTTCTGCTAAACTCCTGGACAAATGTTTCTCCACTAGAGCTGCTCCTACCCAGTGTGTTTCAATGAGCTTGGTTGAGACGTTCAGCTCTCTGAGGCTCCTACTTGTGTTACACTCGCAGTTTGCTAGCAGGCAAGCCAAGGGCTAAAATCGGTTTGATGTAAACTAAGGTACATATTCTAGCACCCAGGAACTGTTGGAACATTGCTCTGAGAAGAGCAATGGAGTCTATTTTTCATATACCTTTCTAGAAGATATGCATTACCAAAATGCAAGTTATTGCATTTCTTGTGATGCACCTGATGAAATTTAGCTGTCTCTGACGTGAAAAATTCTTGGTTAGCCTAGATGACCCACAGGCACTTTTGGACTCAGAGTCTCTCCAGCTGTGGAAGCATCATGCAAGTGGAGACAGGTACTTTGCTGTTAACAGCTTCTATCGGAGATGCCTTACTTTCTAGAATCCGGATTAGTCCATGAGGCAGGCTGGGTCTAAGGGACTTGTGTCGCAGGATGAGGGTAATGTAATGCTCTGAAAGATCTTGCTATTACAGCTTTGGAGGCAAGTGTAGCAGCTCAGATGGTTTCAGTTCCAGCACAGCCTTGAGCATTCAAGCCCATGTTATCAATACAGTGGTGAGGACTGGCTGCAAGCCTGATCCATGAGATCCTTGCTCTTTATGAAATAAGCCACAGGATCTCCAACTTCTACCATGTCAGCTTCTACATTAGGGGAATATATGGAGGCAAACCTGTTTAGCAGGGAAGCAGATGCTTCTCTTTTCCGAGAGCTACAGAGCCCCGTGGGGTTTGGTTTATATGAGCTGGTGTTCTTTAAAGCTTTTCTTCTCTAAGCAGCATTGCAGTGCTTCTGTGATGCATTGATTTCACCTGTGGAAATGCAATTTGTTACTGCCATCAGCTTTTGAAGGAAAAACTTGAGGATTGTTCTGTGTGGGGCCCTATAGATGAGGTCAGTTAGGGAATGCAGAAGATGTCTCCTGAGGTTTATTAAGAAAATTGAGTGGAGCTATTAAATTGATGAGCAATCTACTCTACCAAAGCTATGTAAGTTCTTTATCAGCAGCTTGTGGTTAGCTCCTGTACAAGACAGCAGCACTAAGTAGAATGAGTGCATTGAGTGGACCCCATCAAAACCCCAAGAAGGCAGTTCTCATTTTCCTGTGGCTTAACAACCAGTTATGTTGTACTGCAATGTGAAGCATTGGTGTACAGCATGCTTTAGCAGATATTGCGCTCTGGTTGTAACTGTTTTTTGGTAGAAACAGGAAGCTGCACAGGATGAAGCTGGTAAAGCAGAGCTGAATCCCACAAGTCAGACTGAGCCAGACCATTTTCTGTATGTGGCTGGCATATTTCACTTCCACAGAAGAGGAGCTCCCTGGTTTTGTTTGCAAGTGTGTGTCTTTGCCATTTTTATCAGCTGGGAGAGAGTCTCAGGGTGTGACTCAGCTGAATCTCTTTGCTTCTTGAATGTTAGATGGGACCAAAGTTCCCAACAGGTGGTAGGTGGTTAGTAATAAAACTGAGAGTTTTCTGTCTTAGTGGACTGCGCTGAAATTTTCTTGAGCATTTGCACAGAAGCAGCTTGTTGAATGCTGCTAACCATGCTTTGCTGGTTCTGTTGCAGAGGAGGAAACCCCTCTGAGCAGCAAAAGGATTGCTTTATTGGGCTGTGACGCTGGTTTGTGGGTCCACCCCAGAAACACTGGCTGCAGATTGAGTAGAGGAAAAGGAGTGTCAGGCACAGAGGAGACTTGTCAGTCTTGGCATAAAAGTCAGATATTTTTAACTCAGTTCATGCAAAGTCTGGGATGGATGAACTGTTTGGGTTTTGTGAAAGAGTAAATCTCATTTGAATTTCCACTCAGGACAAATTTATACTTCTTTACTGATCTGCCTGCTGGCTTTTGGCATCATGCCCTTGGGACCTCTCTGTATATTTATTTGAATAATAATTTGAAGTTGACCCTTAGCTATTACTGAGTTGAAGCACAGTAACACAAATAACAACAATAAAGTTAATGTCAAGCCTCTAAAAATCATATAGCAGACCCTCAGGTGCAGAATCACATTTCTTAAGACAGAGGTGTACATACGTAAATTGTCTCTTTTTATGTCTATAAGAAAGTTTTCACGTGGTTTGGGCAGAACCTTGGCTCAGAGATAAAGTATCTTACTTGGTAAGGCTAGAGATTGTATGTCAGTTGCATGGTTTCTAACATGTTCACACTGGTCAGACTTGAAGTTTCCAGCTCATTTCTTCAGGGTTAAGTTTCTGGAAGCATTCTCATCTTCCCCACAGAGTTCTCCCAGGGCAAGTAATACTCTGCAGTATGTGGGAATTGAAGTGATATGTCTTTATCCAATGTTTTGTTAGTTCCATTGTTTGTATGCATTGGATTGCCTAGGAAACCATAATAATCTTGTTAAAATAAAGATCTAATCTTTCTGCAGTGTTGGGCTAGTTCAAAAAGCCAGGCTAATACTGGCTGCTCATCACAGTTAGAGCACATGGATTTAGACAAGCTCGCTTCCTCATGAGTGGACAAGCGCCAGCACCCCATGGCCCTGCCAGGCAGAGCTTATCACAAGCAGCTGCACAGGGCAGCCCTGACAGTTGCTTTGGTATAGCAGAAGCCGGGCACCAGGGTGGATCGGCTGCACCAGGCAGCTGTGGCTGGTGTACAAGCCTTGCTGGCAGTGCCGCGAGCAGATGGAGAGCGCCTTGAAGAGAGCCCTGGGTTAGCATCTCTCTTGCAGGACTAGCACGGTAGTTTGCACAGTGGCATCTCCCATGGAAATAGATCCAGCTGCAGCAGTTGCCAGCTCATAGCCGCATCTCCTAACCTCTTCTACTCCCAGAACTGGAAGTGGAATAAGCTGCATTTCCCTGCATTTCCTGTGTTATGGCCAGCTCATTCGATAATTGAATGGGCAGTGCACTGCCCTATTCTGCTTAGTGTTTCCCCAGTTACACACGCTATTATGTATTTTAGCAAAAGAATAATCTGGTCTCTCTTCCTGCTCATTGGGAGATCCTGCTAGTGTAGGCTTTCCAGGATGGAATCTGCTGTGGCCTCTATCATCTCTTCCACAAAACTGTCCCAGTGGCTGGGGCTGGTATGCCCATCATCTGCTGCTCAGCATGCTGATACGCTATAGTTGGCTGTTCCTCCTCTCTTGGCCATAACTTTTAATTTTGGATTGCATTAGGCCATTTGTACATATGTAGTGAAGAATAAAAACCGAAGCACTGACATCTGTTGACATCTAGCAGCTCCTTCAAACAACTCCTTTCTTTTCTTCCCTGGTTCTTAATTTGCACTTTAAAGAGCAGGCTGTTGCTTAGAAGGCAACTGAGTTGCTGATGGAATAAAACCTGTCACAGTTTGAAGATAATCAACAAAGTTAGTCCATGAAACAATTTCTAAGATATAAACAAGATCAAAGCACTATCAGATGTGGACAGCAACAGACTAGGCTTTGATAATTTAATCTACGAAATTACCAATTTTAAGGCATTTGATTTGTTATTTCTGCAAATTAGGGGCCAAACACTGCTGTACTTTCTTAGTTTTTAATCTCTTAAAAATAGAAGAGATTACTGCTGGAGGAATGTGCTGTTCAGGCAGAATAATGCTGGTTAATCCTTTTAAAAATATTTTTAATTGCAATTTGCTCTTTCTTTCTGCTGCCAAGGGTTCATCTACTTAGACATGGGACTCACTTTGAGAAACCTGGTATACTGGAGGCTGATGGGGTCCATCTGTGAGAGAAGGGGAAGAGCATCTTCGGTCATAGGCTTGCCAAGCTGGTGAAGAGGGCTTTAAACTAAAGTTGCTGGGGGAGAGGAACCTCAACCTATCCCATTCCTACCAGTTTGATGCCAGTGCCAGCAATAGATGCCCAGAGCTTGCAGAAGGATCACAGGTCAGCAGAGCGCCTGAAGAGCAGCACAAAGGAATTCTAGCCAGTAAGTCAGCTTCACCGGGGGCCCAACTTAAATGCCTCTGCAAACACACGTAGCATGGGGAATAAACAAGATGAGTTAGAGATGTGCACATGCCTTCAGGGCTGTGATCTTACTGGCATCACGGAGATATGGTGGGATGGATTCTGTGTCTGGAGAGTTGGAATGGAAGGATGCAGGCTCTTTAGGAAGGACAGGCAGGGGAGACAAGGGCGGCGTGTCACCCTCTGTGTCTGTCAGTGACCAGCTGGAGTGCATGGAGCTCTGCCTGGGGATGGATGAGGAGCCGAGCAAGAGCATATGGGTCAGGATTAAAGGGAGGACAGGGACAGGTGACATTATGGTGGCAGTCTGCTACAGGCCACCTGACCAGGAAAACCAAGTGGATGAGGCCCTCTGTAGACAGATAGGAGCAGCCTCTCGTTCACAAACCCTGGTCCTCAGGGGGGACTTCAACCACATTGCTATCTGTTGGAGGGACAACACAGCAGGGCATAAGCAATCAGGAAGGTTCCTGGAATGCATTGATGATAACTTCCTTCTCCAAGTGATAGAGGAACCAGCAAGAGAGGTGCTATGCTGGACCTTGTTCTCACCAACAAGGAGAGGCTTGTGGGGAATGTGAAGCTCAAGGCCAGTCTTGTCTGCAGTGACCATCAAACGGTGGAGTTCAAACCCTTAGGGCACCAGGAAGGGTGCACAGCAAGCTCAGTACCCTGAACTTCAGGAGAGCAGACTTTGGCCTCTTCAGGGATCTGCTTGGTAGAGTACCATGGGATAAAGCCCTGGAGGGAAGAGGGGCCCAAGAAAGCTGGTTAATAATCGAGAGTCACCTCTTCCAAGCTCAGGAGCAATGCATCCCAGCAAAGAGGAAGTCAGGCAAAAATACCAAGAGGCCTGCATGGATGAGCAGGGTGCTCCTGGACAAACTCAAACACAAAAAGGAACCCTACAGAGGGTAGAAGCAAGGACAGGTATCCTAGGAGGAATACAAAGAAATTGTCCAAGCAGCCAAGGACCAGGTTAGGAAAGCTAAAGCCCTGATAGAATTAAATCTGGCCAGGGATATCAATGGCAACAAGAAAAGCTTCTATAGGTACATCAGTGACAAAAGGAAGACTAGGAAATATGTGGGCCCTCTACAGAAGGAAATAGGAGACCTAGTTACCCAGGATATGGAGAAGGCTGAGGGACTCGACTTTTTTGCCTCAGTCTTTATCAGCAAGTGCTCAGGCCACACCATCCAAGTAGTAGAAAGCAAAGGCAGGGACTGGGAGAGCAAAGAACTGCCCACTTTAGGAGATCAGGTTGGAGACCAGAGACCATCTAAGGAACCTGAAGGTACACAAGTCCATGGGACCTGATGAGATGCTTCTCTGGGTCCTGAAGGAACTGGCAGATGAAGTTGCTATGCCACTATCCATCATGTTTGAGAAGTCATGGCAGTCTGATGATGTTCCCACTGACTGGAAAAGGGGAGACATAACCCCATTTTTAAAAAGGGAAAAAAGGAAGACCCAGGGAACTACAGGCCAGTCAGTCTCACCTCTGTGCCTGGCAAGACCATGGAGCAGATCCTCCTGGAAACTCTGCTAAGACACAGGGAAAATAAGGAGGTGATTGGTGACAGCCAGCATGGCTTCACTAAGGGCAAATCATGCCTGACAAATTTGGTGACCTTCTACAATGGGTTAAGGGAAGAGCAGCTGACTTCATCCACCTGGACTCATAAAAGCATTTGACACAGTCCCATGGAACATCCTTCTCTCTAAATTGGAGAGACGTGGATTTGATGGATGGACCACTTGGTGGATAAGGAATTAACTGGATGGTCACACTCAAAGAGTTGCAGTCAACAGCTCAATGTCCAGGTGGAGACGAGGGACGAGCGGTGTTCCTCAGGGGTCGGTGTTGGGACTGGCACTGTTTAACATCTTTGACGGTGACATGGACAGTGGGATTGAGTGCACCCTCAGCATGTTCTGATGACACCAAGCTGTGTAGTGCACTTGACATGCTGGAGGGAAGGGATGCCATCCAGAGGGACCTTGACAGGCTTGAGAGGTGGGCTCATATGAATATCATGAGGTTCAACAAGGCCATGTGAAAGGTCCTGCACTTGGGTCGGGGCAATCCCAAGCATGCTGGGCAGAGAATCGATTGAGAGTAGCCGTGAGGAGAAGGACTTGGGGATGTTGGTTGATGAGAAGCTCGCCATGACCTGGCAGTGTGCACTTGCAGCCCAGAAAGCCAACCGTGTCCTGGGCTGCATCAAAGGAAGCGTGACCTGCAGGTCGAGGGAGATGATTCTGCCCCTCTACTCCACTCTTGTGAAACCCCACCTGGAGTGCTGCGTTCAGCTCTGGGGCCCCCAAAATAAGAAGGACATGGACCTGTTGGAGTGAGTCCAGAGGAGGGCCATGAAGGTGATCAGAGGGCTGGAGCACCTCTGCTATGAAGACAGAATCACAGAATCTCAGGTTGGAAGGGACATCAGGGATCATCTAGTCCAACCTTTCTAGGAAGAGCACAGTCTAGACAAGATGGCCCAGCACCTTGTCCAGACGACTCTTAAAGGTGTCCAACGTGGCCGAGTCAACCACTTCCCTGGGGAGATTACTCCAGTGGTTGACTGTCCTCAATGTGAAAAATTTCCCTCTGGTGTCCAATCGGAATCTCCCCAAGAGCAACTTGTGTCCATTCCCCCTTGTCCTCTCCATGTGACTCCTTGTAAAAAGGGAGTCTCTGTCTTCTTTGTAGCTACCCCTTAAGTACTGGTACATGGTGATGAGATCCCCTCTGAGCCTCCTTTTCTCAAGACTGAACAAACCCAGCTCTCCCAGCCTATCCTCATATGGCAGGCTTCCCAGTCCTTTGATCATCTTGGTGGCCCTTCTCTGGACCCGTTCCAGCCTGTCTACATCCTTGTTGTATGGCAGGGACCAGAACTGTACACAATACTCCAGGTGTGGCCTGACAAGCGCTGAGTAGAGCGGGATGATGACTTCTTTGTCTCTGCAGGCTGAGAGAGTTGGGGTTGTTCAGCCTGGAGAAGAGAAGGCTCCAGGGGAACCTTATAGCAGCCTTCCTTACCTGAAGGGGGCCTACAAGAAAGCTGGAGAGGAACTTTTTACAAGGGCATGTAGTGATAGGACAAGGGGTAATGGCTTTAAGCTGAAAGCAGGTAGATTTAGATTAGATACAAGGACGAAATTCTTCACTGTGAGGGTGGTGAGGCACTGGCACAGGTTGCCCAGAGAAGCTGTGGATGCCCCATCCCTGAAAGTGTTCAGGCCAGGTTGGATGGGGCTTCAAGGAAGCTGGTCTAGTGGAAGATGCCCCTGCCCATGGCAGAGGGGTTGGAACTGGATGTTCTTTATGTTCCCTTCCAACCCAAACCATTCTATGATTCTGTGATAATATAACTATGTGCTCAGTGCAGTTGTTCCAAATAGGTGAACACATGGGAGCTGTCTGGTGAAGTAGGAAGGACCTGTCATGATTTTGGCAACTTCTTCCTTTGGTATATATTTTTCTGTCTCATATTTTTCTGCTCTTATTGCGGCTTTCAGCCCAAGGGGGTACATCCTGCATATTCACAGTCTTTTCATTTCAGCCTATCTCTGTTACCTTCAGTGTATGTCCTCATTCTCCTTTCTGGCTGTCCAGTCTCATGCCAACCTCCTGCTCCTACTTTTTCTACCTCCAAGAAAATCTATATCTACTGCCCCATATTCTCCTGCCTGAGAGGAATGAGCAAGGTTTGTGCCTCTGCTGGAGCAGGTGGAAGGAGGAAGAGGAGCTGTGCGGGTCAGTGGATGGGATCACTGCAGTGTTGGGGTGAGGGGCTGTGAGAGGCAATCAATGCTGCAGGAATCATCTGGGGTTTCAACAGCCATCTTGGCTCAGCTCTGAAGGGTGTCCTCCAGCATGGTGGGAGGTACTAGGTGGATGGGTGCCTCTCCAACATCCACTGGAGAAAAGATAATGAATCTGGCACTGATAAAAGCTGCGTGGAGGAGGGTGGATTATGTGATGGGCAAGTCTCTGTGTGTATATTTCTGATGGGATTAAAGAGTTGGTGTTTGACCTGGATGTTTCTCATCCTTTGGTGTTTGAAAAACCTCCCCTGGGGAAGGGTGGTGTCTTCAAGTGGCAGAGAGTTTTCTTTTATATAAAATAATACAGAAAAGCTCTCATGTTATAAGTCTGTTTTATTGTCTATATTTGGTCAGCCTAAATTAATTGAGCATGTTTTCAAGCCAAGAGAGGCTAGCTGAGCCCCGCCAGAAGTCAACAGCAAATTTGGTAGTAGATACATTCTTTTCTTTCAGCAATGAAAACACATTAAAAATCAGGAGGAGCAGCCTCTGGGGGAAAAACTTCATCCTGGAAGGGAGACTTGAAGAATTTCTAACCTCGGGGCAGAGAGCCTGGGAGAAACAATGAGATGACACATCTGCTGCTGCTCTCTTCCTTCCCACCCTCCTGAAAGCTGGTGTTGAAACACTTTTTCCTCTTCTGCTGACAAGTGCTTATTATGGCCTGATTTTTGGTGAGAGAAAGTTTGGAAGTGAGCATTTTAGTTTCTCATTATCAGTGCAGGCCTTTTCCCAACTGCATACCATCTAGCACCTTCCTACCAATTAATCCACTTGGTATTTTCATCCCATGCACATGCTACTGTTAGGTGGTGACAGGCCAGCGCATGTGTCACCATGCAGCTGTGGCCTTGCAGAAGGACAGGCACCAGCACACTGACTTTTTTGCACCAGCTCACAAAGAAAAATGGAATTATTGCATTCTGCAGTGTTGCAAAGAGCACCAACCTTTGAGCAGTGCTGTTTTAACTAAGGGATATGGCCTAACGTGCAGCTTCCTGCCATAAAACCAAGGCAAGAAGTGTGTTTCAAGGAAATAGAGCATTCCTGCCAGCAGGTACATCAGTTGGGATTACCTGGCCTCCTTCATCTACTCCTTTCACCAGTCTTCTGATTAATGGGGCAGAAGATATCACTGGGGAAATGTGGTCCACTTTCCTCTTTGCAGGAACAGGACGAAGCTGAAACTAAGTGCTTGTTCAGGACAGCACCTCTGTCCTCACATCACTGAAGTGTGTAACTTAGTGCCATCCCCAGCTGGCGCCTCTGTTCGTACCAGCCATTCAATTTGCTCACCATTGCTGTGAGCAGAGTGGTACAAGGATTTTATTTAACCATATCACTGGAGATGGCAGCAGGGGATTCTGGTTTTTTTTTATTTTAAAAAAGACCAGATAGTTCACAGGGCTTTAGAGTCCATCTCACCCATTTGGCAAACACACATAAATATAACAACCCGGCTGGTTTTTGAGATCCCAAGGGAGCTGCCTGAGCTAAAACCCAACACAGCAGGAGATAATGCTGAAGGAATGTATGGAAGGGTTTCACACAAGAAGACAAAATTATTAACCACTGTGGCTGATCATCCAGCAGCCTGCAGCTACGTGCTGAGCTGCTGAATTGTATATCAGAGGAGCTGAAAATTGTGTATTGGCTGAACGATGGAGCTCTGTTGCAATGTCATCCCTTTGTGTGGTGTTAAAACCTACTGCCCGTTCCTCCACGGCAATAAGAAAATTGAACGTCCACACATGCCAGCTCAGTTAGCATCCAGTTTTCCATATATTCATAACAGTAAATTATGCAGAGATAAAAACCTAATACAGTCATTTTTATATCAGGATCCTCTCTCACACATTCATCATGCTGCAGAAAGTTTCCCTTCATTCATGCCAGGAGGGGCAGCCACCACTGGGGTGGATGGAGCAGCCAAGGTACTCCACACACCCGTGGTTTTACAGCTGGGTACGACAGGTAATGCCATGTTCAGCTGCAATGGCCGCAGCAGTGTTGCAGGTAGAATGTAAATGACTACAATTAGCTGGCACAGGGGTTGATAATGTGATTTGTAGTCCCATTAATAATAACTGTTTATTTGTTATTGCATTACATCAACAGTGCTGCAATCCATCAGGTCTATACCAGACGTGAAATTATAGATTATGGGTTTGGAGAAAATTGGAAAAGGAGGAAGGAATGATTTGTTAAATTTCCTGATCTTACACGTATAACAAATTTTCTTGGGGGCAGTTTGGTATCTATTATTTGCTGTAAGAAAGCAGCAATATACCCTTTGAGCCACTGGGGACCTCTTATCTTTCGTGCTTGCCACTGAAAAGCTGCTCCCTGTGTTGCTCGGGTTTGACATACAAAGCCATACCAGACATAACCACTCTAAACCGTAGGTTAATTAACGTTTGCCTCTGGGTGGAGGCACATAGAGGTGCAGCACTGCCATGGGGCTCTGCAGGATGTACCCTGATGAACGTAGCTGTGGTGATCCCAGTCAGCAGGGAGTTCCTAGCCCCAGGGGAGTTTCACCCTGCCAGGTAGTTGCCAGGTGAGAGATGAGTTTGGTGCCAGGGCTTGGAGACTAGTCTGGGGTAGTAGAAGGTGGGGGGCAACATATGAGGGGGGAGTGCAGAGATCTTGTGGGATCCCTGCTTGTACCCTGCAACCTGGGGAGGCTGCTCATGCTAGCTGCCGGCAACACTGCCATTCAAGAGAGCATCCCTGATGGATGTGCCCTTCTTCCCTGAGCACAGGCTCCAGCCAGCAGCTTTGATACACTCATTGCTAATATGAGGGTACAGCACACAGCATGGGCTCTTTGTGTCTCGGGACTTGTTTGGTCTGTGGTAGCTGTAAGCAGAACTGCAAAGCTCTCAAGCACAGCCTTGCCTGTGACTGCAGAGCTTGTGACCTGCCTGGATTAGAGGACGTGGCGGGGCATGGCCTGGCCCCTGTTCTTCCACTTCTTATTACAGCAGCTTGGAGACCCGGGTGCAAGGGCCCCGTCAGCAGCATGGAGCAGTTAAAGTCAATTTACTAAAAATTACCTTTTAAAAAACTGCCTCTGAGGCTTTCTGAAATGATTTAGAAAATGTTTACAACTGCCTTTCATGTTAAAACCTAAAGCTGAAATACAAAGGCTGGCATTTCCAATACCCCCCACAAATAACCCACACACACCCCGTGAGACTTATGTCACTGAAATATCACAAAAACCACAGCAGGCAAAGACAAAACAAAAGCAAAATGCAAATGAAGGCCCTGATGCCACAAAGTTCAGGTCTCACAACTAGTTCTCACACAACTGCTGTGACCTCTCACAATGACTGTTGTAAGACAACCAGCATGCTGCAAATTAAGCACATGCACAGATGTTCCTGAAAATGTCTATTTGTGGAACAAATTATTTATAATAGGAAATGGCATCTGTGTTAATTTAGGAAAAGCAATATATGCACCAAGCGAGGATAATGGGTACTTTATAGTCTAAACTGGAGTGGGACTCAAGGTGAGCTCCTTGTGTGCAGAGTGGTGGCTCTGCAGCCCTGGAGAGGCACAGATGAGTTATAGCCTTCCTACTTCTTGCCTTGAGGATGCTTAGTCTGTCAACCTATTGCCATGTCTAACACTCTTACAATTTTAGTAGGAGGATTTTTTGCATCATCAAGCCCCAGACTTGCCTTTTGTAGCTTAGAGGAATATTTTAAATGTAAAAGTATAAACCCTATGTGATAGCTCTGAAATTCTTTTAGGAATTAATGGCACCCAATTTAGCCTTGTAAGACTGTGGAGCAGCAAAGAAGAAGGAGCAAAGCTCCAGCAATATAGGAAGAGAAGTTTCACATTTAAAATTTTTTAAATATTTAAGGTCTTTAAATCCAATGATTTTAGTTAGAGCCTCCTCTGCATGCCTTCCTGACCTCAGTTGGGGATCGTGTTGATGCCTGAGGTTGCAGAGGCCATGAGCCTTAATGCTAAATTTTGCAGCACCTCTGACTGCAAGCTTTGTATTGCCAAGGAGCTGCTGTGCAGCTTGTGAGCCACAGGGCTGGAAAGCTTTTGTCATACCCATGAACCATTATTTTTTTTCACCCTCACAGAAAATTCGGCCATAAATGTGGTGTTTGTCAGGGGCTGTACTTCAGGTGTTCACTTTGCTTGGTAGATTGCAATCCTTGTCCACCACGTGTGGACGCTGCATACGCCCTCTGCAACCTTTGGGAGTAAACCCTTCAAGAAAAATATGAATGCCAGTTTGAAAAGTCATGGTTGTGTATGCATGGTTTAAATCAATAGCTTTTTCTTAGTAATAGAATCACAATGAAGTAATTGGAAAATTCAGTATTGCAATGAATTGATATTTTTCATATCAAAACAAATGGAAATCTTAAAGGCTGATTGGATTAAATTGAAGGAGTCAATATTACAGAATTTTTATGTGCTTTTATGTGTGGAAATTCAGTGTCATCTAATTTTTGCTACTTCTTGTGCAATTTCATGTTTGTTGAAACCAATGCTTTCCAATCTTCTTCTCCTTCCCCTGGGATAGTCCAGTGTAAAAACCCTAAAACACACATCATTTTTCAGTAAAACCAATTACTGGTTTGGTTTTGTTTTGTTTATGGTTAAGATCAGCAGTGCTTGGTAACCTACCTAAATTATCAGAGATTCTATTTTTATGTAATGTGGAATTATTGGAGAATCAAACCCTCCACCATGGCAGATGACTTAAGATTGCAATAAATACTCTGGACAAAGAACTCCACTACGTTTTCTTCATCCCTTCCTCTTATCTGCCAAATGCTTCCTCAGGATCAGTGGGTTTTGTAGAAAAAAGGCAGAAAATGGTGCGGACAGCAATGATCCCTCATCCCTGCAGGGACTGCTGCATCAGGGGACTTTAGGACAGTGCTGGTTGACATTGCTGGAACCAATGAACCCGACTGCCTTTGTCAGCATTTGGTAATGGTGTGCATTGTCAGGGTTAGGACTAGGTGTTGTGCCAAATGGCACTTGCGTCTTCCACTGTCAAAGGGTTTGGTTTTCTGTGGTTGTAAAGCTCAGGTCTTATACAGCCACATGGCGCTGGCCGCTATTTGTCATGACTGCAAGTATAGCAAGTTGTTTGCGGGGTTATACACTGTAAAGAGAACTCAGAAGTCAGCCTGGCCCAAAACATGGTCTCAGCAGCAAAATAGTTGCCAATTTGGCAGGTAAGAGGCTGTGAGGTCTGTGGGCTGTGAGATGTTACAGTGCTCAACTGCAGCTCTTGCTAGCACAGCACTTCCAGTGAAAGCATGCAAGCTCAAGGTTTCCCAGTGCTGCCTCCCATGCCCAGAGAGCTCTTGCAGGCAAGAGCAGCAGGCTCTGGGGTTTAATGGGTCCTTGGTAGCAATTTCTGAGTGGTAAAAAAGCAGGTTTCTGTTGGAATAAGACCTTTGAAGTGAGACAGCCTGTGGTGGTGTGCACTCTTGTTTATGTGATAGATACACCGTGATTTTTATATTCAGTCACGTACAGTTGCTTAAAGGCCTCTGAATTGCTGAAGAAAACTAGTTTAATTGAAGTCAGACATGAAAATACAGGGCAGAACCAAATACTACTTTAGAAAACAATTCACTGTATTCAGCTCATTTGTTCTAGCAGGGGTTTTATTTTTAACTTTATTAGTATGGATTTTTATAGTTTCACATCAACAAAAAGGGCTTTTCTTCACAGCAAGAAGAGAACAGAGGAAGTCCAAGCAGATGAGATCCAAAGTCCTTCAAGGAGGCAGTGGTAAACATGTTCTCAAAGATGGAAAATTTCAAACATAAACTAACTGTGCTCACTGCGGGAAGAGAAAAGAACACAGTAGTTTGATTATATTTGAAAAGACAGCTGGTTGAAGACCAAAATCAGTATCATTATCCTCAAAGTCTACCACAGTTATGGTTCAGAAACCCATTCAAACCTCATGGGGCGAAGACAAACAGACACAAATAAATCTGGTGGTGATAAGTCAGTGTTTTAGAGAGTCCTGTTCTGTGGTATCTGTTTAACACCAGACAGCAAAGCTCCTTCAGATCCTTTCAAAGCCACATAGGGACAAAAAAGGGTGGGGCGAGGGGGAAGGAAAGCATTTGGAGAGAGAAATTTCCATAAAAGCTAATAATGAAAATGGCTGTGGTTGTTCAAGTGAAACTCCCAGGTGGGCAGGGTGTTTGGGAATCTGTGCAGGATTCTCCTTGCCTGGCTGCCACAGAGAGCCCAAGGAGCTTCTCTCCCTCCTCCATTAGCACTGTCTGTGGCTTAGTGTCCTTAGGAGCTTCAAATAAAATTAGTAAGGAGGCACGAGTCCTGTGATTCAAGCTACACTTGGTTTTCAGCTAACTGTCATCCTGCTAATTAATGCCAGATAGCTTTGCTCGTAATAACAATACTTCAGCATCATGCTCTGTCAGCTTGAGTAAACTTTTAAAACAGCCTATTTTAAGAGGATTAGAAAAAGGAGTGCTGTTAGATCAACCCTAGTGATAGAAATGCCAAGGGCTAAAAACATTAATTAGACTTGGTTAAAGCTTTCAGTAACACAACTGAAATTATTTACAAAATGCACACTCTGCTTTTGATAGCGCATGTATTCTCCAAGCAGTCTCAACTCAATGTCTGTCTCATAGCCCATGGATCTGGAGGCAGAGGAGCAGGAAGGAAGAGCATAGCTTTCGCTGGTTAAAAGTGAACCCACATTTCTCTCCCATCCTCAAAC
Organism: Phalacrocorax carbo; assembly: GCF_963921805.1. NCBI lineage: Eukaryota > Metazoa > Chordata > Aves > Suliformes > Phalacrocoracidae > Phalacrocorax > Phalacrocorax carbo. Next base: position 29,943,883 of record NC_087519.1, on the reverse strand, counting down.
TGAAGCGCAGACCATTGCTGTGGCTGAACAAAGCTGACAGTCCAGCAGATATTCCTTCCCCTTCCATTGTCAGCAGGGAAGTCTAACACTAGGTACGCTTGTACTGAGCTCCAGCTGCGTTGGCAGAGGTGTTCACACCTGATCACCAGGATTTGTGCTGTAGGTGTCATGGCCATGGACTTGTCAGAGACCAATTGCCCCATCCTCAGATGGGGCAGAGCAGCTTCACTCCATACCTCTGCTGTTGTATTTACAGGCAAACACAGGTGACTTTTGTTCCCAGCCACTTACATTCGCAGTACTTTCCCATGCAATTTGCTGAATTTGAAATATGTCAATAAGAGTCAGAAGGTCCTGCCCAGCCTTCAAGGTTAGCTGTTAGACTTGAAAAAGTAGTACTGTATAATTAAAAAAACATAAATTCACAAATATGGTCTTTAATATTGCTACAGAACATTTCATTCTAAGGCATTTATTTAAGGAAACAGCTTTTGCTTTTTCATTTGTTGAGGATGAATTGGTACAGTAGTTCCCAGGGCCATTTATTCAATGATCTCTAATAAATAAGTTGCAGCTATTTGGCTTCTCTTTCTTTTTCTGACTCATCTTAGCTTCTGGACATGCAGCTCCATTCTGCCAATATTTTATGACCAGTTTTCCTATTATTATTTTTTAACACATTGTGCAAGTGGTTCTGTGAGAACTAGAACTAATGAAGTCTGTTTTTCTAGGGGTTTGTATCTCACACACAATTGACTTTCATGTCAAAGAAGGTCTACTATCCCACTGAAGATTTTCCTGAACTCGTTACATTTATATTAGCTGTCTCCTGCATGCGTTCTCTACAAATCAGTAAGCTAAAGGCTTGAGAAGCCTTTCCCATAGAGACAGCACGCTGAGGGTCCCTCTCCTCTTCCTGGCCTGCTCTTCCCCATTTCACAAGACTGGTAGAAGCTATGTTACTACCCATCTCGTTCCCCCTCCCTGTTACTGTTGGTTTGAATCCGCCAGCACATTCCAGCTGCATCCTAGAGGAAAGACCAGTATAGATAGGAAACCCTGCTTTTTTTAAATTCTTTTTTACTTGTTCAATCCACTTGCACAAATGGGCTTCTGTGACACTTCATCTTGTTTGAGAGATGCTGCAGACACATTGCACGCTGTCAGCTATGTGAGACTGTGCACAAAAAACCTTACCAAGGAGCACCAAAGCCTGTGTCACAAATTGAACAGCTGCAAACACCTTAAATGTCATCTTCTCTCATGTCAGCACCACAAAGCAGCAGTGGTTTGTATCACTGTAGGACACTGATTAAAAGAATTGAAGCAGGAGCAAGCTTGCAAATGCCAGGGGTTTCCTCCCCCAGGCATTTATAATGAAGGTCAGAGAGATGGTCCCAGGATCAGAGCATGTTAATTTAATTAATTGAATGGGAAACTGAAGCCTGGGGGTGAGTGTCATCTCACCTCAGCTGAGGCCTCTGGGTGTCTAATCTAAGCGATTGCATGTGAGTCAGTGAAAAGAGATGTCTCTCTGTTACTGGTAGAACTACCATTAGGTGCTGAAGGAGAACTTGGGCAGATGGAGATCATGCAAGGCAGTTCTTCCATTTGTTACGTGAGAGAACAGTACCAGCAAAAGATCAAGACAGCAATGCCAAAATCTTCAAAGGCTGAAGGTTTGGTTATCCATCGTCTGAAATGGGGGGTGTCTCTTGTCTTTGACTTACTGATAGAGGCACACAAGTGCCACCCATTCCTCATGGTCCTTACTCTGTTCTGCATGAAGAATCCAGTGTCATGGGTCCTGGAGCGTATAATATGGACATGGGGGATCTCTAAATGAAGTAATACTGCCCTTCGCCACATTAACAGAGTTGAGCTGTTTTTCCCTCTTTAAAGACAGTGGAGCAGCATAAACAGAAATTTGCCAAGCATGTAGTTGAAATGGGAATTAAAAGCATAGGAAATCAGCTACCTAAGTAGTTGGTTATGTGCAGCAGCTAAATGGTGTAAATGAGGATTTCAGAAAAGGTACTGTGAGAGCATGCCCTGTCAGGGTGTTGTTCCTTCTCCAGGGCCCTTCTGGCTGGCAGCTTCCACATCTGTGGTGTTTCAGGACTGGGAGCAGCTATTCAACATTGGGAATGGTCTTTTGGTTTGCTTTGTCCTGTCTAAACTGCACAGAAAAGTACTTGATGTCCTCTTGAAAAGCTCGCAGAACTTAAAATTAGTTCCTCCAGACACAAATTGGCTTACTTGGATTATATTATCTGGGGAATGTACATCACTTGACCAATAATATTTTTTCCTGAGCACACCAGAAACTTATGACTGTTTTATAGTCAGCAAGTTAAAAGCAGACTTCAGCTGAAACAGCTGGGTGAGCCATTGGTCTGAACTGAGATGGAACATCCTGAGGGAAGCAAAGGCAAATTGTTGCATTACACCCTGCCACAACCAGCGTGGAACAGTCAATATATAGGATAGGTTCTCTGTACCAGAGGGCCATAAGGAGGGTACTGCTCAGGTTGCCTTGTTATCTGTTGGCTCTGCCCAGGGCTGACAGTAAGCTGTATTTATTATTATCATGGTTGCAGTGATAGTATAAGCCATCTTTGTAGGTTTACTTGGATTCATGTACACGCAGAGGAGATTTTCAGGTCTCACTCCCAGTGTGCTTATAAAGAAAAGGCTGCATCTGTGTCACCTGGACAAGCTGTCTATTAATAAGTTGGGTTATAACATGGTCTACTTCACCCAGTCTAAACTTGTGTTCAGAAAGCACGTCTGCACATCATAATCTGGCAGTGTATCACATGGCTTTTCATTAGCAGGAGATACATAAGTTGTTATCCTAATTAAGTTAATCACTGGGTTAGGGAGGATCCCTGGGGATACACTTAGGCACAACAAGGTCACAGGAGGGGATTTGCATCAGGAAAAAGCTTCTGATTTAGGGTGCCAGAAAGAAGAGTTTGTAAAAGCCCTGGGTCCCAGTTATAGGCAGGCTATGGGGTGCCTCATCCCCAGTGAGCCAAGCATGACTGAGAGGTGGATCTGGAGAGTGATGTGTGGCTAGGACGGTGTGGGTTTGCTAGGGTTCAGTGGGTCTGCATTCTGAGCCTAGTGACTGGTTTCTTAACTTTCTTTTCCCAGAGAATAACATTAGCTTTGATTCTTACCTTGATCTTGACAGCATCCCAGGATAATTAGGGTAAAGGCAATTAGTAAGGTGCGCCCTTGCTTATGCAGGAAGCACCAAAGTTATCTTGTGTGCCTTCTGCCCCATGAATGTTTTGTGGTTCCTCTATTACCCTAGATGTCTTGGTCATTTTGTTTCATGTCCACCAAATGGACTTTCCTTTTTCTGTTTTGATCATCTTTTGAGTTTATTTTAGTCTTCAGCATCCAGGACATTTTTTAACAGGGCTGGGTTTTTCCATAACTTGTCTGTTTGAAATGGTATTTCCTTTTGTCTGTTCTAAATCTTCTGCCAGATCTGAGATTTCTCTGATTGTCCCCAAGTATTCACGATAAGAGAAAAAAGGTGAATGGCAGCTGCTCGTCAACATCTCTGTGCATCCTCATAAATGCATACTAAATGCATTCATTTATCTAGCTGTTTAATGGGGATTTCAATCTAAATTAATCTGAGAACATTTATAAGAAGTCAGAATTTATTATTCATGTCCAATTCACTGGTGCAATGTACTTGCAATAAGATCTGATAATAAAAAAGGAAAGCTTGAAGTTGAGTAAAGTGAAACAAGCACATGCTTTTAACAAGTATCCATTTCTCCTATCCTTCAAACTTGGACCTGAGCCAGAGATGCTTCAAAAGCAGCAGAAACCCTAACTCAGGCATGAGGAGCGTGCCAGCATCCCAGGGTAACCAAAGCCTTTTTTCAGTTGTTTTAAATCAATTTTTAAAAAGAAGGAGCACGTGTCATTTCCTCTCTTTTTTTTTTTTCCCCTAAGCATAGCTACAGTCAGAGTGTGGTTAGCATTCCGGTTCTCAGCAATATTTTCTTTAACACACATTTTTGATCTCCGTTCTGTAAGCATGATGACAGCCCATGGCAGATGCAGATGTTTTCAGTCATTGATGTATTCAGCTGATAGTCCTAAGAGGCACAAGGCGCCCGGATAGGTTGTCTTCCAAGGTTTTGTGATGCTTGCAAATTCTAAAGTGATTTATGTTTGAATCATATAAATTATAAATACATGCATTATACATACATCTTAAAATGGAATTAATGAGGATGGGAGATCAGAGACGTTTCTCAACTTCTTGCAGATTCTTTCCCAAGTCTTCAAAATCGTGTTTCCTCCAGGTAATGTTCTGATGAGGTTTAAGTGTCTACAAATACCGTGGAGGAGACTGCTGGTCTGTAAGTCAACCCTGGCTGCAGGAAGCACACTTGATCTGGAGGGGTGGGATGTCTCAAACACAAATTGGTTTCTGCTTTGCTTTACTTGGGCCCCTAAATAAGGACTACATTTTGTTCATGATGGTTCAGGTTTGCAGTGCTCACACAGAGTGAAGATGCCACATGGGCAAGTGAAAAAGCTGATGTCTTCTGTCTGTCCTGTTTATGCAGAGTGAAGGCAGAGGGTGCAGAAGTGACCAGTAGCCATGTATTTATAGATTGCTGCTGCATTATGCACCACTGTCAGGTGTAGCCTATGTGGCTATCCACAGGGATTTCGCCAAATTGTTGGACTGGGAACATACAGTCAGCTACTGTGCCTCATCTGAAAACAGTGTTGGTGAACAGCTGAGGGATGGGGGTTTTTCAAGCCACAGTTAGGATTGAACAGCGACTTCCTTTGTCGTACAATTTTCCAAAGCAAATAGATTTTGTGGCAGATTTTCCATTCTGGTCACAGTCATAATGCAATTTTACTTTAAAGGCTTACACACAAGTAATAAATCAAACCAGTAATATGTAATGTGTATAGTCCACAAACAAACAAAAATATGTTTTATACCCATTTATGCCCATTAGAAAATATATTCGGACATAATTGAAAAAAGCCTAAATACTGGACAAGGTTCTTTACTTCTGTGAATCTCAATGAAATGCAGGAGTAACTCAGTAGTACTACAGTTATCTTTACAACTTAGGTGTCCATAGCTTGTGGTGTCTCAGTATTTTGACTCATTCTAGATTTGAACTGATCTTCTTCATAAGGCTTTCAACTCCAAGTCAAGGCTTAGGACACTTGAGCTATTGCACCTCCTGGGCTGGTGCCACATTTCCATCCACCATCAATTCATTCAGAAGAGATGACAGGGCTGAATGAAGTCTTTCTACTTGTTTGGTTTTCTGTGATCCAACATTCACTGAGTGATCAACCACATCTCATTGGCTAGACCCAGCACTACCTGGCGGTTGCAGGTAGGCTCCAGCCAAGCAAGGCTTCTGAGCTCAGACAGAGAATCCAGTGGTTTTGTCCAACCATGGCTATGGGCCATTAAGTAGACACTTAGCAGCCTTTAAAAAAAAAAGCCCAAGCGAAAAATAAGGTAGGTAAGCTAAGCTTAAATCTCTCTTTAGGACTGCTTTATAAGTGACTTTGTGTTTAAAAATAGAAGTAGTTGAATGATGCTCAGGATTTTAGAAAATCAAGCTATATCTAAGTTTTTATCATTATCAAGTTTTTATCATTATCAATCATTTTATCAAGTGAAAAGTTAGCAGTGTTTAACAAAACAGGTGCTATCAGGTGGGAGGACACCTAAAATTATGCTACTGGATTTATTACTGTAATATCTGCCAGGGAACATTAATTCCTTTTCTTTAACAATTGATAAAAATTGCTTCTTTTGAAGCAAGCACCTAAAATCTGGGAAAAGGACACACTTCTCTGTCCTCTGGGGAAAGAAGTACCATGTGGCTGTACCTAGTACAATCCCCATGCATTGAAGCGCTGAGGGACTGCTGTTTTACCCACCACCCTTCTGACTTTTCCTGATTTCTGAAGCTGTGTTGTAGTGTCTTAATATTATTTTAGGGTAGCTGTATATAATACAGCTGTATTTCAGCTATATTAAAATAGCAATTGATGTTAATTTGCCTACTAGTCAAAAAACAGTCATGCATATTATTGTACATGTGTATGTTCTTAGCACCCAGCTGTCAGATACACGTGAATGCTACATACTTCAAGTTGCCTGTTAACAGTAGCTGTCTTCTGTCATCTTTACCTGCTTCTCTTTTTCATACTAGTTCCATGGGTGGGAATGTCATGAGCAAATTATTTTTACAAAGAGAAAAGTTCGTTTCTGATGGCATTGAAAGCGAGACAACTAGAGATTAAGAGCTTTATACAGACTTAGATAAACTCCTGCAATAATAACAGGGGAACTTTGCCTGGCTAGAGTATTATTCACACAGCTGGTAATTACTCTCCTCCTTGATCCTTTGGGAAAGCCCATGTGTCAGATACTCAAGATACTTAGATATTCAAGGACCATGTGTTTTGGATACGCTATACTGCAAAAATGCAGTGGCAAGCATAGATTCAAATGGTCTAATTAACCCAAAAATAAATAGTTTGTCTAGAGGCCATTTTGAGTGGAGGGCAACACTAATGAAAAAGATAAAAAGCTGAAGTCACTTCTGTCCCACTGCCACAGTGTGAAGCCTACAGCTTTTGGAAATTTAAACATGGAGTTTTGATCTTGAAAAATACGCAGTGAGGATGCTTGAGTGCATAAGTCCCTCTTTGAATGTGGAAGGTGTCACAGATAGGCACAAAACATGAAGGTTTTTTCTTTTACTTTTTTGTTGAGACAATGAAATGCGTTTAATTTTAGAGAGATAATAATTTGCTGATGTTTTTCTCCATGAAAATATTACAGCCAAGAGCCTGACTTAGTGACAAATTGGATCAAGATATTGTACATTTTGTAAGTAAGGAAGAAGTTAGATGTGTGTCAGAAGTTATAAAGGCTTAATTATTTCCAGCCTTCAGCAAAGGAGGCTGAGATGTTGTGCCCTGGCAGGTTAACATGCAAAGCGGCAGCTGTCTGGTGCTTGCTGAAAAGAGACAGAAAGTCAAACTCAGCCTCTGTGGGGCAGATCGGGAAGGTGGTGTTGGAAACATGACAACCTGCATGGGCCTCTCCTGAGCAAATCCATTGCTTCTCTCATTCATGCCATGTCTCTGCAGTTTGTCACCAGCCCAGTACATGGGTATGCAGCTGGGGCATCGCGAGGTTACCTTGGCCGTCCCTTTTTTATCTGTAGCTGGGAGAGCACATTTCCGCATAACTGACTGTTTATTTCAGCTGGAGGAAAGGAACACTTTTCTTTCTGGAGTGAAAAATACCACTGCTGTATAGGTATGTACTGTGCATTTTTCCAGGGTGTAATTCGCACCTTTTAAAACTGCCAGCTAACCGTCAGTATTGTAAGATACTTCTGAGTTTATTTTACTGTTAAAAAAATTGAGCCTTTCAGGTCTTGCTGAATAAACGTGGAAAGGAACAGGCAGTATTAGCAATTACTTTTACCACCTTTCATGTTTCTGTCAGTGATAGCTATGATGCTTGTTGGTTTGCCTTTAAAGGCAGGCTTTCTTAGAGGAAAAAATGAGCATGGAATTCATCTTGCAAAATTTCATTTATCCAAGAGTTCAGCCTACTCTAGCTTAGTTATCCCAGCTCCTACTACAGTCTATAGAGAAAGATGAGCGGCTCTAAAGAGCTCAACGCATGCTAAAGAGGGAGGTGCCTTTTCTTCCTTAAGTGAGGACTAAGCCGCCAGATCAGACTTGTCTCCTGTTTGATGAATCCCACCCACGCTCCTTCCCAGTCCTTATCTCATGGAGAGGTTGTGGTGAAATCTGTTTGATAAGAGCATGCTGGGGCAAGAGTTACAGTTCATCATTTGCTGCAAGTCTGTAGTTGTAGCACAGATATATTTAGAAGGAGCTGTGATTAAAATCCCTAGCTAGCTCAGATCCCAGGAGCACACATGGGGAAAATAATCCTAAGATTCACATCTCTTGTATTTGCTTATCCCACTCAGGATGCAAACAGACCAAATCCCATCCGCAAGGGCTTTCAGCCTACGGCAGGTTTCCTCACAGCAAGACCTTGCAGCACAGCTCTTTGTTCTCCACCAGGCAGGCTGGAGCACAAGGCTCCTCTGCGCGGAGCATAGGACCTCAGACCACAAGAGTCTTCTCAGCTTGATACACTGGCAAAACGAGCCTGTGCTGAGGAGGAAAAGGGTAATGGCAAAGAAAATGAAGGAACACAGTTACTTTTTATAGATAAGACTCTTCAGCTTAGCAAAGACATGGAGGTATGATAGAGGTCTGTGAAAGACTTAGAGGTGGCAAGTAAGGGGTAAGTACACTGTATTTCTTACACTAGAAGGTTTATGACTGTTGTACTGTAGAGATTTAAAACCAGCGGAGGTAAGTACTTTTCCCCAGAAAATGTAACTAAAAGTGGGGCTTATTGCAAGAGCCCAATAGTGTACCTAAGCTCAGACAGGGTCTGACAAGCCCATGGAAGCTGGTGGCAATCAGTGACTCTTAAACATTGAGGCTTGGCCAGGAAATCTTTCAGTGCATGAGTTTTGAGGGGTAAGGTCATCCCTTGTCCTGTTGTTAGTGCCTTTCCTAAGTATGCAGTATTGACTAGCCTCTAGTGTTGCACACTTGCCTGTAACTCCAGACTGTATTGCTTACCCAGTTATAGCCTCATATGTAAATACTCAGAGTATCCAGAAAAGACATGCATTTCTGTGGCTTGTTTCACTGTGTTGGATTACGGCATTACGGCTTCAATCTAAAAAGGGTTTTGAGATGTACAGGGTACAAGGTTGAAACTTGACGGAGGCCCAAGTTTGAAAAAACCATGTGAAAAATCTAGCCTACGTGCAGCTTGTCTTTCAGTCTCATAGATGGACACAGAGCCATAGTCGCCTACAACTTTTGAATATTTCCAGCTGTGTGTGTGCAGGGGGCCTTCTGCCTGTGTGCACCACCGGAGGCCATTTGACCTTGTCATTGCACACACAAACCTTGGCACACCTTAATAGCTGACTCCTGCTTGATCGTTTCAACCTTTGGAGCATGGCCACACACATGCACATGTGCACCTCCACATGTGCAGCCCAGAGCAGCCACCGGGCCACCCTTGCCCCAAGCACCCCTCCTCCTGCCCTGGGTATTACACTGCAGCAAGCTTCCTAACATGGAAATTTCAAGCCTAAACAACAGAGGAGCTACCCAGGCAAATGGTTTGGATGTCAGGTGCATTACAGTTCATGGCATTAATATCCTGGAGTCTGTTAGGGTGTTGTGTGGCGCCTGGAATCACTTTCCGAGCAGATGCGTGCCACTTGCTCCTGCTCCCTCCTTGCTATTTTTCCACTGGGCAGAAGGGAATACCAGGCTCGGGTGTGCCAGCATGGGGATGCTGGCTGCTATTAATGCTGCAGCGTATGCACAGGCTTTGCTTATATGTCCTGCCAGTCCTACAGACTGTTTAGTGTTCTGTGCCCCCCACTCCCAAGTGACTCATGTCTTTGCAAAGTTGTTATATGAACTTGAATTCAGGGGTCTTAAAGTTTGTACAGATCTGTTTCTGAGGGACATTAGGAAGGTAATCCAGAGCACATCAAGATCATCAAAGTCTAAAGAGGTTTCTTCACTAGCTGTGCTTTGGAGAGAACTGCTACTGGGGCTGGGGAGGGTCTCAGTGACTGTGCCTGTGACACGCAGGCTTGCTGCTGTCACCTTGGGCGGCTTTCCTTGGGCACCCAGTAGTTGTATGGTGCTCACCAGGAGGACAAGCAGAATATCCATTTTCCCACTGTTCCTCAAGTGAGGGTCACCGCTTCCCTCTGAGGAAATTTCCACTCCCTTATTTTGGTAGCTGGATCCAGTCCTGCTTCCCTTAGATAAAAGCAAGCTATCTTGGCAAGTTGTAGAAACAGGAGGAGGAATATGCAGAATGAAAAAATAGATGCAAATAATTACATGTCTCCACTATTCAAAACAGTGTCAAATGGGCACGAGCTTCCATTGTAAATGTATGAAAATGTTATCCAAGTCTTGGGAGGAAAAGTGCAGTTTCTTTGGAGTGACTGGCAGTGCTTCCTCCCTGGGTCTCTCGCTAGCAGAGCCATGTTCCAAGACAGATTTTCATGCAACAGCAGCTTTTGTTTTTTTTTTTTCCCCAGGAAAAAGTTTCTTTGTTCTATCAAAAAGCTCTTCTTTTTCTTAACAAAAGAAACCAGCTGTCTGATGTATATCCCAGTCTAAAACCAGCTTAAGGTAGTCTATCTTTTGGTCTTAGCCAAAGCCAGCTATTGTAAAGATTAGGTCAAATCTTATATAGCTACCTGCTTTCACTGTTGCTCATGGTGTATCTGTTCTATCAACTAATCTCATCTCAGGAGACTTCAAGGGCATTTGCATCTGTGCCTTGAGTAGTTAATTAAGCTGAAGAAGATGGAAATTAGTAAAGGAATTATCAGGTGGAGGACTTGCTAAAGGGGAGGTAGCAATACGTTGTTTTGAAAGAAGAGCTCCTGGGGTGGAGGGAGGTCCCAGTTGTGGTTTACAAAGACAGGCCTAGAGCCCAGCCTGGTTAACAGTCCCATTAAAGACTGGCACAAATGGTAAGAAAGGTGTTCATGAAATTAATTGATGACACAGTGCTGGGAAAAGTTGTCAATATTGAAGAGAATAGTGGATAACTATGATGACCAAAATAATGGAAATAGGGTAAACTTCAGTTTTCCAGAGTGAGGCATACAGCTGGGGACTAACTGGTTGGAAACAGCAAAGGAGAGAGTTGGAGGATGGCAGAAAGTCTGTGAAATGCTAATGTGATGCATTCCTTAAAAAGGTAGGCGCAGTCCTTGCAGTATTAACAGTATTATTTCCAGTGAAGAAAAGGAAATGTTCTTTGTAGTTCTGACCATCCACAGTTAAGAAAAGTTAATGACGATCAGAAGAGGTGAAGAGACAGTGGAATGACCAAGAGGGCTGGAGAGTCTGTCGGGTGTAAAGAGGGCAAAGTACCTTTGCTTGTGTAGCAAGGCAGCATGGATGCTGAGAAAATATGGGACTTCATGTATAAATATCTCAGAGACTGAACACCAGGAAACAAAAACAACTATTGAAACTGTAGGACCACATTGGCAATGACCAAGTGGATAAAGAATGAACTTCGACCAGATATTGAGAAAAGGAGCCTACCCATCTGAGGGGATGTTCTGGACCAGCCTTTCAATAGGAACAGGGAGGTCAAAATCTCTAACTGTTCTTGTGCTGGGCACTGAGCAGGCCTAGGAGCATACTAAATCAGGTGATTGCATGGCAGAGCTGGCACTTGTCTCTGACCCACAACATCTCTTCAGTCTCTTCAGTCCTATGTTCCTACACTGTTCTTAGCACCCCCTAGATGCAGAGTGCAGAGGAGAAATCAGATAAAGGTATTTGGCTCCCCTTTAATGCAAAGTGGCTCTTTGGAGAGAATCCTAAAAGTTTAGAAGTTGTACTACCTAAAAGCATCATAATTCTTGCATCCTGGCATATTTGCTCACGCTGTTCATCTTTTGGCTTCTAGATAGAAGCTAATTTTATCTCCATTTGTTTGGGCTTTTTTGCAATCTGAGTCTTGGTTTCTCATGATGCCTCTTAGGTCACAGCCACCAAACAGGGGCTATGTGTAATGTGGGACAGACATTGTAGAGGAAACTGATCCAGAATACACAGGGAGGGACTGCATTCTCCAGGGTAGATCAGGACTGAGGAACAGGAACTGAGCTACACAAGAGCAGCTGTTTCATAGGAGTGTGAAACTGTGAGGAGAGAGGTATCTCCCAAGGAAAATGCCGTCAGGATTGCTACATGCAGGGCTATTGGCACATGGAGCCTAAGCCACTTGGTCTCATCCTTGGTTATTTCCTTTGGCAGCACCCAGCTAAGGTACAAACTGGAGCATATCACTGCTGTTGTATTGGTATCAGCTCTTCAGCACAGGCATGGGTAGCACTTAATAATAAGTAATAACAATTTTATAAATAAAATATCACTGTACTTGCTGAAGAGAATAAAATAGACATGAATACATTAGATTTGGATTTTAATGGCTTAAATCTGTTGCATTAAAAGCAACTGGAGAAGCAAATTGGTATTGGGATGCGCAGCAGTGTATTAAATGGGAACTCAGCCCGGGAAAATACTTGCCTCAGACCAACAGGGCTGGCCCCAAGAGGGAGCTCTGCTCTAGTAGACATCCCCGTGCTATTTCTTTCCGTGCTTTTATTGCTGTACAGGACACCACAGAGTCAGCCTATTTTTCTCTCCTGTTCTTAGTCCAGTCTTGAAATATGATAGCAGTGTTAATGGTGGGCATATTTCACTCGGCCTCCCTTCAGAGCTGTGGAGACGCTCCACACCTCTGACCCTGCGTGAATTCCACCACGGACTTCTGTGCTTGCTCAAACTTGAGAAACTATGACACAGTATTTGATGCTTCTTCCTCCTCACATTTTTGCCCCCACCTCCAGCTATCCTGGCAGTTTATGGCTGCACTACAAGGCCCTTAGATCACAAATCTAGCTCACCATGCAAAGCTGTCCAGCCAACAGGAGATTTTTCATCTTGCCCCCCTGCTGAAAAACTTGTAGCATTTGCATGAGGCCATCATTCCTGCAGCTGTACAGCACTGCTGCACTATGTGGTTGCAGCATAAATCATTAGGAGTTCCTGCAAGGACTACTCAGGGTGGGACAGTCTGCTGTTAAGAAAAGAAGTAGGGGAGAGCTTGGAGCTGGAAGGTGGAGACAGGGCAGAGCCCTGGGTGCTGCTTCTGCTGCTCCAAGGGACAGTGAAGGGTTGGAGGTGTCATCTTCCATGGACTTCCTTCCATCTCCTAGAGAAGCTGGTGGCTCATGGCTTGGACGGGTGTACTCTTCACTGAGTAAAAAATTGGCTGGATGGCCAAGCCCAGAGAGTTGTGGTGAACGGAGCTAAATCCAGTTGGTGGCCAGTCATGAGCGGGGTTCCCCACAGCTCAGTGTTGGGGCCAGTCTTGTTTAATATCTTTATCAATGATCTGGACAAGGGGATCAAGTGCACCCTTAGTAAGTTTGTACACGACACCAAGTTGTGTGGGAGCGTTGATCTGCTCGAGGGTAGGAAGGCTCTGCAGAGGGGCCTGGACAGGCTGGATTGATGGGCCGAGGCTAATTGTATGAGGTTTAACAAGGCTCAGTGCCAGGTCCTGCACTTCGGTCACAGCAACCCCATGCAACGCTACAGGCTTGGGGAGGAGTGGCTGGAGAGATGCCTGGCGGAGAAGGATCTGGAGGTGCTGGTTGACAGCTGGCTGAACATGAGCCAGCAGTGTGCCCAGGTGGCCAAGAAGGCCAACAGCATCCTGGCTTGTATCAGGAATAGTGTGGCCAGCAGGAGCAGGGAGGTGATGGTGCCCCTGTACTGGGCACTGGTGAGGCCGCACCTTGAGTACTGTGTGCAGTTTTGGGTCCCTCACTACAAGACGGACATTGAGGTGCTGGAGCCTGTCCAAAGAAGGGCAATGAAGCTGGTGAAGGGTCTAGAGAGCAAATCTTATGAGGAGAGGTTGAGGGAACTTGGGTTGTTTAGTCTGGAGAAGAGGAGGCTGAGGGGAGACCTTATCACTCTCTACAACTACCTGAAAGGAGGTTGTAGCGAGGTGGGTGTAGGTCTCTTCTCCCAGGTCACTAGTGATAGAATGAGAGGAAATGGCTTCAAGCTGAGTCAGAGCAGGTTTAGATTGGATATTAGGAAAAATTTCTTTACTGAAAGAGTGGTCAGGCATTGGAACAGGCTGCCTAGAGAGGTGGTAGAGTTGCCATCCTGGAGATATTTAAAAGATGTGTAGATGTGGCACTTCAGTGCATGGTTTAGAAAACATGGTAGTATTGAGTTGATGGTTGGACTTGATGATCCTAGAGGTCTTTTCCAACCTGAATGAGTCTATGATTCTATGATCTTGAGACCTGCACCCTGGTGCCTTTCCCTTCCTCTTCTCTCTGACTTCCAGATGCAGGTAGAGAGGGTTGCCCAGAGTCTTCACCAAATCCAATCATCCAATGTTAAACCTGCCTTTAGGAACAGGTTTCTTAAAATCTGATTTTGGAATTAATGGCATCATGTGAGCAATGTGTTTTCTTCTCTCATCTCCTCAGTTTTGGTGCTACTCTTTTTACAGTTGTTAAGACTTTTTGTACTGCAGTTTTCTGCTTAACTCTTTAATAATATTAAGATGGAAAGTAATTTAGTCACCTTTCTCCAATTGTCATATTTCTTCTAGTCTGCCTCTAAAATTTGATGGGGTTTGAAGAAAGTCAGATCTGCTGCGTGCCCAAAGAGCATTTGGATGTTCTTCCTTCAGTGACCTCTTTATTCCCCCTACATCCATTACTACTCCATTGTTGAGGAAACGCCAGTGTGTTCCAGATGTTGAGTGATAAAATGGTATCAAAGAGCTTGGATAACATACTTGGTGCTGGGGGTGGTGAGGAAGGGGGAGCTCAAAACTTCCCATCTTTAGAGACAAACTGACAGTCCCTGCCTTGCTGTTCACAGCGTCCCAATTTGAATCCAGAGTTGTGAAAATGTGGAAACTGTGAAAATATGAGCTGTGAACACTGGGAAGCTATGAAGCAGGGGAATGGGTGGGGATTTACAATCTCTCTCAAATGCAAAGGTTATAGCTTCCTGTTGAAAACTTAAATCTCTGAGGAGTAAGTTTTTGTCACAACAGTGGCCAAGGTTGCAGAATTGTCTCAGGTGTAAAAAACCTTTCATTTCTTTGTTCATAACTTTCTGGCACTTTTGTACTTGATGCAGAAGTTTTTAAAACCTGGCCTCTGCCAAAAGGCAAATTTCATTTGAGCAAAGACGGTTGTCTTGTTTCTGAGCCTCAAAGTGAGAGGCAGTAATAATAATAATAATAAACCAGGCTCCCATTTCATGTTTTTTCTTTTGAATACTTTTGCAGCAAGAGTGTGAAAGGTGATGTTTCATATAGGAACAGCTTTGACTGGGGAGCTGTGCCTTTCATTGGCCCAGGAAAAATTTAGTTTGGTTTGTCTAAATTACTGGCATTAGAAAATCACATGCTGGGCTTTCCAGTGTTGCAAAGCCCTTATCAGGCAGCAGTGAGGAAGGACTCACCTGTTCAATGGCACTTTGAGAAAACTTTTTGAAAGAAGGGAAGCCCAGTCATGGATTTAGCAGGTGACTCACAGGAAGGTATCACTTCCATTGTAAAATTTCTGAGGCTGGCAGAAGCTGAGAACTTCTGTGGTTTTTCAGCACGGGTTGAGAAAATACATAACTGCTTTCTTGAGACTCAGGGTGAAACCAAATGCATCATTTCAGAGGGAAACTGGCCCTGTGCAGAGCCACCTCAGGTGTTTGTGTGCCTGCTCCCAGGGATGGGAGTGTAGCAGTGACTCCTGGAGCAAGCAAGGGCTTTAGAGCTCCAGCACTGGCTCCTCATAAGCCCTTTCCTTCCGTCCCTGCATTCCTGAGGCTAACAAAGTCATGTGCTATGGTGCATGAACGCAGACATAGGTTGAGCATGTTGCTTCTGGCCTGGAGAACGTGGTGTCAGCAGAGTTCAGGGGCCTTGGGGATGTGTCCAGGATGCGACCTGGATGAAGCTGCCTCCATGTGCTCATTACCTGCCTGAGCTACTTACTCTAATTGTCCTTAGGGAGCCAGAGCAGACCCAGCAGTGGTGGACCAAGTGAGCATTAATAAATCCAAATGGACCAACTGGGTGGTTATTTTCAACTTTGTGTAGAAATAGTGGGACAGCTGTATTACTAGACATTTCCAACCACCCAGGTTACCTAAGGGTTCCCCACCTACCATGGCTCAGGTGCTTCCCCTAGAATAAATAATTGCTTCTACCTGAAATCAAGAAGGATAGATGCCTGAACTATGGTTCAGCAAGTTGTTTTATCCCAAGGCCCTGCACATCCTTAATGTATGACACAGGTCTAAATATATTAAAAGGGTGGATATTAGTAGACAGGGACTGTCAAGGAGAAGATGCATTGTTAATTGGAGATATTTATGTCAGGTGTGTGAGCAGTGCAGGCTGAGATCATGAGGACCAGGGCAGTTAGCATAAGCTTCTGTGCATCCCTTTTGGCAAACCTCACTTCTCAGTGTCTTCTAATGCTGCAAAATGTGCATTTAAATTCTCTGCCAGGTCTGCTATTCATCACAAACACATTCAGGCTTAATTGCTAAGTAATTTTCCCTAGATAATGCAGATATATTTTTTTTTCTCTGAGTGTGAAATCTAGAAGAAGTTTCTGAAAACCAGCCACAAACGAGTTGACTGAAATTGGTGTTCACTCACTTAGGTGAGAAGTAACAGTTCATCAACTCTTAATTAGCTTGGACTTTTTTGAGAGCAGTTTCCAATTTTTTGAAAAAAAGACATACATCTTGTTTCTCCTGTAGCAATACAAAGAAGGTTATTTTACCTTGAATTGACAAATCAGTCTGCGTTTGTTGGTGTTTTCTTCCTCCTGATGGTGAGTGCCAAGCTGCATGTCGTTCCTGGATTGCTGAGCAGTTTATTCAGTTAGCATCACTTGTCACAGAGAGAAGAGCACTGATTGTACAAGGAGAGTTTGAGCTCAGTTTAATTAAATTGTGAATGGGTAACCACCAGTGCTTGGAGTGATACATTAAGATACTGAGCAGCTTTTAGATATCTCATCAGAGAAACTTTGTATTTTGTGTCTGTTGTAGGTGAATGCCATTTCTGTTCATTGTACAGGTAGGAGTGCTGTGGCAACACAAAAATGAAGCCACCTCAGATTAGTCAGACCCAAAAAGTGTCCTGCCAGAACAAATCATCTGCCTGGCAGTTATCTATTTGGCTTGCAAGCCCAGGAGTGAGCCCCTTCAGGAGATGCTGCAGGGGAAGATGACCATGCAACAAGAAGCGGTGACGCTGCAGAAGGGTCAGCCTTGAGTCAGCTCACAGCAGTGCCAGACTGGGCGGGCTGGGAGCTCGGGGCAGTGGAAGCTCTGACGTGGGCTTACACTGCTGTGATCTCCTTAGGCCAGCCTCACATGTGACACTATGGCGGGAGAGAGATGCTGGATGAGAAGCTCCCAAGTTGTAAATCATCCACTTGCAGCCTCTCACCTTTTGGTGGAGTAGCACGCTTTTCATTTTTTTCATATTGGGAACACCCCAATTTTAATTTAGTTTGTTAAAATTTAATTTAGTTTGTTAAAATACTACAAGAAGTTTCAGTATTAACAGCCTGTGGTGCAGATGCAGAGGGAATTTTCACTTGCTTGATCTGCCTGTTGAGTTTTAGCTTCATTCAAATCTAGGGAGCCAATGAGAGATTATTAATGTAGGAAAGCTTGTATGGCCCTTCCAGCCTATGAGTGTAAACAAGACCCATAGAAATAAGCTTTACTAGTTCTAAAATTTTAGAGTTGTTTAACTGTAGTCAGTGCCATTCCCTAAAAAAATACTTTGCTTAACAAAGCTTTGTACATGCAATATGCATTTTTCAGAAGCTTTTCTTTCTTTTCTTATATGCCTAGCACAGTGAAGTTAATTTATATACTTAAATATATGCTGTTTGATTTTAATTGAATAACAGTTTCCCTCCAACTAGAGCTTATCGTACATCACAAAAAAAGCAGTAATTTAGATTTAAAGAATAGTATAATCAGGTTTGCTTCAAAAAGGCCCTAAAAAGTACAAATATGATTGAAAGGAAAATTACTATTTAAATCATTTTTCCTCTTACTGACTTAAATGATGATTGAAGTTGCTTATGTAAATCAACAAATTGAATCAGACCGGTCCTGCTATGAGTTGCCTACTGTGCAGTCTCAGAGAACCTGAAGGTAGCTGGCAGTCAAGAGGATAGAAATACCTAAAGATGTTGGTAAGGAAGGAGTCAAATCTGTCATCTTTACCCTGCTGTGCATAGCAAGAGAGTCGCATTTCTCTCACTTCTACGAGAAGCTACTGAGCCTAGGGTGTAAAACCATTTAGTTGTTTACACCTAAACAAAAGCAGGATGCAAATCCAAATAAGCAAATGGGATGAGAATCTCGAACATGATAATGTTGGCCTCAGTTCAAAAACACTTGAGCCACAACCCTGTCTTTAAATACATAATAAGATGTGCCTGTACCTGTCACAGAGCTTGGGACTCTGGGATGTGCTTTACAGGCTGTGCCTTAGAGCCAGGGTGGCTGTGATGGCTAGGGCTGATGGGGGCATCTCTGTGAAGGGTTGGCAGCATCGCTGATGGCAGCCCTGCTCCATCTCACAAAGGCTTTGGAAATAATGTGTCGGAAAAATAAACATTGAGGCAGGAAAGAAGGGTGGCTCAAACAAGTTGCATTGGTTTCTCCAAAGGCAACTTCAAGTTGTGCAGTGGATCATGGTGGTTTTGTGTCGGTGGGGATGACAGCTAGTCAGGGTAAATCCACATCTTCTTCAAGTAAATGTGCTGTCCCAAAGAAGAGCTCATGCCTGCAGGGACTTTGTCTTAGGCTGCTGTGCTTTGTCCTTCAGATATGTATGCTGTACTGGAGTCCTGCTCACTTCCCCAAATTATCAGTGCCTCAGCCAGGAATGGCAGCCTTCCAAGGAAAAAGGAAATTTGGGCGGGGGTGGGGGGTGGGGGGGAAGTTCTGTTTTAAAACTGAAGAAGTTGCAGTCTTCTCCAGAAGAGCCCTCACTTTGGAATGATGGTAAGAGCAGGCAATGCTGGAGGAATTCCAATCTTTGACATGATGAAATGGAAGACTTCAGGTTACCTTCTAGATGAAATCCTTATCTGATGTGGGTGCTAGTATTGATAAACTAGTCTGACTCTAACAGCAGTCATTACAAGATAGACCTCCATTGCCTGAGCAGCGTCCAGGAAGCCTCGTGCATTTACATTTTCTGGTGATGTTTAACAAGTGTCAACTTCTGTGCCAGAAGTGGCTGGTTCTTGATACGGGGTTGAGTGTCTCATAAGGCATTGGCTGACAACTGTGGCAAGTTATGGTATATGTCAGCGATGCCAACTGATGTGTTCTGTAAAGAAAGCTTATGAGTAATGCTATGGCACCTTACCTGGGCAGAGAAGAGACTCAATTTTGGTTCCAGGTGAGGCTGCCAGAAGAGGTGGAAAGGCCTCGGCTATGGTGCTCTGACACTGGCACTGGGGGGTTCCTCCTTCAATCTTCTTAGCTAAGGCTCAAGACTGAGTGTGTGGGTAAGGTTGGTTGGAGAAATAACTCTGTTAGGGTTCTTCTCTTTCCTCAAGGAATTCAGTCATGCTGACAAAACAGTGCAGCCCATTGGTTTCCTGCTTGTCCAACCGATGCATCACTGTCTCCTTTTTCTTCTCTCTTCAGGTTATTTCCAGGATTTGTTGAACAAGTCAGAAAAGGCCCTTTATGATGCTTTTCCAAGCATGTATGGAGAATTGTACACTCAAAACATGAAGGTCTTCAAAGACTTGTACAGCGAGCTGCGCCGCTATTACCGGGGCTCCAACATCAACTTGGAAGAGGCCCTCAATGAGTTCTGGACACGCTTGCTGGAGCGGCTCTTCAAGCTGATGAATCCCCAGTACCATATCACAGATGAGTACCTGGACTGCATGGTGAAACATGCGGAGCAGCACAGACCTTTCGGGGAAGTTCCTAGGGACCTGAAGGTGAAGGCAACCCGAGCCTTCATCGCAGCACGCTCCTACGCACAGGGCTTTCTTGTGGGCAGCGATGTGGTCAAAAAGGTGTCTCAGGTATGTTGGGGTTCTTTCTTCTCCATCCTCAGATTGGCAGGAACCAGTCAACTACTGCTGTTAGGGAGAGGATGGTTTAGTTCCCTTTATGTTTTCATTACAAAGCAGCAGGTATTTTTCAGTTTTATAAAACAAACTGTTTGAGAGTCACCCATCAGAGGAAGACAACAGCAAGCCTGGACTTCTATAGGCACTGATAGCACAGAAGCAGCAAGGTATAACTCACCACAAATCAGTCTTTACCTCATTTTAGACTGTGCAGCAGAGGGCCAAGGAGATGTCAGTCGCTCAGGCTGTAAAGCCATTCTGTTGCTTCCCCAGCAGGAAGCGTGCTGCCTTATTTTCCTTCTTGATGGCGATATGATGTAGGGTGTGCAGAGCTGACTTGCCACAAGTGTGCTGGGAATAAATGCAGAGAGATGTATTTCAGTGGCTGGTGATGGGATTGCTGTGTCTGTTTATGTAGCCATGTATATTTGTACAGCTTCTGTGTACAAAGAGGGTGAGCTTGTAAAGTGCATTGGGATCTTCTGGGATGAAAGGTGCTATATAAATGTAAATTAACATGACTGAATCCAGGGTTTGAGGAGGAAGGAAATTCTCTCTATTCTTAACTGCAGAAGCAGCCTTTCAGAGCTAGAAGGAGGTGATTGTCCTGAAACAAGATATTCAGGCTTTTCACACAGGTAACAAGTAGAAAATCCATACTAAAAAATTACTTGCATACTGCATGTGGAGATGGCAATCAGCAGGTATGAGAATCAGGGCGTGACTAAACTATGAATGTAAAAATACGGAATTGCAATTAATTTCCTCGGAAGGTAGTGCGTAGTAATGCGTAGCAGAGGACAGTACTGTTTGATGCAGCAAATCCAGACTTTGATCTCAGGAAAAAACATTAATATGGTAACAGTGACAAATGCTTTAATTTATCATCATGGGACTATAAAACTGTTCAGCTACCCAAAAGCCTTTGTACATCTCATTAACATCACACTCTCTTGACACTTAAGACAGATAAAAGAGGAGAATGGTGTAATTTCAGGAGGACCAAAGTAAAATATTTTTCATAAATCCTCTGAATGGCAGAGACTTCCAGCTCGATGTGTGTGATTCTGCCTGTAGCTGACTTTGCTGGGTAAAGCAGGCTGGCAGAGCAACTGCAGTCATAGTATCAGCAGAAGAGAAGGACCTATGATACCAACATGCAGCATATTTTTCCTCCACCTTCATGTAGGCTTCTGACCCATTGGATTTTGATTCTGGTCCCCAGTTTCTGAATTCTCCTTCTCTTGGCATTGCTTATCAAACACCATATGGGGTAGATGACCAGTCACAGATCCTCCTCTTCCCTCTGCCTCCCTCCAGCCTGTTCCTCCAGGATGGAGGGTCTTCCAGGAGGGTCCCAACTGTTCCTGTCTCTCAAAAGAGCTCTCACTGGGGTTGCAGATAACCTGGCATGTTGCTGTTGTAGCATAGACTGCATGAAATGAGTCAGGAAACCTTAGCAAAGCCACCCTGAGTGCTGATTTTGTAACAAAGGCCAAAACTGGCCTATCTCCCCTGTCTTCAGGAATGGGTTTAGTACTTTAGGCAAGAGGGGGTAAGAATGCTGAGGTAAGAAATCCGTTTTATGGATGCCCTGGTAGCCCTCAGCTACGTCTAAAATAAAAGGCCTGCTTAACCCACTTTCCTTTACCGGATATGGACTTACACTAGTGCCAAATAGATGTAAAGTGCTGAATGCAATCCACAACTGGTGCATTGGTTTTAGTAATTTTTCATGTTGCTTTATACTTAGGATGTTAGGAGAAAATGTGTAAGACTTTTATTAAGATCAGAGTCTGGAATTTGACTTTCCTGTCAGCTGGTAGCAGCGGTCTTTAAAAATAACTTTTTGAGCTGAAATTTCTTAGGGAAATGTGGTGAGTGTTTTGGTCAGGAAGCCTGGGGAAAGCCCATGGAAATGGACACGTAGAAATAATTTACCTAGCTTTGGCAGTCTGAAAAATTAGATTACTTCAGGTTTATTTATTTGCAAATCCCACAAAAGCTACTGATTTTTATTAAAACCCTCCTGGTTTCATCTGCTCATGTGCTTCCCATTCAGTGTTTGTCACCTGTATCCTATCACTGTCTCAGGTCCTTGTGCAAAGTCTACATTACTGGTCATCCTAGAGAAAGACTGGTGCTGTTTGCCAGATTTTCTGGCTGTCCTAAAAGGGTGAAGAGCCTGCCCCGACTAAGCTACAGGCAGGGATTTAATAAGATTTCTTTAATCCCTGCCCCCTCTCCTCTGTGCCCAAGTGGTGTTTCTTCTCCAGCCTCCGGCTGCCTGATTCACAGGAAGACATCACTTTGGCCAGCCCTTGTCAGGTGGCTGGTGGGCACGCAGGGATAGGAACGTGAGTGGTGTGCTGGGAGCAGGCACTCTGCGTCCTGCTGGGGATAAATAGTTTGAGGGCAGCTGGGGAGAAAATGGCAAAACCATTTTTCATCTTTACTGCCATGCTATCTTTTAAGGCAAAGTCACCCTGACAGACTGCAGGCTCTGACACCAAGATCTAACGCTTTTAATGCCGCAGTTCCTGCCACCAACCTGGCCCAACACCGGCAGCGGCGGAAGCGCTGCCATCTGCACAGTGGCTATGGGAGGTGGCCCGGGGAACCTGGGACACACACGGCTGACGTGGCTGTTTGCAGCCTGGTGGTGTGGCAGGGCTGGGGCTGAATGTGCGGGTTGGCAGCCTGCCCTGGTATAGGGTTAGCTGTTACCGACACGCCACACATGGGTGGGGGTGTTGGGGCAGCATCTCTGAGTTTCTGTAGCTATTCTTTCAGCACAAATTGCAGGTTTTCATTTAAGTTGCACAATGCCAAGTGAGTTTTTTATCATCTGTGTGAAGTAGCAGCTACTAAAACAGCAGCAGCCACAAAATCCCTAGTGAAGAGAAGGGGCTCCCCCAGGGATGCACACCTCATGCTGCGTGCTAGGGCAAGAGAGAAATATCCCAGTTTTGTTTAGGATCTTTTTCTTTGGTTGTGAGATTGGCAGCTGCCCAAAATTAGCATTTGCTGCAACTCTGAGCTTCATGTGAACAGGTGAAGGCCTTGTGCTGGGAGACTCGCTGCCTGCCAGCTGCTGCTCAGAGATCCATACTTGGTGTGAGCAATTGCCGTGTTCAGCAATGAGAGCGAGAATGTGCCCCTGTGAAATATGTGGTGTTGGTGAATTGAAATACTGGGGGGGAAGCAAAACTGAGACAGTAAAAATTGCAAGGGCTGAGAGATAACCCCTTATAAAAAATCCTGAGACATGCAGTGTGATAAACAGGAATATCCTGGCTGGTTTTGTTATTTATTACTCACGATACTGATCAGGCATCTAAGTCTTAGGTCAGTACTATTGCACACAGTGTTGTGGGGTCAGGTAGCAGAGGTGATCCTGTCTGCACCAGGGCACCCAGAAAGGGCAGTGAGACTGTGCATGGGTCCTTGCTGGCCTCCTGCATCTCAGCACCATGCCCGTGCTGCACCAGCGATGGGGAGGAGAGCTGCCCCATGCGCGGCAAAAAATGTTGAGAGTCCTCAACTCCCCTCGGAGACCTGGCAACCTGTGAATCCCAGGTGAGAGCACAGAAAAAGTAAAGAAATAATGTTCTGTTTCCAAAGTCAGAGAGAGTAGGTGTTTTCAAATCAATTTTGCTCATCAGTCAGCAAGTGAGTTATTATGACAGTCTTCCCTTTGCTGGATCTTTGTTGCTTCGTGCTCCAGAATTTTAAGTTTCCCCATGCTAGTGGGGTTTGATGTGAAGTGACACCAGCTATGTAAGCAAGAAACACTTACTTAAATAATCAATTTTAATAGGTTTTTGCATTTACTTTTCTCAGTAGGTCTTAAGGCTGATTCTCATTTGAGTTTAAAACAAAACATGATGATTTTCTTTACTAATTACAAGCTTTTTCGCTAAATCCTGTATTTCATTTTACTGATGAAGGTTGTCTATCAGTACATTTTTATTTAAGCAATACTGTGTCTCACAATACATTTCAGCTTTATTTTTTAAACTTATATGTTAGTATAAGGTAAATGGCAGCTTTCCTATTTACCATATGAGTAATTTTTAAACACATGGTGGGTCAAGCTGCATTTGGATGGGAACTGAATTCCAATTAAAAAGGCCCCAAAATAGAGTTTTTTATAAATTATTTTAATAGTTAAGTGTATGTGCTGGACACATATGGAAAAGAATGTTTATCTAAATAGTTTTGCATTTCCAACAACTCAATAATACTACAAAGACAGCATGGTCATTCCTGGTCCTCGTGTCCTTTAAAGTTGTAGCTATTTCTCATACCCCACTTTTTTCCGTAGCTTGGAAAGACATAGTTGACTTCTCTCTTTCAGCTTCCAGTTGCTTTTTGGGTGAAGTAGGCATAAAATTGATCTGACTGAATAAAATGAAGAATATCATCTTCTTGACACACATATGAAACCACTGTGCTAAAACAGCTTAAGTGCAGTGAACTCCTGTCCCATGTGCTCGTTGACATATCTCCATCCTTTCAGTGGCTTATCTTTATTCAGAGCATCACCAGCAAGTACATGCAACCATAAATAAGATTTTATTTCATTCAAATGATTTAACTTCTGTAATAAAATTAAGCATTTGCCTATATTGACCTCCTCTTGATCCTGAAAAGACTATATTAGTGTTTCTAAATTGATGTTATGAGAATGTTGTTCAGTGGCACTGCCAAGTGGCAATATTGTCATATCACCATGTTTATTTCCTTTTCAGAGGATGTTATCCCACCTCTCATTTTGGAGCTGTTCAGTTTTTGCACGGCAGAGGTGTGTGTTCCTGCGTTATGACGATAACTCGATGGCAGGATGCCATTGTGCAGAGACTAGCTTTGCCCCAAGGAGCTGTAAGGTGCCAGAGTAAATTATGGCTCCATCTGGGAGAAGCTCTCATCTGGGGGGCTGCTCCCACCAAGGGAGGTAGCATTTTCCTTCAGGGAGATCATCTGCTTGTTTGCATGGGATTTAGTAAGCCTCCCACCTTCAAATGGCAGCTACCTGTACCTGTAGACAGCACTGCTTGGTCAGATGCCATTCATCCAGGAGTTCAGCTTCAGGTCTGGCCTCCCCTTTAAGAAAATGAGGGGAGGTAATGTGAGATGGAGTCCTGCGGGTTCTCCACAAGCAGCAGGGAGCAGTGGGTCCCAAGGGTGCTGGCATCACTGGCAGGGATGGAGGCAGGATGCAGTTCACCACAGCCAGGTATGAACAGCAACGACTGGAGCATGCTGGATTTTTCCTTTTTTTTTCCCCTGCTGTCATTGCAAACCACCGATGGGGCTTTCTGAAAATTAGCTGGTTGGTTCCTGTGCTAAAAGTTTGTGCTGCTGCACACCCAGCAGCAATTCATGGGGTGGAAAATGCCACAAGCACCCTTTTCAGGTGTGGCTGTATTCAGGAGGAGGGGGCCTGAAGTCCCAGGAGTTGAGAAGCCTGTGGTACTTCAGGCACCTCTGCCTGTGAACACCATCTTAGACTGCAGGCTGAAATAAAATCTTGCACCTTCAGAGACTAGTTCCTGCAGCATCTTCTGCACTCGCTCCCTCCTGCCTGTGCACAGCCACCGAGACCTGCCCCACTGCTGAGGACTGCAGGGCTGGCGGGTGCAGAGGGCTGGGATGTGCCCTTCCTTGCTGACGTCAGTGTCACCTCTGCTGAAGTGCCTCATGTTTTTTTGCTGAGCTGTCCCTGGGCAGTTTGTATGTGGGATTGTATGGCTTGAAATGTTTGAAGTGCCAGCCAGCCCGATTCCCTCTGCAAACTCAGAAGCTTAATATCCTTTTTCCTGAGCTGGTCATGATCCCTGAGACACCAGCCTGCCATCAGCTGCCTTCTTGCTTTAAACAGCTTGGTACAGCAGTTCCTGCAACGCCACAGGCACCCCTCACAGCCCACTGCTCTTTTCCAGCACTGCTGAATGTAAAGCTAGGGAGAGAGTTTTGCAATAATGTTGGAATTTGGACAGATTCAAATCAAGCTGGATGGGGAGCATTCAGTCTTGAACACATCCTGATGTATTTCATATATAACTTTCCAGTATTTCTATCCATTATTATGTTTCAATCACAACCCTTCAGGGATAAAAACCCATAGGTGTTCTGAATATAATAGAAATAATGCAGGCAAGTAGATATATGTCTCCCACATTTACATAGTGGTTAAAAGTCAATTGAATCTAGCTTTCAAAGGATTGAAAATTGTACCAGCTGGAAATAACTGTGTCAGATGAATAGAGCATGGAGTGTGTTGAATAGGCAGGTGCTGACTTGCAGTATTTTTCTCTGGAGGAAGAGGAGCATGACAGCAGTCTATCTATCCACATGAATCTTCCTTATTTTAATATCTGAAGGCAGTTAGACACTAGACAGCAATCAGAAGGCGCAGATCCTCCCAGTTAGCCGTGAGTCCGGCCCTCCTCAGTCTGGTGTCCCTCGCAGGCTGTACTGCTTTCTGGAGCCATCGTCACTGCCCTCTGGAAGTGCCCTCACCGCTGGCTGTGGAGGGAGACGGGGCCACCTCTGTTCACCGTTGCGCTGCCCCAGTTTGGTTGGATTACCCTAGTGTTCTTTTCTTTTATGTTTTTTTCTGAGTCTGCAAAATGGCCATTTGGCTGCTTGGCTGGCAGGGATGAACCCAGGCAGTCTGTCTGGCCTCAGGCTTAACAGCAGCTCTGGTTTGCTGGAGCACAAAGAGCATGGATTTGGCATCAGCATTCATCCTCTGTGTTCCTCGCCTTGTGCTGAGCTGAACACAGCGAGGTGAAAGCAAGAGGGTCACTGAACTGCAGGGTCATCTGTGCCCTACCCCTGCCACTGGACACCAGCGCAGCCACCACCCAGCATGCTGTACCTGTGCCCTGCTCATTTTCTGATCCCTGGTGGGGTTTTGGAAACACGCGTGATGTATCTTGAACGATGGGCTTGGTGAGGCTTAAAACTCACTGTGCTCCAAGGACTCGTGGCTGTACATTTGTGGAAGAAAGATGCAAAATAATGACTGAAGTGATTATACAATTCATTAGACTTTGAAAGAATCATATTTCTGTCAGCCCCACAGCTGTTTCTTTTAGAATTTTATTCTGAAAGATTGGAAAGCTTGGTTCATTTAACACACGTCAAGGTGCTAATTGTATCAAGGCTGGCATAAACATGCACAAGGCAGCTGCTGACCATGTGGTGGAGAGAGCAGGGTCTGCTCCCTGCACCAGCTCTCCTGTGCTGGCGGAGGGCTGGCAGCACCTGCAGCTCCCGCTCCTTTCACCGGGGAAATTGGGTGCTGATGGCCCAGTGCATGGAGTAACCATCGCCCTGATTTCCAGCTTGCACATGTGGAGATGCAAAGAACAGCACAGCACTGCTTTTTTTGGTCATAGTATTTGAGGGCCCTTCTGTGGGGAGACTGCAAAAATGAAATGTTTCCCAACATGAAATTGCCATGTTGCATATAGCCCTGATTACAGAGCAGGCCAGCTGCCTGGCAAAACACAAACCTGTCCTCCCAGTGCCGGTCTTGCTATAAAAGAGAGGGCAAGGCTGGCTTTCTGAGCATGTTCCTGGGCTGCCGTTCAAGCCACGGGTGGCTCGGCAGCCGTCCTCACCACCAGCCTGGCAGGACCTGCTCTCCTGCTTGGTGTTTTTTTGTACCTGCTGTTCTTTATACTGACAACTTTATCCCAACTGTGCAATTCCAACTGAGGGATTTGGGGTAATTGGAGTGGCTCTGAACACCCACCTGCATTTCACAGTGTGCACGGCCTGGTCTGTGAATTGAAGAGCTGACCTGTTTTCTTTTAAACACTATCCCAGAATGGGTTTTTCACAGCTGGCAGGAAAAACTACCCTTACTTCTATCAGCTGCCTTGAAAATATGCATGAGAAGGTAAGTGAGGGTGCTATGAACGCCTTGGCTGCAGCTGCCTGCACAGCTGTGTTCAGCCCCCCAAAACCTGTGGAGGTCTCCAGCTATAAGTGTTTTTTGCCTCCGGCTGCCCAGGACATGTACCTACCTCTAGAAAGCTGCCTGCTATCTGCTGCCTTTAAAGCATCTGTCAGTTTGGAAACCTAGATTGCCTGATGTCACTAAGTTTAACTGGAGTTTAACTTCTGGAGGTTAGAATGGCCATTCAGACATTAAGTCCATCTTCCTGGAAAAATATACCTGAGAGTTAGCGCAGGCACGTTTTGACATGTATCTGACATGTCTGGAGATATTTTGTATTCACCCTAACCATTTCTGCATCACACCAAAACCCCATCCGGGTGCTACAGGTCCTCATACCCACCTTGGGTCTGCACTGCTCCTCGGAGGCTAGAGCCAGGAAGGAACCAGGAGAGCAGCCACACAGCAGGAACGTGGTCCAGCTCAGAGAACACCAACACCACGCAGCAGAGAGCTCCCTAGAGGCCAACCTCATATTCCCTTGGGCAAAATTTTAAGAGGGGACAGAGCCCACAGAACAACCCCTCCACCAACAGCATTAGGGACTAGCTCAGCCTTCTCCCTCCAACAGCCAACCTGTTTGTGCCCCCATGACAACCCAGGGGGGTTGACAGCACTTCCAGGAGCCTGTATTTTTCACCCAGGCCACTTCCTCTATCCCCAAATCTCTCCCCCCTTACTTAACCCTGCTTCTCCTGGGAAACACTTCTTCCCCTGGGAAGCAAGGCCCAGATGGCTCACAGCAGCCCTGGGGGTGAATGTGCAAGGGGATAGTGGGGGTAGGAAAAATACCAGCAAGAGCTCAGCCTATTTTATTGGTGTTAAATGCCTTTCAGATGTACTTAAAGGCCCCTGAAGGCTGAGGCGTCCCATCACATTGCAGCTAGGCTGCAGGTTCTCATTTGCTTTTAAGCCAGTCTTCAAAAGGAGAAACGATTTGGGGTTGGGGTTGTTTTTTCGGTTGTTTGGTTGTAGGGGTTTTTTTGGTCTTTCCCTTCCCTTCCCTTCCCTTCCCTTCCTTTTTTGAAGCCAGCACTTCAAAAGCAGCATCTGCAGCTTGGCTGCAGGTTCTGGGTGCCAAAGGAGCTGGCCACCTCCTGATGGGCACAGGAGGAGCCGTGCCACTCTCTGCAGGAGGAGCAGAGCCAGGCTCACCCCTTGCAGCCAGCCAAAGCCAGGCGTGCTGTGCCCAAGAGCCAGCAGCACAGCCTGACCATACGCTGTGCTACTGCAGTAACAGCTTGGTACTGCCACTGTTAAAATGATTATCTAGATGCCTGTGGCTTCCTAAAGCTTAACCTTTCTCCAATGCTTAGGAACCTGGGAAGGGGAGGGAGGATCATTGCTCGGTTGAAAAGACTCTGTAACTCCTGGATGTGATGTACAGAACTTGTCCCAGCACTAGTGCTTATTTGGTTGCAGTTCCCCAGGGCCTTCCTCTCTTCATCCCACAATTCATTCTTTGGTCTTTCCAGCCTCCTTTTCAGGAATTAATTGGCTTGGATAAAGAAATGCTTTTTGGAGTGAGGAGGGTGTAGCAGCTTTTAGCTAAAAGAGAGCACTTGTGAAAACTCAGTTACATACAAGACATATCTTCACTTCAGCGGTCCTTTCTGTGCCCTGATATTACTCAGGGTTTTTCAGAGGCTCTTGGGTGTTTTCCAAGCAGTAGGCATAAGGGTAACGGCAGAAAACATGTCTCTTCTTTGTACCTCTCTGTTCTTCTGTGTGACCTGTCAAATGAGGTCCCAGTTCAGAAGGGTAACAACCTCCCACTGTTGTAGATTCAGAGAGGTCCAGAGTCAGGCCAGGAGGAATTGTGCCCCTCTTCAGCATCCCTTGTGACTTGCACCAAACCTCACGCTGAAGAGAGGTCTACCAATCAGTGGGTGTTGTTTGGAAAATCAGCATATACCCTGGGTAGGTGCTTTAGTGGGAGAAAGAACAGATAATTTTGGGTCTGAGAGAGAAGTGTCCCATGACTCTATAAAACATGCTTTTGTTATCTGTGAGCATGTGTATCTGTGCAAAGATGGGTAACTTGAGTTGAACATGCAAATAAGTTTGATTTGTTCTTCACAGATGAAGGACAAGAAGGCTTTTTCCTATGTTCTGGAAAAATCTAGTCCATTTTGACCAGAGCACTGCCCTGCTGCTGTGTGTCCTACAGAGACTAAAGCTCTGGCCATCCCAAGAACTGTCTGCCCTCAGGTGTCTTCAGTCCCTCAAGTGTCTGTGCAGGGGTATCTCACCTGTTTGAGCTGAGTGCTTTCCCCTTCTACAAGTAGTTTTGTCTCCCTGTGTCTTTGCTTCAGAAAGTTTATAACTGTTCTGAAGTTGTGTTTTAGGTAATATGAAGGAAAACTTAGCTCTCCTCAAATCTGTCTCAATGCAGAGAGACAAAGCAGGTGGTTGGTTGTTATCCCTGAGTCCCCTGTGCTTCTGTGATTCTCTGCTTGGAAAGCATATTAATAAAATAGATGGCAGGAGCTTTTTTTTTTTGTTAGAAGCCCTTCACACTGAATGTTTTATAAATTGGCTGGGGGCTGGCAAGGAATCCAGCTAGTGACTAATCCTCCAGTCCATCCTCTCAGCAAATTGCTTGCAAAAGTCATTAATTTTACTGTAATTGATTTAAACATTGCTCAGGAGGAGGAAAAATTAGGGAAACCAATGCCCAATGCCACTCTGAATGCTGAGAATTATGTGTTCTCAATTTTCTGTTATATTATCTCCACATGTGCCTGTTCTCTGCTGGCTGCTGTGCAAACGCCGGTGCCGAATGGTCACATGGTGAGACCCAGCTCAGTGGTTGCGTTGGGCAGCTGTGCCATGAGCTGTGCAAACCTGTAAGCAAGCTCCAGCTCTGTCCAAGACATAATACAAGAGAGTCTGCAAAGACCTTTTGCTCTGGCAAAGTGCTTGCCTCCAGCAATTCACATCTGGTCGCGTGGCTCCATCAGCAAAGCATGGGCACATCAGGCTTTGGAAAGTAGCCATGGAAAAGCACAGAGCTCAGCTCTTGCTGCAAGTCACAGTCACAGGATAATACCTGATGACAACCTCCTTGAAATGTCAGAGCTTATGGTGGAACGGGGCTTTTTATGAGGCAGCCACCTGTTCCCATTGCATTACCTCATTGCTACTCGAATCAACTACTGCATCCCCAGCTGTAAAGTAGTTTTAATTAAAATGATTTATTGCTTAATATGGATTTGTCCCCTATTTTGGGTCTATTTTAGAAGATAATATTTTTTCCTGATCACTTCCTCACTGGGCTTACACTTTAAGGGACTGTACCCACTGATGTCACTTGGATCAGAATAAAGTATGTGGATTTTAACTGAGCAATGACGTAAGAACAATGTATTTTTAAGCTGGCATTAACTTTGGTTTGCATATTTATTTATACCTCTGACAACTGAATGAGGAGTGCCCTGTCTCCAAGCCATATCCTTCAGTAGTAATTCTTTTTCAGATCCTTGGGAAATGGCTTCTCCAATGTATTGCGCATGTTCTCTTGACATCTTAATGCAGTTTCTAGGTCACTGAGCTAAGAAAAGAGTATAGGTGCCACTAAGTTAAAGGAGAATCATGTCTCCTTAAAGGAGAACGAGCCACAGGCTCAGTTAGGTTGATGGTACTTACAGAAATGAATTATTGTCATGTACTGTCTTCGTGCTGTGCCAGGTCATTTATAGATGCAGAAATTATGTTAGCTTTCACTCCATCTGCAGGAGTTTGCATGCTCCTGCTTTCAGGTCACCTGTGATGAATAGAGGACATTGTTTATTGATCTATCAGTTATTGCAAATCTGCGCTGGGAAGCCAGAGGAGGTCTCCATCAGGTCTTAGTTGGCATCCATTAGCTGTTGGCCAGGAGGGGTAGGTCATAACATTTCAGGTTCTTTTAAAGGATGAAGTGTGAAAGAAGCAGCACAAGGAAGTGAAGATGTCTCAGTGTGCAGGTGGAGGTCAGCCATGACTTTGCCAGCCTGGAGAAACTGCTTCATTCTCACTGTGGGGGTGTTTCTCTTGAACAAGCTGCCATGGAGGGTTCCTGGTCCCACAGCTCTAGCCTGAGGAGCTGTTCTCCCCAGTGCCACTGCTGGAGCTGGCTGTGCCTAAGAGGTGAGCAGGTGCTCAGCAGTGGGCTGCAGGGCTCTTCTGGTTGTGTTGCTGTATCCATACAGGGGAGGGAATCTCAGCCCCACCTAACTGGGGCAGGGATTCCCCTGTGTGGACACAGCATACCTGAAAAAACCCTGGAAGTTTACTTCAGCAAACTAATCAACAAGGACTAAGAGATGGTTAAAGGGCTCCATTCCTTAACATGCTGGAAGTCCCCCAAAGGGATGGTGCAGGATCAAGCCCTGACTGTCCTCTGCCCTGTATGGATGGGTGGAACGACGAGGAACTGAGCTCTGGCCAAGCAAAACATGCAGAAAATGCTCTCTGAAATTCCTCTTCCTGCCCTCTCATCCCTCTGTTCTTGGTTCACCCCTGCAGCCTGCCTGTGAGAAAGGAGTGCTGCTGCCAATAGGAGAGGTTTGAGTCATTCTTTGGGGAAAGGGAGTGGAGCCTGGCCTCTTCCACCTGCAAAAATTAATACTTATCCTTTCTGCCAAGAGATTAAGTTGATCACTTGGCACCTTCCAGATTCAGTGGAGCAACAGCTGGTGTCACCTGCTTTTCTTCAGAGGAGAGACTCTGGGGCACAGGAGCAGGGGTGAGGGGTGCTGCCTTGCCTGGACCTGCAGACTTCCTGCACCTGAGGGAGTGTGGCACTCCACTGTCCTTTGGGAAACAAAGCCACCTTGTGACAGTGACAGGCTGGTGGTACACACACAACTCCTCTCTGACATCCAGAAATTATCCTTGCTGAGGTGCAAATCCAGCTTTTTTTCCCCCTCCCCAGAGCCTCAGGAGGTGAGCCTGAGCCTCAGCCACTGTTGCCACCCAGTGCGCTGCCTGCCTACTGCCCCAAGGCAGGTGGCAACAGCCCACAAGAGCTGCATGGGCAGGAGGCGGCTGCTCTGTGGGCAGCAGCGTGGACGCAGGTGGTGTAACTGGGGACAGGCAGTTTTGGCTGGCTGACAGCCATGGAGAGGTCAGAGGGCAGTGGGTTGCAGGACAGCAGGCAGCTGTCTGCATCACAGGGAGCCTTGGCAGCTGCCCACACTCACCAGTCATGCCGGAGGCCAGATGGAGTAGGTGGGCACCGAGGAGCAGGCCCCTGCTGCTGCTCCCCTTCCTTAGCACTGCATGGTGGCAGGGCACGGGTGCCCCTGCACAGGTACTCTCTGGTGGGCAAAGGAGTGCTGTGCTTAGGGTGCGAAGGTCCTTTCTGTTTTGTCAGACAAAGGCATGCACAAAAATAAATGCAGAGACCAGGATAAATTCTGCAAGCAGAAATACTTGTGAAATGCCCACTGGGCCTGTCACAAGCTCATTTAAATATGGGCTTGGTGTGGTCACCTGGGTAGCTGCAGTACAGTACAGTTGCTGGGTTTACACCGTACTTGAAAGTTAATCGTGTTGGAGGTGCTTTTCTGAGCCAAGATCTGTCACTTGCCTCTCTCCATGTCCCCCATGGTCTCTGGCAGGGTACCAAATAGCTTTGTTTTCTAGCTGCTGGTGGCTGTCCTCTCTGCCACTGGATGGCTAGCCCACACCACCCCAGGGGTGTTTCCTGGGCAGGCAACACTGCAATCCCACTTTCCAGCCAAAGCACTTCAGCTCCCTCCACTCCAAAACGCTGCACAGTGCAACCTTGGATGTATGTGGATGCAGGCAAACCATCCAGCTGCTCTCTGGTTCTCATCAGTACTGTGCAAAGTCCCACGTTTCAGGACCCAGCTATGTGGCTTATTTGTGCTGCAGCTCCAGGAATGTTGCAGCCCAGTTTGTGCTGCGTGAGGTTGCAGTGCTCCACAGTTACGGCTGGGTAAGGCAGGATGAGCAGTGATGAGGCATGCTGATAAAACACAGAGACAAAGTTGTGTTCAGGACCTGATTGCCTGTGCAGGTTACATGCTGTGGTTGGAGCTTAACCATATAATAATTCATGTTCACAGATGCTCTGTCTGGGGAAGGAGAGGTTGCAGCTCATTTCCAAGCTGCATCTCCTGGTTTCTGTGTAAATACTCTGGTTTCAGAAGATCTTCAGCTACAGCCTGTGTTAGCGTTCAACATGCTCTTTTCAGTCCTGTTGTCTTCTCAGTCACTATTCAGTCATGGTTATTTAAACCCTGAGATGAAAAATAAACTATTCTTTTGTTTGCCTGTCCCTCTGCTGTGTTGCATCCCCTCTCAATCACTGAGGCAGGAGATGGGGGTGCCTTCACCAGCTTCTCCCAGGGATGAAGTGTGTGGCATCCGTGCAGTGCAGTGGGACAAAGCCTCCATCTCCTGGCGGTGAAGCTGCATGGCAGCCGGGTGCCTGTTTCTGTCTGTGGCAGTTGTCCCAGAAAGGAGGCAGAAACCTCGCTGAGGAGGCAGAGCAAAGCCTTGGTGTGCTCAAGCACAAAGGCTCAGCCCCTCTAGCCACGGTGGAGCATGGCGTTTTTCCACAGGCATCTCAGGGCTTGTTCTGCCTGCTGAGGCAGGGAAGCGGTCTCTCTTTGGGTTCTCTCTCTGAGACGTAGAAATTTTTGTCTTAGTCCTGAAGAAGATTCTCATGAGGTTATTCCAATGAATTTCCTGCCTGATGGAGCACCATCCAACATCTGGTTTCCAAGGCTGACTGGAAGTGAGGTGCTACCATGCAGGCAGTTTCAGGAGGGGGGAAGCTTAGGGATTTTCTCTCTCAACCTCTGATTGTGGGCTCAGCATGTTCACACTTTCCTAAGGGTACCTCGGAACCAAATCTTTCTGGAGTCCCCAAGAAGAAACTTAAAAGGCTATGTTCAAGGTATTTTTCACAAGTAATAAAGAGGTTGGGGCAGTTCTGAGCATTGCAGCTGTAGCTCGAGGCTCAGGGATTTTTCCATGTCAAGATTTGCCCCTTCCATCACTTTTCCCCCTTTGGGCTCCTTGTCAGTGCTGAGTACCTGGTACCAAGGGAGACTTGCATGCAGAGACTTATGTTTCTTTTTGTAAATGGCTGTAGAATATCATCAAGGGAATTGCAAATGGATCTGAGTAAAGATAGAAAAAGACCACAAAGGACAGAACACTTCAGCAATAAGACCAAGGAGCACTGAGCTCTGCTAGTATCTCTGCAGGGTCTGCTAGGTTGTTACGCATCCCTCAGCTTACACTGACAGCCCCTTGCCTGTGGCAGTCAGAGAGGGACAGTTGTCCCATGGCTGATGGGCTATGGGGACTTTGACATGCTGCAGAGGCTGCCACACTGCTCTCTGGGCTCTGCACGTGCACTGGCTCTGTGCTTATGGGACCAGGGTGGTTTCATTAAAGGTGGCAAAGCTGCCTCCAGAGTCACCTCTGCAAAGAATCGACTGCACGTGCAGTGCCTGCAAGCCACTGGCATGGTGTGTGTTGGCCCACTTCCCTGGCTGCCTGCTGAAGTACTCTCAGAGAGCAATCACTTCCAAGTGTCAAGTGCTCTCAGTTGCCCATATTTTTTTAATTCTTCAAGTCTTCCCCCAACACCGTCCTCCTTTCCAAAGATGCCAGCTGAGAACTTTCAATATCCAGGCCCCTGCTGTGTGTCCCCCCAGGAAGCTGGAGATGTGGTTTGTGGTGGGACACCTTTGACTGCTGGCTGGTGGCCACAAACCCTTCCTGCAGGAAGGCAGGGCAGTGGCACTGATGGCAGAGGCTCCAGGAGTACATGTGCACTATGTGTCTAGGTCATGATTACAACTGGTGGACAGCCCAGGCTGTCCTTGTGGCCACCAGACCTGGCTGGAAGAGGGATGATGCTTACATACGGATTCTTCCCAGAACCCTGGGTTCAGACACAGCCCGAGGAAATAGCGGCTGCCTCAGAGGTCCCTCCAACAGGGGTGACACCTGAGGAAGGGTGAGGGAAAGGAGAGGCAGTGAGAGTGGAAGCAGCTTTCCCAAGGTCATCACCCAGGGAGCTGTGCTGCCTTTCGGATCACACCAAGCTCCTTCGCTCCAGGGAAGTGGGGGGAGTCCGCCCATGTGCTCCTCTGACCAGCCTATGTGTCTGACGCTGATCTGTCTCCGCCAGGTATCTCTCAGCCATGAGTGCACTCGCGCCATCATGAAGCTGATGTACTGCCCGCATTGCCGGGGCATGTCCAACGTGAAGCCATGCAACAACTACTGCCTGAACGTTGTGAAGGGCTGCCTGGCCAACCAAGCGGACCTGAACACTGAGTGGAAGTACCTGATGGGTAAGATGAACTTACTCTGCTGCAGCACAGCTGCCTCTCATGGCAACTTTTGGACCCTCTGAGGTTGTGCTTGGCAAGTAAAGAAAGGACTGTTGGAGGCTCTTTTACACCACAGTCTCCCTGTCCGTGATCTGACACCTAGAAGCTATTGCAGGACATTTTGCTGGCCTTTAATACCATTAGAAAGGACACTGCTAGGGTGGCTAACAAGGGCGTGAAGAGTTTTCATCTTGCCAGTGCTCATCTGGGATTGCCCACACTTTTCATTCAAGTAATTCTTCCTTCCCTATTGAGTGTTGAAGGTTAGGGACAGATCATGCCACCTGTACCCTGTCAGAGCTTCCTCCTTGTCCTTACCAGAGCACTTGCAAAGGCACAGGAGAAGCACTTGCTGCCCTCCTCAGGAGGTAGTCTAGAAACTAGCCATAAACTGTTTCCATGGGTGGAAAACAAAGGGCTCAGAGTCACATACTTCTAAATGGGAAGAGGTGTCTTAAACAAATACATGGGGAGGGGGAAGTCGCAGGCATCACCAGGAATGGGAAAATTAGATTTGCATTTTAAATATGAGCTTATTTCATTTTTGTTTTGTCAGTCGGCTAAGATGATGGGCTCTTAAAGTGGGTTGTATATGTATAGAGATGTCCGTTTCATTGAGTTTAAAGCCAGAAATATGACTGTCATGGTGTGGTCTGATCTCCTGTGCAACACAGGCTGGAAAAGTTCAACCAGGGGTTTCTGTGCCTGATCAGACCTGGGCATCTCTTTTAAGATGCTCATGAGTCACTCAGCTGATTTTCCAGAGCTTGTGGCTCCTGGTTTAAATGTGAACTGCTGCTGAGTGGCTTGTAGAGCTGATAGGCGTGGTTTAAGGCTAGTGAGGGTCTGTGTTTAGAAAATGGTGTGTTTTTGTTACAGTGCAGGTCCTCTCCCCATGTGCAGTCCACCAGGGGAGGCTGTTTGCAGTGGTAAAGTTCTCACTCCTCCTTGTGCCCCAGAGCATCACCCAGCAAACTCCTCTCTTTCTCTCCCACGTTGTACATTCAGACCTGGAGTAATCTGAGACTTGAGGGAGCCTTGATGTTTGTCTGGGCTCACAGAAAGCAGGCACCAGAGAGGATGAGCTTAGGGCTTGGCCTTTTCCATTGTCTTGGCTCCTGCTGCCTGGCCAGCAAGACTGCCGACTCACTGGCCAGCTGCAGCCCGACAGGCTAGCTCAGTTGATGCGTGGTGGTGTTAATAATAAAAATCCTGCTGAGGCTCAAGGAGTGTCATCTGCCTCTCAAGAGACACTGCAAAATAAATATCGAACCACTGCACACAGAGGCTTGGTGAGGTGTGTTGGCCAGCTGCCCATATCGTGCTAGGGGCTAACGAACCAAGTGGCAACTTACTCCAGCTAATTGGAAGTACTCCCCTTGAGAGCGGCTTGGGAGGCTGCTATAAAAGTGGGGGACAAATATTCTCTTCCCCAAGGGTTTACACCAGGATTTTGATGGCGCTTTGGCCTTTCTGACCAGTGCAAGCCATGTGTTACCTGTCACTGCTCTCCTGGCAGGATAACTGCCCACCTCCTGAAAAGTCAATGTACAGCTCTCCTTGATTGACAGGGAGGCAATTCCAAGTGCGTTTTGCACATAATCTCGCTTCCTCTTCCCCAAGAGACACTGTTCTTGTCAAGGGGTGATGGCTAGGAGCAAATTGGAGCTTCTTTCAAATTCCATTTGGACATTTTAGTGTCAGAGGTCACAATTTGATGAAGGACTGGAGCAAGACATAGAGTCAAAAGTAGCAGTTCACTGGCCTTGTCCATTCTTCACCCTTCTCCAGACCCTTCTGTGTAGCTGGAAAGGATTTTGTTACACTAAACACGGACTTACTCTTTCAATTTGACAAATTAGGGCAGGTCAAATTAAGGGACATTTTTATAGTAAGTGGTTCAAACATAATTTATCACTAATTTTGGGGGTGCAGCCTTTGATTTAAATGTCTGTCTTTCAACATTAGTGTCTCTGCAAGCTAAAATTGTCTGGAAAATACAGTCTCAAAGATGACACCACAATACCTGAGTGGCAGCAAAGTTAAACTTCAAGCTCTCTAATGTTGTGATGTTATTTCCCAGAATACAAAAAACCATTACCCCCTTGTATGGCATGTTTAACTTTAGAATTTAGAGCTGCCGTAGGATTGTGTTGCAGAAAAGATAACACATTAACTTGGAAACTGTAGCCCTTCTTTCCATTCTTGCTCAGGCTAACCAGCAAAAATTATTTTCTTTTTTTTCAAGTGCTGAAAATAAATGCATAATTTTTCCAAGCTGTGACTTTGTATTTTGTTAAATCCTATATTATAGACTTGAGCAAAGAGTATTTTGTGATCCGCACTCCAGACTGGCTGCGGTTTGAGCCCACCCAGTTGGTTTTCTAATTGACTTGTGCCCTTGCTCCCCGCCAGCTGGACTTGCTTTTGGACTGTGAGCCCTGTGGGCATAATCTGGTATCTTCTGTGGGTTTGTGCTGTTCCACATCCAGTCCTTGCCCAGCTTCGTCATTGTCTGAGAGCTGTCAGGGTCTGAACATCAATGATGTAACAGCAGAGAGAACATACTTGCTAGGGTTGAGTGTGTTGTTAAACTGACAACAGTAGGCTCAGGATCAGGCCTGTTATTAACATACTACCTCCACTGTGGATCTAGTGTTTCTGCACAAACCTCACCTAGACCTCATGGAAGTCATTTGGGGTCTTTCTGCCAAGTCCTGCTGGCTTGCCCAGGCAAGGGACAGAACACTTTCCTAGCAGGTTTGAAATGGTGGAAGTCCCTGGTTGTGCCCCAGCTGGCTAGACTCCTGCCCGAAGGAAATATGCTGTGTGTCTCAAAGATAAGCATCGGTCCTTTAAAGCAGTATCACAAGCAACACGTACACGCTGTGGGATGGTGCAGGCTGAAGGACATGTTTCACTGATACTCTGTTGAACTGCTGGGTATAACTCACCTGGTGGTTTCATTGCTCATCAATAACTTCGGCACTACCAGCTCATGCTGAATAAGCTTTTCTGCAACATCACGCTGTCTGCTGTGACAGTCTCCTGCCAGGCTGATGGTATCAGGATTTAGGACAGAAGAATTAGTCAATCCTAACGAGTAACTCCATTTACGAATGGTACAGATCTCCATCGTAGACCCTGGGTTTTGACCCTCTTTGTGTTGAGAAGAAGAACCAACATGAAGCCATCACACTTGTTTTCTTCCATGTGGCGAGGCCACAGGAACATGCAGCACTTTCTGTTCCAGATGAGCACGGGCCACCCCAGCACGCTGGCAGATCCCTTGCCCTGCCAGGAGGTTTTTGGTGTGCCCTGAGGGACACAGGCCACACTGGAGCCATCTGAGGTCACACGTAACTGAATGCCAAGTCCCTAAATGCTGATGAAGCTTATGCATGACTTGGCCTCCAGCCTACTAAAGCACAAATAATAGGAAACTGAGGCAGCAGCAGCTAAGCAGTGACTTTCAGAATTAAAATTTTTGACGGGCAAAGTCAGAGGTGGTTAAGATCCCTTTTTAGATGTCCATACCTAGTTTTAGCCCTGCTCTGAGGTGCTATCTAAATCTCGCTGGACACCAAGAATGTCAGCCTTCCTCTGCAGTGGCATTCCCCAGTGCCTCGAGCCCTGTGAGCATATAAGCTGCCTTTGCTTCAGACCCAACTAGAGTGCTGAGAAACATCTTCAGAGGTAGGCAAAGGTTGGTAATTTTTTTGTAAGCCAAGCATGGTCTCAAAGCAGCCATAAAGGCAGGAGCTTCCAGGCTAGGCAGGAGCATTGGGACAGCAGAGTTTTCCAAGATAAGAGGAGCTGAGAGCAAGAAACACACCTCAGTCACTCCTTGTCGTGTTTACCAATTTAGTTGTGGACATTTTGGTGTGATCCTCTGCCTTCAGAGCCTGATATTTCCCTGGCTGGTCATGTGTTGTCCTTCCAGAGGTTACAGTGGAAGAATTACTCCTTTTCTCATTCATTCACTGCCACAGAAGCTATTGCCCATGTTGAGTACCTTTGGCACTTTGCTGATCCCAGTCCTCCAACCTTCTGCTGGCTGCAGTGCTTTGCTGAAAATACACAGTGAGTTAGGAGGGTTAGGTCCACATATTGCTATGCATTACTTAATATTTCAGCACCAATTTTCCATTTTTCCTTTCTGTAGCACCCCAGGAAATGTTGGTCACTTTGTGTTTCATTTACCATTTGCAGGAGGTGACCTCTGTTCCTCTGTCACTGAGCGTGGCTTTACCTGTGTTCTGTGAAGGGACACCTGCCCCATGCCAGAGGAAAATAAGCATGTACTTGGGCAGTAGTGAAAATTGAGAGATGTCTCCCCACCAGCCTGCCAAGGGGCCAACAGCTTATCCCACGTGGCATGAGCATGATCTTTAACTTGTTTTGTACAGAGTCTGATGAGAGATGTCTCTGTCTTGTTTTACTAGATTCCCTGGTCATAGTGGCTGATCGGATTGATGGACCGTACAACGTAGACACTGTAATAGGGACTATTCACATGAGGATCGCTGAAGCTATTTCTAACTTGCAAGAAAACAAAGATTCAATAACAGCCAAGGTAAGAGCATGTACCTTGGCCTGGCTGAGGATACACCATGGGTAGTTGCCAGGACCAAATGTTTTTTGTGCTCATTATTCAGCTGAACTAAAGGAGATGAAGGATGAAGGAGATCAGATGCCCACTCTTAATGATAGGAAGCCACCCATCTTACACAGGCAAAAACCTTCTCAGGTGTTTCCAGATATTCCTCCCTGCCACATCCAGCCAGCTTCCTTTAGGTACAGACACACAAGGTGGGACTGCATACACGGTGACTGTGGGAGGCACGGTGCCATTTGCTGTCAGGTGCGCCTGTGTCTGAAGAGTATTGACGTATTTTGGCTGAGCTGAGACATTTACAGAAAGTGCACAGTCCCTAGTGAGAGAAGGCAGCTGCTTTAACCTGCCTTGGGGTGATGTTCTACAGTGGAAACACTGCGCTATCAGGTTGTATCTGTGGGACAGTGTTGCAATCTGGCAGTCCATCTGGAGATGTAAAACAGGCTCTCCTGATGCTCACCTGTCTTCCAAAATGTATATCATGAAGCTCTCCTCTATTGGTCTTCTATTTTTAGTATATTTTTCCACTTAACCACAATCACCTCTGTAGCTGCAAGTAAGAGAAGCTTTGGGAATAAAAACCCAGGTATTCCTCAAGTCCTGCAGCTATCCCACAGTTAGGGCAGAGATGCAGATGAAAGGAGCGGGGCAGGTCCTAACAGGGTCTTGGAGAAGGGAAGGGCCAAAAGTATTGCTTAGCCAAGCAGGAATTCACTGGCACACGTCAAAGCACTAACAGCAGCACGCATCCAAGTACTCATTTAGGTTTCTTTTCTGACATGAAAGGCCATGTTCTTTCTTCCCCTGTCAGGTGGGACTGAGGTTGTCCACATAAAACCAAGCC
This sequence comes from Phalacrocorax carbo, assembly GCF_963921805.1. NCBI lineage: Eukaryota > Metazoa > Chordata > Aves > Suliformes > Phalacrocoracidae > Phalacrocorax > Phalacrocorax carbo. The sequence continues at coordinate 29,902,197 of NC_087519.1, read as the reverse complement.
CATGATGTGGGAAAACATGGCATCATCTGCAAAGAAACATGTTTCCAAGGGGCATATAGTATATCTGGTAAAATGAAAAGGAGTAGTCTAACTGGTGTTCAACTGGAGCAACCAAACATGTTTGATAAGCTTCTCAGTATGATCTGGTGACCAGGTGAATGTGGCAGTCTCTGCTGGTGGCACTGGTAGCAGAGGTCAGGAGCTGCAGATTGCTGCAGCTCTAAGCTCTGGGTTTGAGCATGGCAAAGAATCAGCTAAAGGATATCATTATCAGACAAGCTCAGGACTGGCCCAGGCCAGTCCTGGGAGTCTTCTCTCTCAGGGCTGAGGGTAGCAGGCTCAGGCTGCAGCTGAGGGCTTCAAACATTACCAGCCTAGAGCCAAGCCACTGTCTGACATTTGTGAGAAGAGCCAGAAGTGGCCCTTGAACTCAGTGACACCCTCAATCATGGGTTCTCCTGGGAAAAACTGGAAAGAACCACTTCTGGTAATGAGCTCTGTGTTCACTGCACCACGGAGCACTGTCCCTGCTTCCTCACACTCCCCCTTGCTCCCTGCGGTTCTCTGATGGATTTCAGGCAGCAGGAGCTATCAAAGGCTGCAAATATCTATTTGCTGTCATTATGCAGGAGGCTATTGATCGCCTCAGTCTGCAGGACATGTGTTCTCTCCATCAGTAATGGGCATTGCTCACCTAAAGCCCTTGGGCTGGCAAGAGGATTGCCTTGATAGCATGCTGTGCTGGAGCCGCTATAAGAGCCACTGTCCTGGAGACCTTCCAGGGCTTTTACCTCCTGAAAGAGTTGTCTCTTGCTAACAACAGTAATAGGCCAATTAGAAAGATACAACAGTGAAACTAAATTGGTTTTATTGTGGTAGAACCAAGTTGAAAATGCTCTATGTTTAGTTTTCAAGGTGTGGCTTTTTGCACAGAGCAAAGGAGACAGATGAACAAATTGGCTTGGTGCTGAACTGCCATAGGCGTTAGATCCATCTGATCAGCAGGACAGTGGACCTCAGGAGGGGGCTTTCCAGGCTGAATGTCCCTCAGACACACCAATGAGACCCACTGTTACCAAATCTAGACACTTGTCTGGATTAGGACTTTGCTGATGACTGTCCGAATCCACTAGCAAAAGCATTCAGCAGCTGTCACAAGCTGCATCAGCAGTTCTCCTGTCTGAGGTCCTGATTTCTCTGCTTTAAGGGAGCACCATGCAAAGTCAAATTTATCAATAGCTTCTGACAGCACCCTGGTAACCACAACAAGCTTGGTGCCATCTTTTCAAATCAGCTGGCTTTCTTTGTAAACGCTGGTGTTCCTGAATCAAACTGACAGTGCAAAGGCCCTCTGAGTGACCTTTGACGCTTCATTAAATCTGGCTGTCCAAGCATTCCTTCCACCAGCCACAGTGAGGCTCAGTTGCCTGAGCACTGGCTGTCTGCAGCAGAGGTGGTGTTGTCTGGACTGGTCATGTAGAGACTGGGAGAAACAGGCACTTCCAGGGCACCCTTTGTCTTCTCCTAGAGGCAAAGTCTGAGGATTTGTACCTTCAAAGTGCTTTTGCTCTCTGGCTACAAAGCATGCCTGGGCAGGTAGTTAGGATGATGGGGAGTACCTGAAGTTAGGAGATAAATCAGTCTGGCTTCCTCGTTTGCCCCTGAAACATCCAGCCTGACAGATGTGACACATCTACTGTCTTTGCACTCCCCTGGTTGGAGGGGGCATTTATTTGCTAAGCGTAGGAGCTGATTGCAAGAGTCATTGGGGTAGTCCTACCTTGGTCTGTTGTCTGTCAATGAAGTTCACATGCTCTGCAGTTTTGAAGCCCGCACCACTAGTGTAACGAGTGTGAGCAACTCCCATCTTGTTCTTTCCAGAATTTTATTTTTCAATCATTTGAACAGGTAAGATTGCTAGAAATAATTTAATATCAACATTGGTGACTCATCCAAAACCACGTGCTAACTTCGTGTTAGTGCTGAACATTTTGCTTGATAACGGTAACCAAAACCAGTTACAGTACGCTGAAACATCCTGGCACAAGAGTAACCTGACCAGAAACTTAAGCCAGAATCTCTGAGATCTTGCAGGTAGGAGAGATAAACATACTCAAGAAGAAAACAAAAACTGTGGAGTGCTAATTAATTGAAGAAATAGTATCAAAACATGGGATAGAGAGTTTGGTTTGTTTTTCAGGTTTTCCAAGGCTGTGGAAATCCCAAAATCAGCACAAAAGGCTCCAGCACCGAGGACAAGAAAAGGCGGGGGAAGGTCGTGTTGGAAGCAAAATCCTCTGCACAAGCACTGGAGATGCTGGTGAGTTTGCCTCCAAAGCTCCCTCCCCACTGGCGTGCCAGGGCAGGCGTGCTGGTGCGCTGCCTCCCCTGGGAGCCCGGCCGGCACAGCACTGGGTCCTGCGGGTCAGGGCAGACCACCCCGCAGGCTGCTGAATCACCTTTGCTGGCGAGCCTGAAGAAGATCAGTTCGGCGAGTGCTGGCATGACCTAAGCAGATCTGATCTTGCCACAGCACAGGGTCAGGGTCTAGGTTGCTGATAACCAATTTCTCAGGGATCTGGTGCCAAACTTATCAGAAAAGGCTCCTTGCCATCCGTGTCATTGAGCCTCAGGCAGTCCAGCCTGGATACTGAGGCCAGAGGTCCACCTCCATGGAGATTTTGGATTCTGTGGACAGTGAGCTGTGGGACCTGCCAAGGTCCCACATTTCAGAGGCTTCACTCACACGTGCTTACCTGTCCCACCCTGGCAGACCCCTGCTGATTCCCAGCAAGGCTGCTTCTCAGCATTGCCCTCATGGCCCAGAAGATAACCTTCTCCTGGTTAATCTTATGGTACCAGAACAGTCCTTAGCATGTAACCTTCAGCCTTGGTTTCATGGGTTGACAGTTGGTCTTCAGGGGAAGGTTGGAGACACATCCCTGTCTGCATAAAAAACAGATTTTGTGATGGTAAAACAAAAATAATCGACAGAATTCTTGTGTTCTTTGCACAGCCCTGGGACACTCCAGAGCTCTCCTGGCCCTGAGCATCCTCTTTGTTTACAGGTTTTAGATGCCAAAGGGAATCTGACAGCTCTCAAGACTTACTGGATCACCCTGCCCAGCAGTCTGTGCAGCAAAAAAGTAATGGCCAGCTCAGCAGTGGACGACAAGTGTTGGAACGGGATGACCAAGGGCAGGTATGGAGAGGGTCAAAGTGCCAGGATAGCACCATTCTGGGGTGAGAGAGAGAGGGTTTGACAAAAGGCACTTACACATCATCTCAGCCAGTCCCACTTGTTCAGACTGAGCCAAAAGGTCCGTCTCTGTCCACAGAAATGCTGTTCCCTGAAAAACTGGTAGCTGGGAATGTCAAGCCTGTTGTCGTTTTGCTGTGTGTTGGAGGGTTAAGCATTGAAATGCATTCACCATGAAATAACTGTGTAGTTTTGTACTAATGAAGCAGTTGTGCAATTCCCCGTGCATTCAGAAGACAGAAGGGCTGGATTTACCTCACAAACTCCAGACTGTTGCTGAGAATTGCATACATGTCTTTCTATCCATACCTGATCTGAAATGCTGTTCCCCCATTAGAGGAGGCAGCTGGGTGACATCAAAAAGCTGCAGAAACACCTCCCACCCACAGCTGAAGGTTAAAGGTTGGCTGTGAGGAGAAATGGGCAGCTGCTGGACATGCACCTTTCTCCACTCCTCTCCCTGGACCTGCTGTGATGGTCTCTGCCAGCCCAGAGCCAGCACCTTCAGTTCTTCCATATTTCATGTCATTGCCAACAATGCTGCAGATCTGCAGGAGCAGATGGGCCAGGGGCAGTGCCAAAGGGAGCAGTGCAGCTCTGTTTGCTGGTTGACAGCTCCCAGATAACTGAAGCTTCCCTGGGGGCCTGGCTGGTCGTACTGGGCTGGGGGCATTCAGTCATCTCAGGATGTCAGTACCCACAGGGTTTAACTGGGGCAGGGATGAAGTACTCCTCAGCCTCCCATATGGAGAGAGCTTTTCCATAGAGAAGTGTCACCGTGGCTCCACAGGTAGCACCATCCTGAGAGCAACCCCTTAGCCCCATGCACAGTCTTTCCTGCAGGAAGTCCCTCCCCATGCTGGGACAGTGATGCTGCAAGGCCACCAGCCACCTCCTGCAAGCTGAGGTAGCCTCAGGGTGAGACTCCTCTGATGGGGTCTGCCCAAGGCAGCATGGCTCAGCCATGCACAGAGCTGGCTGCCTCATAGCAAACACCAAAATATGGAGGCTGTCCGACAAGCCAACACCACTGACTGCAGTTTCTCTGGAGTACAAAGAGGCTGGATTATCACTGGTGCCTGTAATGGGGAGAGGTGAGCTTGGCTGGGGGGAGGCATCTAAACCTGTTGCCTTCCTTCGCAGTTATCTGCCTGAAGTGATGGGGGACGGCTTGGCTAATCAGATTAACAACCCAGAGGTGGAGGTGGATATCACCAAGCCAGATATGACCATCCGTCAGCAAATCATGCAGCTAAAGATCATGACAAACCGGCTGGGCAATGCTAACATCGGGAATGACGTGGATTTCCAAGACGCAAGTAAGTTTAGCAGAACCAGAGAGGTCCACGGCAGGCAAGAGGATCTGAGCAGTTGGTCCTGGCAGCCTGCATGGGCCTCCGTGCAGACCCTGCAGCTGGGCCATGATGGCAGAGAGGGGTTGTGTCAACTTGGCTTTTGGCTTTGGGCCACAGGGGGTCTGTTCAAGTGCAGCCAACTTGCTGCAGGGTGGCTGGAGGCTGTGCTGCTCTTAGCAATTTACTGAAACCTCAGGTGCTCTCTCCAGTCCCAGCTCAGCCCTGCTGATGGGGCCACTGTTCCCACCTGCTCTGGAGGTTTCCAGCTGCTGCAGCAGTGGGTGGCTAAAGTCATCTGGAAATCAGGTATGGGCTTGCATCCCATAGCGGGGGATGCAGAGAAGAGGAGGTTCTGGGGCAGGGCTGGTGACCAAGCTCCCTGGGATTGCAGCCAGGGGAAGGCAGCGATGTTGACCGCCATAAGAAAGGCAGTCAGGGCTCACCCCATGTTTGTCTCTGCACAGGTGATGACATGAGCGGCTCCGGGAGTGGTGACAGCTGTCCTGATGATGTCTGTGGCAAAAGACTTTCTAAGAGTCCTAGCACCAGGCAGCCAGAAACACATGCTATTCCTAAGCAGTCTGGACACGGCATCAATGCAGCCAGCAGCAGATCTTTGCCTTCTGCCTTCCTCCTCCTCCTTTCGGTGGCTTTCATTGCCGCGCAGCAGTTGTGGCGGTAACTCACTAGCACAGCCAGGAAAGAGACTGCAGCTGAGGGCTTCACTTTGCCAAAAACCAACCAACCAACCAACGAACCAACCAACAAAAGGACATATTTAATTCACCTTGGCAGAAAAAAAAAAAAAAAGAGGGAGGAGAAAAAGGTTTCAGTTGTTTGCTATTTCTGGCAGTGCTCGAGCTGTTTTCTTCTTTCTTGGTCTCTTCCCCAATGCTGGGCCCTTCTTTCCGTACCTCATTGTTTTACTTTTGTTATTGCCACAAACTGGCTCTCCGGGCTGAAACAAGCCTTTGCAGAGAGGCCTCCAGGGGGAACCCAGCCGACCTCTCCAAGAGCAGCTCTTTTGCTGCCTCCAGTGGAATATGCAATTGCCCTGATGTTACCCAGCCGCTGGCCAGAGCACTGCTTATCATACTGCTGCCAAAAGCACGACGGTGCCAGGACCAACGCCACTTCGTAATGTGGAGAGACTGAGATCGTCAGCGCTGCTCAAGTGCTGCTTTCAGGGCTTTTTCGGGTTTTTCCTCTGTACTTCCTAGGCAGGCAGAGGTGGCCCTTCACATCCAGCAGCGTATGTAGGAGTGTGAGCAGGTTTGGTGGGTTGAACTGAAACAGTTTGGCGGTGGCTGTTGGACCCAAAAAACGCAGAACTCCCTTTTTCTTTGGAAAGGTCACAAGTGGGTTTCTTGACTAGAGCTCGTAGCTGACGACAATTTGAAATGTAGGTCTCCTACATCTAAGTGACTGGGAATGAGTGTTAGGGTTTGGGGTATTTTTTCTTTGCATGCTAGTTGGAAAGCCATTTTTTACCCAAGTAATAATGGTCCAATTTCTACCTGCAGTGCAGTACCGTCATAGGTAACAGAGAGACGAAAATATGCACAGTGGGATTCTCCACTTGACAGGCAGTTGTGCTGCCTCCTCCTCCTCCGGCCCCAGTCGTGGATGGGAATCACTTTTTTTTTTTGTATTAAAAAAGACCAGAGACATTTTACTAACAGGATCATTGTGACTGGTGTGAGAGCTCACACCAGGCACATGAGGGAGTGACACCAGGCAGCTGCCTTAGGGCACAGGGGGGCTGGTAGCGATTAGGCCTGGGCAGTGTCCCTGCCCAGGAGACTAACTCAAGGTAGCATCTACTGGGGAGGACGTGGGGACAGGACATGTTTTGTTCAGGATTTTTTTTTATGTTGGTGTTTGTTCCTGTTGCATTGTAGGTTTTTAAGTGAATCCCTGCTTTCCCTATCCCTTCCCCATCCTCCCATGCACCTTCTCTAACCACTGCAGGGACGGGGTGAGACAGCAGGTCAGACACCCACCTGCAGCTCCATTTCGGATCAAGGAAGGGCCAGGCTCACCCTCTGCTGCCCCATCCCACCACGCATCAGCCTCTGGGTCACACGGGCAGCTGCCCTAACCCCAAAATGCTTGCTGGGGTGGACTCGGTGCCAGGTTTTGAGACTGGGGGTGGTCAGTGAAAAATATAAATATCCTCATGTAGCTGTAGGAGTGTCTGTGCTTGTAGGGCTGTGTGCTTCGGGGCTTCCAGAGGGCTTCTGTACCTCACAGGTATGGCAAGCTTTGGCTGGAGATGTAGGTTTAGCGGATGTTATAGGTACAACACAGTCACTGTGACCATTGGGGCTAAGAACATGCCCAGGGGTTGGGCTTCATTCATATGGGGTTGGGTTTGAGTTTCAAATGTGTTTGTACTGTGGGCAAGAGGGAGGGCAGAGGTGTATCTATCTCCTACTTTGCTGGTCTGCGCAGCATGTTTGAGTGTTTCTCCTCTGTCTTGCCAGAGGAGATGTGTCTTCAGGCTGAGCAAACATTGTGGGGTTGGGGTTTGGCTGTTTTCTAAGAAAAGGAAAAAAAAAAACATTTTTAACATTAGCAGTTTCTAGAATGTGCAATTTAAGGGAAAAACGAGAACATGAGCAAGGTAATGCTGAAAGCTGGCACAGGCAGGCATGGAGGGAACTTGTCACCCGTCCTCCCTTGGGCAGGGGTCCCACCAGGCACTGGGAGGCAGCAGCAGCTCCTGCCCACCTTGTCCTGGGGCCAGGTAATGACGCTCATGGTTCATCAAACTAGGCAGAGATTTCAGGCCAGCTTTGGCTACTCCAAGTCACAGTGACTGATGTTACGGACTTGGTATCCTTCCTGCTTTGTACTCGCTGGCTTCTGATCTAATTTGGCAGGGTTTCAGAAATGAAAGCCAAGGTTCTGGACAGGCTAAAGGACAGGCAACACCACTAGACCCATCAAAACCCAGGAGTGGATAAATACAAGTCATGGTTTTATATAGATTTATTTACTTATATGGCAAGTTCCACATTTCGCTTTTATGGCTCTAAAGAGTCCTTGTCTTTTTTTCTTCCTTTTTTACCAGAATTGCCAATATAAATTCAGCCTTCAATTACAGAAATCCCACAACCAATCCTGCAGAAACTTTACATCCAAAGCCAGAAAAAAAATGGGGGGTGGCATTAGAACATTGTACCCTCTTCAAAAAACAGTTGGGTTGAATTGGAATTTTAACACATGACTGCCAAGGTCAATGTTTTGCTTTGCAGAATGGGAGATTGAAAGGGAAGTTCTTGTTGTTTCCATTTCTGTGCAGTTAGTGTTTGCTGTCAGCATATTACCCTCAAAAGCTTCTTACGGGTCCCAGGGGAACACACCTTAAATAGGAAGCCAAGGATTTACTGATTGTCCAGTTACTATTTTAACATTTTAGTAGCCCAAATTATTGGTCCTGTTATGATAATAAACCCAATAGTCCAAATTAATAAGGCAAGGCCTCAAGGACAGAGTAAAAACTGTTATGCAGGAGAAACCCTTCCTGATGCCTTCCCCTTTTGGCTGGGGTTGAGCTCACAGTTCAGTGTCCCTCTGGGCCCCAAGGGCACCTGCTCCAGTCCTCCTGGAGCCAAGCTGGGGGTTAGAGCAGCATCGTCAGCCTCAGGTCTGTGGGATGGGCAAGGGCAGTGCCAGGGGCTCTTCCCCCTCTCTGCCGGGAGACACATGATGTTGGGTGTTGATGCTTCCTCCCTGCTCGGCCCTGGGGCTGCTGGGTTTATTTTGTATACCTTTTCACGTGGTCCACCTATGCAGCTGCTTTTTTCCAGTTCCCAGTTATTCAGTTTTTCTGTTCTCTTCGTTGCCCCGAAGTGGTTTCTCCAACCTGCTGCAATTTGATGGCCTGGGGCTGCACTTGGCCACACCACCTTGTGCTGGGGAGCCAAAACAGCCAAGTCCCCCCAGGGTATCTACTCAGTATCACTCTAAACTAAAGCAAACCTTAGTTACCCAATGGCTAGACAACCACTGGCACGGCTCAACAAGCTGAAGTCAGCCCAGGTCCAGACAAGCCCCGAGCCTGCGCTCAGGCTGGTTCAGAGCCTGGGACCCTTCAGTGCTTATAAATTACATTTCCTGGGCTACCACCTGCTCGAAAAGGTTGTGACAAACCTCCTCGGCCCCATGGTGGTCACGGGCTGAGGGCTGCAGCCACGGTGGGGGCTGGCAGCTGCCGTGGTTGGCTATGTGGATAGGGAGCTCTGGGGAGCGGGGGGGGGCTGGGGAGGAACATTTGCTTTGATGTTACCAAGATGGTGATTTGCAGTGTTCTGGTTTGAAAAGGCCTTGTACTTCACAGGGCTGCAGGGGTGGGGGGCGGTGGTGTAGAGAAGACCCCTGTCCCTGGAAAGGGGAGAACCAGAAATAGTGGATTTCCAAATGTCTCTGTCTTTCAGCCTGCTCTTTTGTGCCATAACATGTGTTTTAACTAAGGGCAAGGGTCTCAAAAGGCTTTGAGAGCGTAGCTACTCATCATTTACAAATGACAAACTGCCTGTTGTTTTCTGGTGGGCTTGGTAGGGGCTAAGGTATAGCAAAAATATCTAAAGTCCACCTTTGCTTTAAACAGATGCATTTCTATCTGCAGGAGTAAGAATTATTTCACTTATTGGCATAGTCGGACAGTTATCTATTTCTTTCTGTTACCAAGGTACTTGTAACTCTCTTGCACTGTTTATCTAAAGTTGAAATATGTTCTTTGAATCCTTGTATAAATAAAAAGGCTGGAGACTTAAATCTGTATTTACAGGGCAGTTTTATTTCTTCTCTGTTTAAGCCAAGTTTGGAGTTTTCTTTCTTTTTCCTTGTTAAGGCACAGATGAAGGCCAGGTCAGGAGTCCCGAGGAATGAAAGTTTGCTTTCAGCCACAGGGTTTGCAATGGGCTGATGCCATTGTTGGCGTTACGGGTTTGCCTGCATTCGACCCTGTGTAAGCTGGAGGAACAACTGCTGGGGTTGTATGGATGTGATGTCTGTGGAAACAAGGTGAACCTAACTTGAGTCACTGAAGCAAGTATGCTAAATGTTCTGTTTCTCATAGAGATGCACAAGAACTCATGGCATAATAGTACAAGGAATCAGAAATACCCTTGGTATTTGTCATCACAAAGTGTTGTGCTAATTATTTACTGTGGCATTGTACTAGTGCAGCTGTTGGTGGGGTTAACAGCAAGCAAAGCAGACAGGCAGCCCATCGCAGTGATGTGGATGTTTAATCTTGAGCAACTGAGACTGAACTGATGCAGCAGAAAGGTTTGTGCTTCAGCTCTGCACTGTTCAATTCCAGAAGTGGGTGAATGCAGAAGTCAAGGTAATGCATCAAAAGCAGCTCATGAAGTGTCTAAGAGAGACTTGATAACTGGAAACTACTAGAAGTGTATCTGCCTGGAAGCAAATATCACTTAAATTTAATAAATTGAGTTATACCCTTGAGTGAGTAGGTATTTCTTTAGTTTCATGTCCTGCAGTTACAGGTATTTAAGCACCACATGCACACATTTATATACATATAGACAAGTGTGGAAATGTTGGTCTTCTACTACGTGAAACTATTTCCAGACTAGTCACCTCCTTTGCCTCCTCTGTGGGATCTTAAATAATGGCTACTTAAAGCTCTGTGTGTATTAAAACTGTTTGAAAAGCATTTTGGTTTGTAAAGCCACTGAACACCATATGCTTGCAAATTCACTGCTAAGAAATTGTGATGGGGTGGGCATGGTACAAGCTCAGCTCAGTTCCTGCTTCCCTGCAGCCACACACAGCCCTGCTTCCCCAAGAACAGGAGGCGCCAGGGACCCTAATAGCAGACCTTTACTTACAAGGAGGTAGCTCACTGAGAAGATGGAGCCAGGCTCTTTACAGTGGTGGATGGCAAGAGGACAAGAGACAGGCAGTGTAACTGGGTCTGTTTGCGCAAGGTGTTTGCACTGTACCCCAACTGCAGTGGCACGAAGACCAGAAACCCGCAGCTCTCAGCAAAATCTGGACTGAGGCACCAGACCTTTTCTAGCCAGGGGATGAGACTATTACCCTGCAGTTCAACCCTCTTGTCTCAGAGGAGGCAAATGTCTTCCCTGCCAGGAGGTGACATTTTCATTCAGCTTATAATTACTCTACATGTAATTATAACTACCCTGTTCCTATTTCCTCCTCTGCGCAGGGACACAATACAGGGCAGGCTGCTGGGAAGGGGCAACCTTTCAGGCATGAAGGACTGTGTTCAAGTCAGCTGCAGGCAGATAGCTAGTAAACATCTGTAGCCTCGTGGTGAGGCATCACAGGTGCAGAAGCAGTGACATTTCTTGCTGCTCATGCGACAGCAATGACAGCTTTGGGCTGGTGGCACCCAGGGGCCTTCTGGACCAGTGCTGGGGTGAGCTGCAAGGAGCTGGTAAGCCAGTCTCACCCTGGTAAGTCACACCAGGCCCCTCTGGCAACTCCCAGAGCAATCGGCTGGGCTGCTGCTGCCCTTAGGAATTGGTGGAGGGTTCATGCCACATCAAGAGTGGTGTCACACAAAGAGCTTGATTTTGGTAACAAGAGCAGCTGTTAAGGGCAAACTCAGCACAGCAGGCACTTTTCAAAGCGAGGAGTGTTTTTGCTGTTATCCATGTTCTTTTAATGGGATAATCCCTCTGAACAGATTTTGGGCCACACTGAAGCCAAGTATGACACACAGAAACAAATAGCAGGTGCTCAGGAAGGAAAATGAGGCAGTGAAATAGATTTTTCTGATGGTGAGATGTGATACTGCACAGCAGAAACTCATCTGAGGAAGTGATGGGGATCCTCATGCCCCGCTCAGGCAGGACAAGGAGTGGAGGGGCTGCATGGAGCGGTTGGCTCAGCCCGAGCTCAGTGCCCCGAACAGCAGCCTCTCCACCCTGGCTGGGCACATGCCAGCACCTGGCCACCACCACTGGTACCCAGGGCAACGAGGGTGTGCTGGGCAGGGCTGGGGTGGCCGGATCAGCAGGGAGCCAGAGATGCCAGGGGCACGGTGAAAGCGAGGAAGAGGCTCCCTCGCCCACCAAAACTGCTGGGCACAGCCTGGCCAAGTGGCAGCTGCCAGGGCAGAGGCCAGGTCCCCCCACCCAAGTAGCTCAGACATTGGGAGACATGTGGAGGGTTACTTATTATGAAAGGCCATGCTGAATAGCTCACTGCTCAATACATCAGCCCTACATTTAAGATTAATCAAGGGGACAGCTGAAAACACCAGTATTTCTTCTATTCTTCTTTATCATAAAGCAATGGCAATTTAACTGTACAAACTAAGGCAATCCCAGCCTAAACACCTAGCCACCTGCAGACTTCATTTGCCAGTTAACAAGCAATTTTCCCAGTAATTTCCCAGAGGCAGGTAACAAGTTGAAGTCACCCATTAGGAAAGCAGGTTGCTGTAGAAAGGCTGCTTGCTGAAAGGTGGCTGTGAGCAGCCCCTCCATGGACAGGAAAGGCTGGGGAAGGCACTAGTGGTGCTCAACCAGCAGGCTGGGCTGCTTCTGCAGCCTTCCCCATTGCAGGGGTCCGCAGCACCACTGCCTCCTCCGGGCAGCCCCAGGGCTGTCCCAGGCGGCAGCAGCAGCGAGCTCCCGGCACATGGTCCTGGGAGATGTGGTGGGGCACAGGCCAGGCAAAGACCGGGGGGACACACGGGGCACACACCCCGGCAGACAGGGGTCAGGACCTGCCAAGGCAACACAGGGACCCTGTTGCATCAGCCCCCAACCCTGCAGCACCCCAGCGCCCACCTGCTCTGTGGGACAGCCTCTCACTGCACACACAGCCCCTCCCGCCCAGCCACTGCCGGCAGCATGGGCTGCTCTGCTTTGCCATGGGGAGGGAAGGGCAAGGGGAGGCAGGGCACTGGTCCAGGAGACCCCTTGGGGAAGGGCTGAGCTCCTCACAGCCCCTTGCCATCGGGAAGCACCCTGCCAGCAGGAGGTGGGCAAGGATGGACTTCTGGGACACGAGCTGGGGGTGGGGGCCATGATGCCAACTGCCACCGCCCAGGGTAAGGCTGTCCACAGCCATTGCAGGAGTGTGGCCATAACTCACCATCACTGCATCGCAGTGCCATGACACCCCTGCAAGTCCCCCCATGCAGATGAGTGTCGTGAGGGTGAGACCTGGCCCTGCACTGCTCCCCAGGATGTCTCCAGTCAGGCTGGGTGCAGCCCTGGCCCTCCATCTGCCACCACAGCACTGGCTGTGGTGAGCTGGAGTGCTGGGTACTGCTGGGTGCAGAGCATGACCTGGCTTTCCCTTGCTTCCCAGTGAAAGCTGCCATCTGGGATGCTGGCAGCCTACATTCCACAGCAGTTCCTGCTGCACAAGGTGGGGTCATACCCATCACGCCCTCTCTGCCCTGGCGGGGCTCAGGAGTCACTCCTGGGCCAAGGAGTGCCATTACTCTTCCCCTCCCTGGGAAGCGGGGACCTCAACCCAGGATTCTGGGCCAAGGGAGAAATAAGGCTTGCACAGGCATAGTCTGTACTCCAGTCGCTGGAAATGCCTTGGATGCCCTGGGGCTGAGGATGCTGTTTCTACCCTGGCTCCAGCACAGCTTTTTTGGAGAGCATGAGGACTTGACAGGTCCTCTCCAAAGCTCTGGCACGGCAGCTTCAGTGCTTTCCCTTCAGCCAGTCCTCACCTTTCTGCCTGTTTCATTTGCTTGCAGGGCATCTGCATTCCAACCTTGGCTCTTTCAACACCATCCCTGAATGAGTCCAGTTTGGGGACAGTGACCTGACTGAGCAGAGACACGTCTTCCACCTGGCCAGAAACCTCAGTGACATCCACTGCCTGACAGTCAACAAGGTGTACATGCCGGGTAGGACCGCCAGGTAAAAACCTTGCCACCCTGACCACTACAGGTGGGTGCAGGGTCCCCTGCTGCGTGGAGGGGCTGACTGGCCAGCTCATATCCCACCCCACCCACAGTTTGGAGAGTAGCTCATGCTTCTCAAAAGCAAACTGCCTGCCATGGAGCAGGTCCAAAGGTGGAGCCTTTGTATGCAATGGATGCAAGAGCCAACACTTCTGAAGAACTGCCTGGTGGGAGACAGGGCCCTGGGACGTTCTCCACCGCTGGCTCCAGCCACAGCTCAAAGCCATGATGCCTGTAGTGAGGCATCACCCAAGAGCCTTGGGGCTGCTGGCACTTGATCACAGCCTGCCGACAGGCAGCTGCAGTAATGGACCCTGTCCTTCTCATGTGGTTTTCCAGGTGGCAAAGGACTGGCACCTCCCTGGCATCACCTCCCCCACCCCATGCTCCTCTATTCTACATCCCAGGGATGCTGGGCTTGGTGATACCTAACACAGTAACCACAGCTTCCCTGACCTACTCTGGCTGCATCATTATCGCTCCAGATGTCATGGTTTTGGCTTGGTTAGAGATAATTTTCTTCACTGTAGCTGGTATAGTGTGGTTTGGATTTAGTATGAGAATAATGTTGATAATACACTGAGGTATTAGTTGTTGCTAAGTGCTAAGTGTTGCTAGTAGTGCGTATACTAGTCAAGGACTTTTCCAGCGTCCCATGCTCTACCAGGAGCACAAGAAGCCGGGACAGGAGACGCACAGCCGACACAGGCTATTGCATATCATATGACATCATGCTCAGTATATTAACTGGGGGGATTTGGCTGGGGGAAGCAGCAATCGTGGCTGGGGTACTGGCGGCATTGGTCAGCAGGTGGTGAGCGTTTGCATCACTTGTTGGTTAGTTGGTTGGTTTTTTCTTCCCCACCGGCTTTCACCTCTGTCTGTCTCTCATTATTTCCCTTTTCTTTATATTGTTATTGTTGTTATTATTGTTGGTTTATTTTAATTAATTAATTAAACTGTTCTTATCTCAACCCATGAGTTTTTCTACTTTTGCCCTTCCAATTCTCCCCCCACCCCTACTGGGGTGGGAGGAGTGAGCGAGCGGCTGTGTGGTGGCTAATTGCGAACCGGGGCTAAACCACAAGAGCCCTTTTTGGTACCCAATGTAGGTCACAAAGCGTTTGAGACAATAACAGTTGCTGGTCACAGCATTGATTCATCTGTTCTCAATACTAGTTTATCCGATCTACACCATGCTCTTATTTTTGCAGTGCATGTTAAAGATTGGAGTTGGTTTCTGTAGTTTGCTGTGCTCTGCAGTGATTAGCAATGTTTTGCCTGGGAGAGTTGTTATTAAAACACTGGCCTTGAGCTTTATTGGGTATTTGGGTTTTGTATTGAAGCTGTTGTTATACTTTGGGTACCACCTCATAGTGACAATTAGCGATTATACCTCCTCCTCCGAGTGGTTTTATATGGAGGAAATACAGAACAGCACCTTCACTACCTTATTCTATGATGTCTCCTCCTTCATTACAATAACTTTCAGTATCTTGAACATCCTTGGGTAGTTAAGATGTATTTATTGGTATTTCTTGGGAATATTGTTTCAGTTTTATCTAAGGGTAATAAGCAATTTAAGAATACCATATAGAGGTCTGCCCCAAGGCTTTATAGTTATGGGTGGCAGGGTTTGAGGATAGTATGGTTAAATGCAAAGGACAGTGGGCACCTCCGGTCTTTTGGGACTTCACCCCTGAACAGGTGCAGAGTCCTGAAAATTAGTAAAATATTTGGAGAAAGTATGTTGTCACCCAGGCAATTCCAGAGAGATACAAATCACTGCAATGTGCTGGGGCCTGGACCAGGCCTACCGAGCCCTGTTTAACACTATTCAGTACCCCCAAGGGGAAGAGGCGGCCTCTGGATCTAAAAAGACAAAGGAAAAGAAAGTGACAGGCACTGCAGCTACTCCAACCCCAGCAACAGGCACTGCAGCTGAACCAGAGAATCAACCCATGTTGGTATCAGTCACCCCTATACACAAGAAGAAATCTTGGAAAAGAAAGTCAACTCATTTAGAGATGATGGAAAAGCAGGGTCCTCATGAGGAGAAGAGGAGGAAGAGGAAGAACTCATAAACAAGACAGAAACCACCTGATCCCTATCCTTAAGTGAGCTGCAAGATATGTGAAATTATTTTGGCTGCCGTCTAGGTGAGCACATTGTCACCCGGCTGCTTTAATGCGGCAATAACGGGGCCAGTAGCGTGGAATTAGAGGGGAAGGAAGCCAAAAAACTGGGATCCCTTTCTAGAGAAGGGGGCATTAAATTCCAAAGCAATTGGAACGCGGTACGAGTCCTCAGCCTCTGGAGGCAACTCCTGTCCTGTTGAATGAAAGGTATCCCTTCAAGGAAGATCTTATATATCACCCAGGAAAATGGACCACTATAGAAAAAGGTAACCAGTACCTGAGATAATTAGCCATGCCTGAGGTGATTTATAGTGACCTGGATAATGAACAGTCATCCAGATGAAGCGCAGTGTACACGACCCGTGTGGCAGAAGTTTGTATGGAGCACACCAGCATCACATATAAACTTGTTGGTAGTAATGGTCTGAAAAGATGAAGAGGCACCAGCAGTGGGGGATGATTGGCAGACTCCAGGATTGCGAAGCAACTATCTCTTCCTCCCTCTTCTTCACTGTGGAGAAATTGTCCTGGTAGGTCCAGCAACTCAAAGAAGATTTGTCAGACCAGTATCAGAGCCATTAGGAGTAAGCATCCTTTCGCTCGAGAGAGATGATACACACCATGGGCTGCTCTATGGTTTTACCTCCATGACCATGGAAAGCACATGAGGAAGTGGGATGGAAAATCTACCTCAACCCTAGAGGCACGGGTACATGAGTTGCAAGGAAAAACAGTCACTCAGGGGTTCTTCCAGAAAAGTTGCTTCCCCAGTTTCTAGTGAGCAGTTCCCTAGACAGAGGAGTAGAAGCGCTGATTTTATCTCTGGTCTCAATAGAGGGACTTCTAATTCACACCTGCAAGAAGTGAGTAGCAAATACTACGATCAGGACTAGAGGGGCCCTGCCTTCAGCCAGGTGGAGGAAAGGGACAAGAGGGTTTACTGGACTGTGTGAACCTAGTGGCCTGGCACATCAGCCCAACAGGAGTATAAGGCTTTAGTGCACCCTAATGCGGATGCACAGTGCACCCTAAAGCCATCAAACTATACAGCGGCAGAACCCATCAGCATTGCTGGAGTGACAGGGGGATCCCAAGAGCTAACTGTATTGGAGGCCGAAGTGAGCCTAACTGGGAATGAGTGGCAGAAGCACCCCATTGTGACTGGCCCAGAGGCTCCGTGCATCCTTGGCATAGACTGCCTCAGGAGAGGGTATTTCAAGGACCCAAAAGGGTACACGTGGGCTTTTGGTGTAGCTGTCTTGGAGACAGAGGTAATGAAACAGTTGTCTACCTGGACCATTTTGTTGTGGAGTTGCTGAAGGCCAAAGAACAACAGGAGCTGATGACCACCACAACAGTGCACTGGAAGCAATATTGCATCAAGACTCTCTGATTCCCATCCATGAGCTGATGCATTGACTGGAGAGCCAAAGAGTGATCAGCAAGACCCGCTCACCCTTTTACAGTCCCATGTGGCCAGTGCAGAAGCCTAATGGAGGGTGGAGGCTAACACAGACTATCGTGGCCTGAATGAAGTCACTCTGCCACTGAGTGCTGCTGTGCCGGACATGCTAGAACTTCAATGCAAACTGGAGTCCAAGGCAGCCAAGTGGAATGCCACAACTGATATCGCTAATGAATTCTTCTCAATCCCTCTGGCAGCAGAGTGCAGGCCACAGTTTGCTTTCACTTGGAGGGGTGTCCAGTACACCTGGAATCGATTGCCCCAGGGGTGGAAACACAGCCCTACCATTTGCCATGGACTGATCCATAATGCATTGGAACAAGGTGGAGCTCCCGAACACCTTCAATACATTGATGACATCATCGTGTGGGGCAACATAGCAGAAGATGCTTTTGAGACAGGGAAGAAAATAGTCCAAATCCTTCTGAAGGCCAGTTTTGCCATAAAACGAAGTAAGGTCAAGGGACCTGCACAGGAGATCCCGTTTTTAGGACTAAAATGGCAAGATGGATGTCATCAGATCCCAATGGATGTGGTCAACAAAATAACAGCCATGTCTCCACCAACTAGCAAAAAGGAAACACAAGTTATTTTAGCCATTGTGGGTTTTTGGAGAACGCCTATTCCGAATTATAGCCTGAAACCCCTCTGTATCAAGTGACCTGGAAGAAGAATGATTTCAAATGGGGCCCTGAGCAATGACAAGCCTTTGAATAAATTAAAGAGGAGATAGTTCATGTAGTAGCCCTTGGGCCAGTCTGGACAGGGTAAGATGTAAAGAATGTGCTCTACACCGCAGCCAGGGAGAATGGCCCTACCTGGAGCCTCTGGCAGAAAGCGCCAGGGGAGACCTGAGGTAGACCACTAGGATTTTGGAGGGTCCGAAGCCCAGCTCCAACTGAAAAAGAGATATTGGCAGCATATGAAGGGGTTTGAGGTGCTTTGGAAATGGTTGGTACTGAAGCACAGCTGCTCTTGGCACCCCAACTGCCAGTGCTGGGCTGGGTGTTCGAAGGGAGGGCCCCTTTACACACCATGCAACTGATGCTGTGTGGAATAAATGGGTCACGCTGATCACACACTGGGCTTGAATAGGAAACCTCCATCACCCAGGAATCTTGGAAGTGATCATGGACTGGCCAGAAGGCAAAGATTTTGGAATATCACTGCAGGAGGTGGCACATGCTGAAGAGGCCCCACTGTGTAACAAACTGCCAGAAAATGAGAAGCAATATGCCCTGTTCACTGATGGGTCCTGTCGTCTTGTGGGAAAGCATCGGAGATGGAAGGCTGCTGTATGGAGTCCTACATGACAAATAGCAGAAACTGCTGAAGGAGAAGGTGAATCAAGTTAATTTGCAGAAGTAAAGACCATCCAGCTGGCCTTAGACATCACTGAACGGGAAAAGTGGCCAGTGCTCTATCTCTACACTGACTCATGGATGGTGGCAAATGCCCTGTGGGGGTGGTTACAGCAGTGGAAGCAGAAAACTGGCAGCGCAGAGGCAAAACCCATCTGGGCTGCCACATTATGGCAAGCTATTGCTGCCCAGGTAGAGAACCTGGTTGTGAAAGTACATCATGTGGATGCTCATGTAGCCAAGAGTCAGGCCACTGAAGAACATCGAAACAACCATCAGGTAGATCAGGCTGCCAAGATTGAAATGGCTCAGGTGGGTCTGGACTGGCAACATAAGGGTGAATCATATCTAGCTCAGTGGGCCCAATGACACCTCAGGCCATCAAGGAAGAGACACAACATACAGATGCGCTCATGATCAAGGGGTGGACTTGACCATGGACGCTATTGCACAGGATACCCCCGAATGTGAAACATGTGCTGCAATCCAAGTGGGTAAAGACTCTCTGGCATGGAGGAGGATGGCTGAGATATAAATACGGGGGAGGCCTGGCAGACTGATGATATCACACTTCCACAAACCCACCAAGACAAATACCATGTGCTTACAATGGTGGAAGCAACCACCACGTGGCTGGAAACATATCCCATGCCCCACGCCACTGCCTGGAACACTATTCTGGGCCTGGAAAAACGTCATGTGGGGACATGGCACCCCAGAGAGGATTGAGTCCAACAACGGGACCTGCTTCCAAAACAACCTCACAGACACCTGGGCCAAAAAGCACAGCATTGAGTGGGTGTTTCACATCCCCTATCGTGCACCAGCTTGTGGGAAAATCGAATGATACAATGGACTGTTAAAGACTACAGTGAGAGCAATTGCAGGGTGTGGGGGGTGTGGGAGGGTGTGGGGGACATTTAAACATTGGGATACACATTTAGCAAAAGCCACCTGGTTAGTCAACACGAGGGGATCTGCCAATCGATCTGGCCCTGCCCAGTCAGAACTCTTACGTACTGTGGAAGGGGATAAAGTCCCTGTAGTGCATGTAAAAATATGCTGGAGAAAACAGTCTGGGTGATACCTGTCTCAGGCAAAGGCAAAGCCATCCGTGGAACTGCTATTGCTCAAGGACCTGGGTGCACTTGGTGGGTGATGCGGAAGGATGGAGAAGTCTGATGTGTACCCCAAGGGGATTTGATTTGGGGTGAAAATGGCCAATGCACTGAATGGTATGTTGTTTATTGATATATAATATTGGATGTCATCTCTTCTGTGGTTGCTATACGCCATATCAATGATATCACAGTAGGAATCTTCCAATTCATGGAGCATGAACTTTGATTAAACTGAGCAAAGTGCAGCGGAGATGGAACAAGGACTGACTTCAGCATGCAACAATCCAACACCACACACACCCCGTATCTCCTGCCCTGAAAGACTATTACAATAGACGGAGCCCAAAGTCATGGACTACATGAACTCAATAGATATCTTGTGGACATTTGTGACTATTTTATGGACATTTTACAGGGATGGTCCATAGACTAAGGGAATGATGGCCGTACATTATATCAAAGGATGGGAAGGGGGGGAGGGGGGTCGTGGTTAATGAGGTGGTATTGGCTAGTATGGGACCCGAGCATGATGTAAATGGTGGAATAACGGGTGGATACTGTCATGGTTTTGGCTGGGATAGAGTTAATTTTCTTCACTGTAGCTGGTATAGTGTGGTTTGGATTTAGTATGAGAATAATGATAACACACTGAGGTATTTGTTGTTGCTAAGTAAGTGCTAAGTTTTGCTAGGTAGTTCTTATACTAGTCAAGGACTTTTCCAGCTTCCCATGCTCCACCAGGGGCACAAGAAGCCAGGAGAGGAGAGGCACAGCCAACACAGCTGATCCAAACTGGCCAAAGGGTTATTGCATATCATATGACATCATGCTCAGTATATTAACTCGGGGGGAGTTGGCTGGGAGAAGCAGCAATCACGGCTCAGGGGCTGGTGGGTGGTGAGCGGTTGCGTCACTTGTTGTTTGTTTGGGGTTTTTTGTAGCCCCACCCAAGTTTCACCCCTCTCTCTCGCTCTCTCGTTACTTTCCTTTTAATTCTTCTTATTGTTATTATTATTAGATATCTTATCTCAATCCATGACCCTTTGTACTTTTGCTCTTTCAATTCTCTCCCCAATCCCACCGGCTGTGTGGTGCTCCGTTGCTAACTGAGGCTAAACCATGACGTCAGAGTATGTGCATGCCCATAGCCCTCAGCTGACCTAGCTGGCAGCTGCTCAGGGCTTGCCTGCACCGGCAGATGCTGAGGACTGCCACCCTCAAAGCAGTTGTTCTCAGCACCCTCCTTGGCTGCTCTTGCAACTAAGTGTGGCTTCATGCAGGGCCCACAGGAGAGGGCCTGTCAGCTGCATCCCCGGCATGCAGTCATGCCACTAGGCACAGGAATTCAGGCAACACTGTCTTTCCACCATGACCTGAGCTGCTCTGGTCAGTAACGATGTTTCCTGGTGTCCTGGGGATACAGTGTGCTCAGCTTTGGCAACCAATGACCTTCACAGAATTGTCAAAATGGCTCTGATGAATGCTGCATGCTCCAAAGGGGCTGTAGTGCCTTGGGTCACGCTGGTGTCTTCTCCTTGCACCCAGGTTTGAACTAGAGTGTGACAATAAACTACCACCCAGGGACCCCCCTGCAAGGGCCCCAGAAAGCCCCCTGATGAAGGCAGACAAAAGAAAGAAGAGCCTCTGCCACCTCCCAGGCAGGCAGAGGAAGGTAAGGCAGCAGCTGGCTCCTTTCCACAGTGTGGGGAACTGACATGTGCCTCGCCGACGAGGAAAATCCCTACCTGTGATAGCAGAAAGTCTCCTCCTCTGATCTGCAGTGTCATGGCCTGGGAATAAAGGTACGCCAAGGAAATGCTGAGCTGGGCAAGAGCCAGTGCCAGGGAGGGCCTGAAAAATCCCAGAAATTGTGGCTGCAGGAGAACCCAATAGCCCTCCCCACATTGCTGGGGTGGGCAGTGTCGGGGCAATGCTCTCCTGCTGAGCTTTCTCCTTTCTGACTCCAGAGACCCAGCATGAACTGTACCTCCTCTGGCTGGCAGAGCCCTTCTCCAGCCAGACACCCTGAGTCCTGGGCAAAGGAAGGGATGGGACAGAGGAAAGAGCCCGTCGGCAGCTGAGGCATGTGCCGAGTGGCAGGAGGGGACACTGTGCTCTTGCGCACATATTAGGGAGCCATCTCCCTTGACCCCAGAGCCTGCATCTCTCTGGCAGGCTGTTAGTGGCACAACTGATGGCAGATGTGTGGCAGGTCAGCTTCTTCTCCATCCATGATGGAATAAAAGCCCATCCTCATCCCTCATGGCTGATTCCTTACTGGCTGGCATTGCTTTTCACACCAGTCACGTTAATCCATGCCCTGCTGCTGTGATAGTCTAGGTTCATCTTCATGCTAGCAGCAAATATTGGCCATAGGCTCCTTTTTTACATCATGGCTAGAAAGAAAAGTGTTCAAGAAGCTCAGCCACGTGCTCAGTCTGCCAGGAAGCAGCTGGTACCCGTGGCCAGCCCTGCAGTACCCTCCTGGCATCAGCTGATATGGCGCTCCCGTGGCCAGGTCCTTGGCCCCATCTCCTCCCAGCCTTCACAGCTTGAATGCGTGTCTGCACACTCATGCATAAGATACTCTGGCACCACACCAGCAATTTTGCTGAAGTCCAGCAAGATTAGCACTACCATATCTAGCTAGCCTAGTAAATCATTTTCTGGGTCCTCAAAAGACACTTTTGTTGTAGGTGAGGAGCAACTAGATGATCTAGAGGTAATCTAATTAGTACTGCATTATTGCACCAATCCTGCATCAGTGCTGACCCCAGCAGCAGCCTTCTTGTGAGGAAGACAGGGGGTTTAGGCCCTTGTAAGAGGCTGCTATGAGGCTAGGGACTGTACAAAGCCAATTGTTTTACAAATGATCTGTGGTCTCTTAAATTAGCTGTTGAAATGTGACTCTCAGGCTCCAGCAGGCGCTAGGACCTGCCTGAGACTGTTTGGAGGGGATAAATATAGCACAGCCTGGTGCAGTCTGTACACATTGCTGAGGTAAGCAACCCACACCCCAGGCGTCCCACCGCACCGGGGCTGTGCCGTGGCTTGAATGCCGTGCAGAAGAGGCAACCTGGGAGCTCTGCAGTGGGGTGGTGGTGCTGGCGACGCTGCGGCCTTGGCTGCTGATGCTCCAGCTCTGCAAGGTCACCGCCTCACTGCTCATCAGCAACGCCAGGGCAGCCTGCAACGAGGACCTGCTCACGCGAGAGGGAGTCACCTTTTGCATTAATGTCACCAGGCAGCAGCCGTTCCCTGGCCTCCAGCAGGTCCAGGGCATACGCATACCTGTGTTTGATGATCCGGCTGAAGACCTGTATCAGTATTTTGAACAGTGCAGTGATGCCATAGAAGAGGCTGTGAAGAGCGGTGGGAAGTGCTTAGTTTACTGTAAAAATGGCCGCAGCCGATCAGCTGCCATTTGCACTGCTTATCTGATGAGACACAGAAACCTCCCACTCAAGGATGCCTTTGAGGTATTGTACTTATACCCAGAGTTATATTTAAACATCTTTTTGGATACGAAATGCAATGTTTATTATGAGTAATGATGATTTCTCGCAGAATTATTTTGGTGCTCTCATCTGTTTATTAGCAGTTATACAGCTATTCAACATTTGAATAAAAAGTCCACTGTAAGTTTTTTCACCCCCAACTTGGACAAATAAGTTTTTGGGACAAATATAATTACAAGAACAAATAGGTTTTAAGCACTGGTAGCCAATATGCAAAGGTGGTTGCTTTGTGAACGTGTTTTCCCTATCGTTTCCTTATTCATGCTATGTGAAGTTAGACACAGAGACGTAAAGCAAATGAGTGAAATGGATGCAAGTGTGTGCAGAAGTTCTTTTGCAGGATTTGCTTTTATCACCGATGTGACAGCTCAACACAGCAAAGAAACATCATCTGTTAGGCTTGCTAAGCAGCTAGGGACTAGCTAGCTATGAGTAACAGCATCTCAACTTTATTAGGATGCCTGTCCAATACATATGACTCATGCTCTACAGTCTTTTAGTCTTCACCCATTTGGTAGGTATATCACTAGCCTCTAATTTAGATAACTGTTTGCTCAGTACTAGACAGAGGCATGCAGATACGTGACCAAATGTCACGCTCTCTTAAACATGCGTGGTGTCACCACACTTTGTGAGGGACATGTACAGCAAATTCAACAGCTCCTTTTCATGTCTTGCCCATGACTCCATTCTGTAACAGGGATCACATGCCAAGAGGTCTTGGCAAGCATAGAGTGAGGTCAGCTCACCAAAATATCTGTTTATTATTCTGTAGCCAAATCAAACCCAAAGTAAATCTTCTCAAAAGTCTAAGAAGAAACAAACGAAAAATCCGCCCTTGCTTCTAAAATGTGTCTCTTTTTTCCTAGACTGTGAAGACTGCCAGACCAGCAGCAGAACCCAATGCAGGATTTTGGTCTCAGCTGCAAAGATATGAAGAAGATTTGCAGATACCAAAGCAGTGTGAGGTGCTGAGCAAAGGACTGAGAAATAGCAATGTGTGAAGATGTTTTAAACATAGTTAAGAGGCTTGCTACAGATTAAAAAGAAACCAACCCAAACCAAAAAACATCACATATCACCTATGCGTAAAATGCCTCACTCCCAAAACTGAGTTGATGGTTCATTAAATTCAAATTCTTTCAGACCATTACCCCTGAAAGTGCATGGGAAAGGGGCAGATAAGCAGGGAGCATCAGCAGAAACTGAAAGTGATTGGAAGGACTGTAAACAAACCAAAGAAAGGCATGGCATCTTTGGCATTTATTTTCCCCTGAATGGCACTGCATATGATAACAATGTATTGAACGAATGAACGAGTTACTACATAGGGATTTTACTCTTGGATTTTAATTAAACTTCCCACTGACGTCACTAGAAGACCTGATGCCAGGCCAAGGAAGTTCTGAATTTCTATCTCACCTACTGGCTCATACTTCATGTTTATGAGCTGGCACAACCTTTGGTGGGAAACCAACACTGGAACTGCTTAGTGTCTGCCTGAGTTCTGCATTTTCCTTACATTCAACTAGACCAAAATATCATCACAAAATTACCTAAAAATCCAGAGGACAGAATATACAGGTGATGGTAAGGACTTCGTGTCCCACCATGCAAGTTAAGTGCCTTGTCAGCTTTTGAAATTATTTTCCAAAATACCAAAGGAATGATTTTTAAAACAATAGCTGATATTGGAGGGAAGGTGGTGGCACTGGCACTCTAAAAGTATTCCTAAATCCTTTTAGCTTTACTTACTAAGCCTAACAAGGTCTATCAGTGCCCAATTCATGCCTTAATGTGTCAGTTTACAAGTCAGCTGTGTCTCAATGCAAGCAATATGGCTAAATTGTTTCTGCTAATACTGCTTGCAGGTTGCCCTGTGAAATTATCTACTGGGATATCAAGGAAGCCGCACAGAACTTCTAAAACAGACCACAGTTATGTTTATCATAAGACATTAGAAGTAGAGAGAAACACTAAGGTATTTTGTTGAACTGTATTAATACATTTGTAATTTAAAAGGGGAAATTTATGAAACCTGTGAACCTGCAGTGTGAAATTCCATTCCACATTGCTCAAAGCATCAGTACAAAGTCAAGTGAGCTCATTGTCATCCGTCTAACTGCTTACACAAGGCGAACATATGCTCCAGCAGTAGTTTAAGACAGAAATTCTCATGATGGAACAATGACAGAGAATAAAGCCACTGGGAAATTACATGAATTAGACAATTCACATGCAGTAGAAGTTCCCAAAGTTAAAGATTGCTCAAAGTTAAAATAGGATTATTTTAAAAGCTGAAAACATAGAAATAAAAATAAAAATTGGGACTATCAACTTAATTATCCCAAGGCATTTTTGCACCTGATGTTTTCTCCACTCCCAGCTGTGGTTGGTTCATTCTGTGTCGTTTCTCTTTGGTATCTGCATTACAACCAATGAGAAATTTGTTGCACATTTGCAAATTTGGAGCTTAGTGGTTGTTAGGGAATTTTTTGTAGCTTTTATAAATCTTGACCATCACACATAATATGGAGTTCAGTATAGCATGAGACTTCAAGCCCACATAAGACTATGTTCTTAATAATGGCCAGTATACCGCTCATCAAGAAAATCTGTTTCAGTCCGCCTGTGGAATAAAGTTCAAAAGCTAAAGCTGCTAAACAAAAGTAGAAAGCTAAACATTAATGAAAACACAATACATTTCTAACTGCGAGGCGTATTAGCTTGCAGTCAGCTACAGCATATCAGTTCCGCATGTTTGAGTCAGCTGAAATAGAAACAGTTGCTCTTGATTGTCAGCATATACCCCTTCTGTGGTTAAATTTTACCAGGCTTCAGAGCATGCAAAAAACCTTCATGCCACAGGATTTCACATCACAGCGTTTTTTTGTAGAAACCTATTTACACTTGAAAACCACTTCCAGAAAACCATTCCTATTTACATTGAAGAAAACCATTCCTCCTCCTTGTCCTGCTCCAAATTAAGATGAAAGATTGTAACATGGAACTGGAACCCTGAAAGAGGTTCACTTCTTTATTTGAGTTCATAACCTACTAACGTTACAAGTGATGTAAAAGGTGAGTTTAGACGTATTCCTTGTTGCTTATGATTGTCTCAGAGTTTTTGGTGTAAATGCGCTGCGGATGAGCTGCCTGTCCTGCTGAATATGCGTGTTTGTTGCAACTGGAAATCAAGAAAAAAAAGATACAAAATAATCAGTATTACCCGCACATGCATAGTTTCAGATACTTAGGTAGTTTCTCATTTAGGTCTGTATCCAACCCACCAATAGCACGTGCTTCACAAAGGTGCAGAAATTAGAAGCCTATTGTTCTCATCAGTCTTGTAGTTAAGGGGAAAGAGATGGGCTTTTTGACAGGCTGCACAGCCATCTCTCTCTTAACGAGAAGCTCACTCTGGATTCCTAACTCATGTGTGCTCTTCCTTGAGGCATTTTAGTCAAGTCCCTAAAGCAGAAAAGAACCTAGACCTTAGCATCTTTGTGCAAGCTGCAGTTTTAAATACAGGAATCAAGGTGATGAGAAAGGCACACTGAAGTATCTTCAGCCAACCCCTTCAGCTGTTATTCGCCATGTTGAACTTCTATTTCATATATCAGTTCTGCCTGACTTTCAAGACATTTCAGGATATTTGGGACTTTGTATCAAAGTATGGTGAGCAAGATCTAAAGTCCAATGTGGCTGATGAAATATTACCATAAAACTTAAATGGCTTCAGATTAGGCAATGGAGCATCAGAGGAATACTCTCACTTATTAGGTGTTTTTGACATAACTTTTCTAAGATTAAATACAGCAGCAGTAAGCATGCTTCTTCCTTCCATGTTACCATCCTCTCAAGCTTAGCTAGTACAGCCTCCAAGCCATCTGGGTTCTTCTGGGTTGACACGGACCTCTGCTATTTCTGACAATTTCATCCCTCTCCTTCGGAAAGGGACCTTCTGTATGTGTGAATAATTTAAGATTGAAAAAAACCAACCAACAAACCCAGGCAAGGTTAAATATTGAGGCCAGAAATCTCAACTTTTCTGATTTGTTGTGCAACAAGACATTTCCACAGGGAACAAGAAGAAAAATATCATAGGTGTCTAATGATCAATTGGATATGCTTTGGGAGGGAAATGCCATTACTCTTTCTGCAAATTAAATGGCATTTGAATATTTTTAATAGTAGTGAGTATTGCAGAAAACCTTTATTATAATACACTATATTCTTTGATATACTTTTCTTTTGGCAATAGATAGTTTGCTCTTTCACTGTACATTTTCATCATGCAAATCTTAGAACCATCAGCCGTACCCAGAATTACCAAATACTAGTTATAGGTGACCACTGATGGCAAAGTGTCAACAAGTACACTGTCTGGGAGGTACAAGTATTTGGTACAGCATCCCCCACCATCACAAGTCTGTGATATGCCACAGCACTGAATTAATAGGTACAATTTTCTGTTTGTACTTCAGATGGATACAGGTTTATACCGGGGGTGAGGGAAAGAGAATAGTATACTGATAGAAAATGGTACATAATTGAGAGCTAACATTTCAACTGACAAATGCAAGATTACCTGTAATCCTGGCTTTTCTTCCCTTTGCATGAACAGGTCAGTAAGATCCCACCAAGCATATAAAGAGCAGATCCAGCCCAGCCTAAGTACAGAGCATCTCCTAGTTCATACCTGAAACATGAAAGATTTTATGGAAACAGCATATAACAGGATCACAACGCCACTATTTTAGACTGAGCCATAAGGTGCACAAATCATGTAAACAAACAAATCTAGTCTGCGTAGAAATCAGCTAACTGAAAGGTACTTCAACAGATAACAGAGGAGAACAGGTCTGGCTTTGTGTCAGTTCAGTAAAACTCTTACATATATCACTGGTCTGCCAAATTAGTGACAGTACAGAAAGTACTAAGCAACATAAAGATAAGTAGCAATAAATACTTGCATATATTTAATAAATTGTTGATAATAAGCTTCTGTGCAGTCCACAACATTTATTTTGCCCTTGTATTGGCTGTGCCACTGAAGTAATTTTGCGAAACTGAATGATTTGGACCTTACTTACTACTTACTGTCTGTGTCATGAGAAAAGGCTAACCATAAAAATCAGTTTTCTATGGACATGATGCTAGATCACCACAAGCAGCTATTTATATAGGGCTAGTTTTCAAACTTATGCATCCTAAAGAATATTCAGCACTCCCTGTGGTTATATGGCTGAAATACATTTATGAACAGTCCCAGGTTGAAAATGAATAGTTCTCCATTTTACTGTACAAAACTGTACTCTTCAGGAAACTGCCTAGTCCAGTCCAAGAAAGTCACTGATAATTAATTTGACCCAAAGACTAGACACAATCGAGCCTGGGAAAGTCTGGCAGGAGTTTCACAAAAAGAGGCGAACAAATTTTTATATTCAGACGAAGACTATATCCACAACAGAGCTGTACCTCTGTGCTGTGTGGTAACTAATGTAAGAGCAAAATAAGTGTCATGGACTGCATAGAAGGTATACTGAAACCAGGTATGTGTGTTTTCTTTCCACTTGTAAACAAGATCATTATTTAAAAGTGTCAATGTTCCTAACTCCAGATTTAATTGCCAACAGGAAGGTTTGCACAGGTTCACTGCTCTCCATGTTCTCATTGCACACTGGAGCTGCCAAGTCTCCAGCGTTTTAGGTGCCTTCCAAACACAG
This sequence comes from Phalacrocorax carbo, assembly GCF_963921805.1. Taxonomy (NCBI): domain Eukaryota; kingdom Metazoa; phylum Chordata; class Aves; order Suliformes; family Phalacrocoracidae; genus Phalacrocorax; species Phalacrocorax carbo. The sequence goes on along the minus strand of NC_087519.1, from coordinate 29,873,313 downwards.
AACAAGGAGAAAATCGTTATCTCAAATAAACAGGAGTGCAACTTTCTGGAGGAATACTGAGGAACAGTCAGAGAGTGTTGCCCAGTGCGTGCAGCTGTCTCTGCTCACTAGTCACTTATAGACATGAATGCTGTAGATGTCATACCAAAGGAAAGTATATAGGAGGGATCTGCAGGAGAACTTAGGTTGCCTTCACAGGTGTATGAGAAATTCCTCTAAGAATTAGTAGAGGTTAACTTTATTAATTAGCTGAAGTCAGGCCAAAAAAAAGCAATCTGAAAAAACAGATTTGCCAGTCTGTTAAGAATGAAAATCAATATTGGCCTGCAACTGAATTTAAACCTGTCTCACAGAGTCCAAGGAGCACAAACTTCCTCAAGAGCATGTCTGGCTTTACCAATGATCAAAGTTAATTCACTAAGAACTGCTTAGTGAATCGATAGTCTTAAACATGAAGTTTAGATGTTAAGAAAAAATATTTCTTTACCTACTGAATGCAAACAATCTGGTAACTGATTAACGTGCATTGATGTTGAAGCCCCAAAGTTATACCGGATAACTATAAAACTCGTTAACTATCCCACTAACTGAAATTCCTTATCAACATTTGTTTCAGTCCTCTAACGTATTTATTACCCTTCATATAATTCCCTGAAGGGGATATAAAACAACAGAAAGTATTCATAACTGCAATTTCTTTGTTAGTGCTTGTTTGAAAACACAAGGAAAACTGAAAAACATTCAAAGCAATTGCTTAAAGTACTTTGATTCACAACAAAGCACTTCACTTCTGACCTCCCTGATCTGATTCTCAGGAAGAAACTTACAAAAGACTTCAAAAATGATCCTAGCAACTAAAGATTTATAGTTTACTGATCTAAAAATTAGATACTAATTAGAGGTACTGGCAAATTATATGTCCCCTTTTCCCCAGACCAGCTCTCACTTGTTCCACAGACAATATGTTATGTTTCCCTCTCCCATTTACCCCACTTCTGAAGGAGAGACCCGGTCACCTCCACCCCTGTTCCTCGTTGCTAAATCTGTTGACCCAGATAAGGTGCCATTAAGTGAGCATTTGGGTTTGAAGACTGTTGCTTTTATATCAGACAAGAATAAGGGCTTTTATACCTCGAAACTTATGTGCAACTGTATGAGCTGACAGTCCCACAAACTTGGCCTCATTTTAATTCATAAGGAAAACAAATGGTGAGCTGTTAATATATAGTGAAAAATATTATTTTACTTCTTTAAGACAAGCAGCACACTTCGGTGACATTTCTCAGCTATCTGCTGGTCACTAGTATACAGTTCAAGCTGGTTTCTGTATTTTTTTTTTATTTGCTTGTATATCTGAGGCATTGTATTCCAGCCACAACTAGAATTCTGTACCTCTCCTGGTACAAAAGCCAAAGAAAATTAAGACTTTTACCTTTTCTTCTTCATAGCATTGCGACGTGCGCTTAATTGAGTCTCACAAGAAAATGTAAACACAATACAGAAACCCCTCAGATGTGGGGTTGATATTCCTCACACATTCACTAAACCTTCCAGAAGAGAACTCTCCTCTCTCCCCACCAACCTCTCTGAGGTGAAAAGATTCCCTGAGGACAAATTTTAGCTCCTGTAGGACTGGATAACAGGATCCATCCAGGTTCTGAAACTCTGGAGCAGCTGAGGTTAGTGCAGCTCTCTGTAACACATGATGGTGCTTGGCATGACAGATCTATTAACTTACTTGGTTCCAGCATATAATGGGTCAAAAAATTGAGCAGTAACCATCGCAGCATACCAAGAAACAGCCACCATGGAGCAGAGACCTACCAGAAAAAGTTTAAAAAGCACACAGGTGAATGATGAATGGCAGTTACAACTTTAAACCAAGAACAAGTGTTCATTTCATTTAGCCTAGCTGTGAAAGCAATACAAAGTATTGATAGCATTCTCATTTCAGCCTCGATATTACCTCCTAAAATAAAGAGGAATCCTCCTGTGACAGCAAACTTCATTTTTGCATCTTCATCGCTCAACCCAATGTTTGTGCACTTCAAACCAAGCAGCGAGAGTACTGTAGCTATGAATCCCAAAAGGATGGAAGCAATCATCAAGGCACGGCATGCCTGAATATGAGCTGAGTAAGACAGAAAAAGAGAAAACAAATCAGGATCTATACAGAAATTAAATTACTCTTGTGCCGAAAAAATAAAAGTTATTAGAGGGAGTGACAAAATTAACAGGAGCAGTAAGGAGTGAATCTTGCCCAACTTTGTTAATTGGTTCAGAGAAGCATCAAAACCCTAGAGTGTTTAACCTTGAAGTCAATCAGGTTTCACAGTTGAACTACACTTACACTTTATAAGCTCAGTAAATCCTCTTGGGGCTTTAGTAAACCCTGAAAAATTATAGCAAGCCCTTCATAGCTTACATCTTTAAGTCCTGTAAAAACATGTAGTGGTATGTATGGTCATTTCCAGGAGCAGAGATAAGTCTCCTACTCACAAGTCCTGGTGGCTTCCTTACACCTGTACAGCTGAGCGCACAGGACACCTCAGAACTCCAGGTCCTAGTCAAGGTGTGCAGGGCTCTGGCACTACAGAGGAATTGGAAAAATGTCCTGACTTTGCTACTTCCTGTGAGAGATGGGAAAGAAAGTGCTTGAGTGAGCAGTGCACTTTAAACTCTGAGTCGGGGACAAGCAGATCTGAGCTGCGACATTCATCTCCTCCCTAAGACATACTCCTGTGGAGAGGTTACAGCTGGTGTGGGCTCATTAGGGAATTTGGTATGCTGATGATTCTGCACCGCTTAACCTCCTGGTCTTCACATTTAGGTATCAACTGCACAAAAACTGGGACCAGATTATTAACCCGTCTCAGAAGGAAGGTCAGACCAGGGACTTCGGGCTCCTTGAAAATGGCACCCTGGATTTGGCAGGTTCCAGGTCAAATGGCACTCTGGCACCTTTCTTATGAGATAAACATGCCAAGTGTCACCAACCCAGCAGGTCTTGGCCACTAACTTTGTTGAACTCAAAGATCTTCAAGGTCTTTTCCAACCTAAATGATACTATGATTCTAACCACACATCAAAAGGGTCTGAACTGGACTGTATCTGGACAGTCACATCATTGATGCTAGCATTCAAGCTCTTGCTCTCTGATCACCTCCATGTCCTCCATGGTAACCTGCTCCCTAGCTTTGTAGTGGAGTGAGCTCATAACTCTCCAGGCACCACAAATCAGGCACAGAAACAGGAGGCGAAGTGATATATTCACACTCAGATTCAGTGGGCTGTATAGCTTTTTGTGGCTTAAAAGAATTGGTCCTGCAAGCTTGAATTATCAAAGACAGTAGTAAGCAGACATGAGATAAATACACAGAAATAAAGGCTAACATTGTTTGAGGAATTAATGTTTTGTTGAGCACTAATTCTAAAATTTTTGGGGAAAAAATACAGACAGCAATAAAAGTGAAAAGGCCCCTCAAAGATCCATTAACAGCTTAAGGTTTTTTGCCTGCAGAAGATACTGTTAGGACAAGGACTCAACGCCAGTGCTGCTTTCTAGTTTGAGATCTTACACCATGCAGCAGGAATCACTCATAGCAGGGATCCAACAACTTACATTTCAGGTCTTTGGGACTCGTGCAGTATTAGATAGGACTCCCCCTATCTTTCCAGAACACACAAGCATACCCTCAGGCTAACTGCTTGCAAGTCAATGGCTGCATTATTTTAACAGAAGAGATTTCATACCATATCTTCTTTGTACCACAGTACAATAACCTCAACAGCCTTAACTGAGGAGCTTACTTCACAGTCCAGAAAGCTCAATTTTTTGTCTTTCTCTTAAAAATGAGCTTATTGAACAAGATACAAAGTCAGTTCATTTTATCAATCAATACTAGCTGTAAGAAATTATCCCAAAATCCTGTCATTGGAAGAAACACCTATGGAACCTTAAAAAGAAGAAGAAGAAAAAAATTTTAAAAAGAATTTGGCAGCTAACTTTATATCAATGCTTTATATCAAATGTCTGATCTAGTTGTGACTAGATAGATAGTGCTAGATGTACATAGTAGCCAGTCTGGGTTTCGATCTTACGCAATGCTGCTTTTAAAAAGGTCCTCACTTCAAACATTTGTGATTTGGGCTAATGGCTTGCTGAATTCAAAACCTTAAATCTGTTTCAAAGAACCAAGTCTGATGTTTCCCATGCACAAAACAAAAAATCAGAGGCATACCACATAGCTCAGTTGCCAATAAGGAAACCTTCACAGAAAAGCTTTATGGTCCTTCTGACGGGAGGTAACAAAGACACTTTTTTTTCTTTTTTTTTTCTTTTTTATTTCCCTTCCCCCAGTCCCTGGCATCTTCTGCTGTAGCAGTTTCAGCTAAGTTTCTAAACAGCAAGTTGAAACACATGTAAACTGATTATGATAATTTTCAGTCTGCCTTGGCTCATATCTGCAAGTGCTACAGACATTTCTCAGAGGTCCCAAAGTTTGCTCAGCCCTCGTTGCTACCAACCCCACTTTCTTCCCTTTTTCCTGGTTTGCCCCATCTGTCCTCTCAACTTTTTCTACAATTCAGTGTCTTCTAATTTGTTTATTTTTCAGTTCTCCTTTCTAAACCCTTTTTTTCTCTACAATTCTGCAAGATGCTTTTCCCTTCCCCTTCCGCCTGTGTCACCCCTCAAATATACTGCCATCTTCTCAACAGCTTAACTGATCTCCTCTTCAACAGATCAAATCTAATCTTCACAAATTCACTCTCATTTACTTTCTGTCTGGCCCCATTTTTGTTCCTTCTTGATGACTCCATGTTGTTATCCGCAGTTCTCCAGGAGCCTTGCTGTTACTTGCCTTCCTTTCTCTTTAGCACATCCACTTATGATGCTCTTTTCTGCCCCCCGCTCCTGCAACTTCTTTAAAACCCACTTTTTTCTCAGCAGCTCCAAGATGCTGACCTGATGTGGCCCCATTGCCACATCTGCACGCATGGGAGCTCAGTGACACTCAGAGGCAACACCACGTGTAGATACATCAATGACAAGATGCTGCCTGGAGTCAGTGGCAGTAGGTTACAAACCGGCCCTTGAAGTGGTTTATGCATGAACCAAATGAACATTCACATAACCACGCTGCAGAGGATAAAGTCTGATGGATATCATCCTGCTATTGCTGAGTCTAAGAAGTTTAAATAGGGTGATGTACAGAGTACAGGAGCCAGCAGATCTAAATTTCCTGATATTTAGAACCACAACCAACAAGACATTAACACATATTTACAAGTATATTAACTTATAACATATACTAATTGTATAACTTATAATATTATATATGTATAACATATACTCGTATATCTTGCCTTAGCTACAATTTTCAATCTTAACATGCAAAAACCACTACCACCTCTTAGCTATAAATGGTATTTCTTACCTATTAGATGAAAAAATTCCAGCTACAGTACATTGGCTATCGAGTATTGCAAAAGAAGGCCTATACAATAATGCAAATTAAACATGGAACTGTCATAAGATGTGTTAAAAAATGTCTCCTACTAATTCCTCCCACAAGATGCTAGAAAAGAGATTCCATCATATTTAAAATGCCTGTTAAAATAAATGCTTGATCAAGCAACTTCATTTGCCTTATTTTTATAGCCTTTCTTACTGTGCTTGACACATTCTGGTGCTTAAGAGATTTTTATTACTTCAACCCACAAACTCCTCCTTGGCCAGTTATTTTCCAGTACTACCAGATTACTGAAACAAAAGCTTTACTTTTTCCAACAAATTTTTAAGCAATATAAAGAAGACTGCGCAAAGTCACATACCAGGCAGTGCAAGCAGAGAGTCAAATTCTCTGCAGTTGGATACTCCAGTGCTGTCTTCTGCACAGCTCCTCCACAGGTTTTCAAATATTGTAGACGTTGTGATCACACTACCATGTACAGTGGAGACTTTCCAGTAATTATTCGGCAAAGTAGCTCCAATAATTGCCCACCCACCCAAGCACAAAAGAAAACCAACAATTTCCAACGCAGCAGTCATGCTTGTGAGTAGTAACAGTTAAATATCCCTATAATTAGATTACAATTAAGTGAAGCCTTTCAGAAGCCTCCTTGCTGTTTTATCTCTGGGTTTCACTCCAAGATGAGGCTACCTTTGCTCTTTGCTCAACCCCACAGATAAGGCTTACAGTGCATGACAATAAGAAGTGGGAGCAGTTCACAATAAAGATATTAACATTTTTTAAAAAAATCACAATATTAATTCTTTTTCTAACAAGAAGTGGAAAAATGAGCCTATTCTTAGTCTCAGCCTAGAAAGTTCAGTCAATATTAATGCAAAATACCTTGTAAGAGTGATAATATTGGCAAATATTTTATTTCTGTCTCTCCTCTGAAGTCAGCTAAGGTTTACACAAGATTAAAATTGTTTGTAATTTTATTATTGATCTCAAATTGAAAAGCTTTACTGTCTTATTTTCTTTATGACTCAAGCATAAAAAAAAGCTCAAGAACAGGAACTTTATTCTGTTGCTAGAAAATTTAGCACATGTTTTTGAGCTATGGTCATAAGCGATCCATAGCAACTGTACTGCCAGCTTCTTTCAGGAAGATTAAATCTGTGGATGAGTGGTTTCCGTTAATATTTTACAGTCTATTGATCTATAGTTAAACACATTCAGTCTTAAAAATAGTCCCACTTACACTGGAATACAAGTCTAATAATGTATGTTTCATGGAAATGAAATATAAGGGAACGAATGAGCCAGTGTGACAGACCTATTTCAAAAGGAATAAAATGATGAAGGAAAACCTCTATATGAAAAATAATACATAACAGCTGATTGCACCTGTTTGTCAGAATACCTTAGTATTAAAAAAAAAATATCTAGGCAAAGTAGAAGTATGTTAAACTTGGTTTACTTGCTTCTCGTTTTTCCTAGACAAAATCATAGACCCAATTCATAACACCCACTAATGTTAATAAGTTTAACTGCTTGTGTATCCAAATGGGGTTAACCGTCTTTTGCAGTGATAACCTACTCTTATCTCCAGGAAATGGAGTCAGAGTTTCTTCATAAAATAATCCTGCTGTGATGCAACATGGTAACAGATTCACAGCATTTACATAAAGACTACCAGAAGGATTAGCCATTGAGAGTCACAACTTGCCCATAACAGATATCTGGGTTGTTTTTTTTTTAAATTCCCTGGTCACTTTGAGCTGATGCTGTAGGTTGGTAGGCTCAGCTGTAAAAGGATACTACAGTGCCACCACAATATTTTTGCTCCCTTGGCAGCCAAGGGGATCATTGCCATTGATTTAAATAAGAACAGATGTGGCAGCACAGCCAGCGTGATCCTGTGCAGCGCTGTACTTGCAACATTTTAAAGATACTACGTGGTGTGTGGTAAGAATTGATCTTCTCAGGTGACTTTTACAGAATTCCTTCCTTTTGCTAAGTCACTGCAAACTGAAAAATGATGGCATAGTAAAATGAACACACTGTGCCAGTATACTGGAGTATCTGCATCCCATTAAAAGCCCTTCAAAGAGTTTCCATTTAATTTATCCATACACAGCTGCTACCCTGGTGACCTCTGTGATCGCTTCTGCTGATGGCACTTTCAAAGTTGAGTTTAGTTAGTACCTTGAATCAAGTGTCCCCAGATTTTATACTGCTCCCAAGGATAAAAAAAATTTAAGAATTTCATTTAAAAAAAATATATCTCCCTAATTAAGAAAGCTATTTCAACAAGCAGTCATAAAGCACATACATAAACAGAAAATATTAAACTGCAGACCTGGAAAGCGTGAGTTGTCCCTATATGGCACCAGGCATTTTAATCATTTCCTGAAGGAAACCACTCTTAAATGGTGTTGAAGAACAAAGGGTTATTCTTCACTAAATGTCATAAACTATGGTTTGGTAAGTGATGGACATAACAGCAAATGCTGCTCTGCAGGAGGCTCTGCATCAGCAGAGTAGAAGAGGGTTGACAGCTTCACATCAACACCATCCACAATGTGGGAGTTTTCCTTCAGACTTGCTCTAACCTGGTCAGGAGAACTGAACACCCATCAACAGCTGGAAGTCGGGAGGTGCATTCCTGGAGCACATTTTCCTGCTCTGCTTCATCCATGAGGAAACCAGTTTGTGCACTCCAAGGCCACTTCACAATGCAAACCAAGTGCAGTAAATGGGAATAATTGGAAAATTCACTACAAAAGTGTACTCCTGATGTACGTAAAATGCTAACATTGACATGTGACCATACATGACCATAGCAATATATGACCATAGACAGAAATTGCTCCTAACCCCTCTGATATTCTCAGAACAGAGCATACATACAGAACATACAGTTGAGAGTGGGTTTAGAGGCAGAAAGAGTATTTTTAAAATCAGATCAGCCCATACAGTTGGGAAAAAAATACTGAAAATATTAACTACCTAAATGTTTGATCAACATGTGCTGTACCTTGATCACTTCTGCAGATTTGTTTCAAGATCCAGGAATGCTGACTGAACACTGTAGAAGGAGAAACAGCCCTGTGACAGACAGCAATTACTCTCCAGGCAGCCACATGACGTGCCCATCGGTTGGCATGAGGAACTCCATGCTGATTTTAGGGGACACACAGTTCTTCGAACAGCTGAAGATGATCCATCAAGCCCTGCCAAATAGGTGTGTCTCTTCCATTTATGGGGGCCATGGGAAGGGAGGGAAGAGAAGCCCCCAGGAGGCAACTGCTTCAGTTTTACCAAGAACTGTTCTGTTCCTGGGGAATGTTTTCTTTCTGTGTTGGGTGTAATGAACCGCATTAAAAAAAAAAAAGAAAAGCAACTGTCCTACATTGACTCTGCTTGTCTCCATAACAGGGCTGAAATATCTGTTTTTCCCTGTTCCATGAAGCAAGGCAGAGCTGCCACACCATTATAAGCATGTGTGCCATCTTGCTACCACATACAAGAATTGAAGGATCGTTAGCCCCATCTCATAATTCTAATTTCCGGAAATCATACCTAAGTTTCTAGATGAAAATAAGGCATCCTGGTATCTACATAGAGGAAGTCTGGGAGAGGAGCATTCTGATACTGTGTACCAGAACAGCATGAAAAGCTGACATTGTCTCTGATGCAATAAGTAGAATTTTTTAAAATCTTGAAAGGATATGATTAGCTTCCTTTTGAGGCTACAAATTCTGGCCTCATTACAGGACGCCAATACTTATTCTTACACCATCGTTACAAAAGCAGATGAGGCCACCGAATCAGGGCCCTGAGGAAGAACCACAGATACGCTGACTCTTGAGAGTTAACTCTTGAGAGGTACACTCTCACATTTTAGAGCTCTGCTTTACAGTTAGGCAGCTCTGACTTCAGTGGAGTCCATGTCTGTGTCAAGAAAAGCACAGTCTGTGACACATGGTATCTGTAAGTTTTAAGCACTGCATATTGGGAATAAATCAGCTGGAAGGAGTCCAGACAAACAGCAATGACAGTAATCAGGGATCTATGAAGCAGGGAAGGCTTGAAGAAATTATTCCTTGATATAACTCATAAAGTCACTGCACAATACTGAAAGTTGTAAAAGAATAAATGCAAAGTTCTGTTTAAGACAAAGCTGAACAAGATGCCAGTTTTCAAAGGTTATACTGTTACTGTTTCTACACTCAGTTTTCTGAGGAAATAACTTAGATGTTGGTCCTTCCCAGTCCTTTACCATAAAAAAGGTATTTAAAGATATTTTTAAAAGCCAGAATAATCCAAACAGATAATTTTCAGTCCCTACAAAGACAATTCTTCCCTTTCTATTTGCAGATAAACTGCCCTACTAGCACAGACTACCACAGAAAACACAAAAGCGTCAGTCGCACAGATGTATTTTAAGCTGGCCACCTCTGAGACATTCCAGAACAAATACACCGATTTAGCACAAAGTATCAAACAAGTTCTGGAATATCTATAAAGCCTTGTCTCACACAGCACAAACAAGCACCAGTGCTCATTGACCTATGATCTGTTTGTAGTTAAGAATTATGCCAAGTAAAAGGATACTATTTCTTCCAAAACAATTAAAAAAAATCTTAGAGTCATCGTATATCACCCATACCTTTATGCCAACAAAACAGAGATGGCAATAAAGCCACAGAAGTTACTGAGCTGAATTGCAGGGTGAAGGATATGGGTTTCACTGGGGCCCTTTAACCTGCCTGGAAGTACTACAGAACAAATCCTGTCCATAACAGACCCTCTGAGACAACCACAGTATATGCTGTCCAACCACACTAACATGCTGTCCAGAAAGAAGGAATAAAAGTACATCTCTGGTTTTTATATACAGATGCCATGTGCACTTACTGTCTGAACTCAACATGTAGAGAAATTTCTTGCAATGTATTGATCCAAGAGCAGTCACTGCACAGTCCATCCAAAGACCTTCAGAAATCCAGTCTGCAGTAACTAGCACTGTTGCGGTGTCCGAAATTTTCCATCTGGTAGACATGGTAGTAAAAAGTAAAGTGGTGAATCCTGCGAAAGCCAGGAGCAGTGCACAGATTTGTAGGGAAGACGATGCCATTCTTCTGACAGAAGTTGTTTTCAGAGAAGCATCCCAAAATTTCTGATATTAGAAACCTGTTGTAACAGTTTATACACATACAGTATATGGAGTTATCTCTACACAAGCCTGACCTATACGAAAACATCAGGAAGATCCCTACCTAGAAAATAATATATCACTAAGCGAATTATAGAACTGGAATCTAAATCTCATTAAGTGATTGGAATACCTAAATATTCTATGATATCTGAGTATTTTCTTAGGAACCCTTTTATTACTGTACATGTTTACCATAAAAAAGACCAACAGAGCAAAACCAGAGGACCCAACAGAGAAATTCTCTAATTTGAATTTGCAATGTTTCATCTGTTCTTTACTTGCTTGCTAACTCAAAATTCTTTTAAAATTAAAAATATCAAATGCTTTAATAAATTATTAATCTCCCAATTCAGTGCGTATCAATACAAATTTAAAACAGAATAGATTTTGATACTCACATTTATGATACGTTTCTGACCTGTTTCATCTACCTTCCTGCTAGATGCTAATGTCAGCACTTTGTGAGGACCAGTTCTATGAAACAAGTGAAAGTTTCGTACTCTTCAGGACCTTTCCCCCCATTCTAAAAATCAAGGACCCGGGGCCAAAGCTCTGCCCAACTGTTGCACAAAAGCTCAAGCATGGCTTTTTGCTACAGCAAAGTTTCAGTGAAATGGATGACTCAAATAAGAAAATTACAAAATCATGTAGGTTAGTACCAGAGATGCTCAGATTAACCTGGCAACCATTGGCATATAATTTGCTTTGTCAGTGCCACTGAGCTGCCCATGTACCATCAGACTCCAAAGCAAGACAGAAAAATATTATTACAATTTTCAGAATTATTGTTTTACCTGAAACTTTTGTTGTGCTTGTCACCAAGACACTGTTTTCATGAAAGGAAGCCTGTGTCCATACGAGACAGGCAAACGATTAAAGACAGGGTTTGTTTTAGGATGCAGTCCACACTGTGAAGGAATATGCAAGTTTTCTGCATTAAAAAAAGAAGAATTCAAGCCTCCTCCCATAATCATTCATTTTAAATGACTGCAACACTGGGAAACTGCACAAGAAAAGAAGGATTAAGTTTATTCTGCTCTGGACCTGCTGTTTAAGAACAGAGAAGGCCTGGTGGGTGATGTGGTGGTCACAGGCTGTCTTGGGCTCAGCGACCATGACATGATAGAGTTCTTGATTCTTGGAGAAGTAAGGACGAGGGTCAGCAAAACTGCTACCCTGAACTTCAGAAGGGCAGACTTTGGATTGTTAAGGAGTCTGGCTAACAGAGTCCCTTGGGACGCAGTCCTGAAGGGCAAAGGAGGCCAGGAAGGCTGGATGTTATTAAAGAAGGAAGTCTCAAAGGCACAGGAGCAGGCCATCCCCATGTGCCATAAGTCAAGCAGGCGGGGGAGAAGACCAGCTTGGCTGAATAGGGAGCTTTGGCTGGAACTCAAGAAAAAAAGGAGAGCTTACTGCCTTTGGAAGAAGGGGCAGGTGACTCAGGAGGACTACAAGGATGTTGTGAGGTTATGCAGGGAAAAGACTAGGAAGGCGAAGGCCCAGCCAGAACTTAAACTGGCCGCCACTGTTAAAAATAGCAAAAAATGTTTTCATAAATACATCAGTGACTAAAGAAAGGCCAGGGAGAATCTCCCTCCTTTGTTGGATGCGGAAGGTAACCTTGCCAGGAAAGATGAGGAGAAGGCTGAGCTACTTAATGCTTTCTTTGCCTCAGTCTTTAATAGTCAGACTGGTCATCCTCAGGGTTGTCAGGCCCCTGTGCTGGGAGATGGAGCTAGTATGCAGAATGAAGTTCCAGTTGTTGAAGAGGTGGTAGTCACCAACCTGCTCATTCACCTGTATGTTCACAAGTCCATGGGGCCGGATGGGATCCACCCGAGGATACTGAGGGAGCTGGCAGAGGAGCTCGCCGAGCCACTGTCCATCATTTATCAGCAGTCATGGTCAACCAGGGAGGTCCCACATGACTGGAAACTAGCAAATGTGACGCCCCTCTACAAGAAGGGTCAGAAGGAGGGTCCGGGGAACTACAGGCCTGTCAGCCTGACCTCAGTGCTGGGAAAGGTCATGGAGCAGATCTTCTTGAATGCCATTACGCAGCACATGTGGGACAACCAGGGAATCGGGCTCAGCCAGCATAGGTTTATGAAAGGGAGGTCCTGCCTCACTAACCTGGTCTCCTTCTATGATAAGGTGACCTGCTTAGTGGATGAGGGGAAGGCTGTGCACATTGTCTACTTGGACTTTAGTAAGGCTTTTGACACTGTCTCCCACAGTATTCTCCTGGAGAAGCTGGCTGCTCACGGCTTGGACAAGTGCACCCTGCACTGGGTTAAAAACTGGCTGGACGGCGGAGCCCAGAGAGTGGTGTGAATGGAGTCAAATCCAGTTGGCGGCCAGTCACAAGTGGTGTTCCCCAGGGCTCAGTGTTAGGGCTGGTCCTGTTCAGTATCTTCATTGATGATCTGGATGAGGGGATTGAGTGCACCCTCAGTGAGTTTGCAGATGACACCAAGCTGGGTGGAAGTGTTGATCTGCTGGAGGGCAGGAAGGCTCTACAGAGGGACCTGGACAGGTTGGATCATTGGGCCGGAGCCAACGGTATGAGATTCAACAGGGCTAGGGGCTGGGTCCTGCACTTCGGTCACAACCACCCCATGCAACGCTATGGGCTTGGGGAGGAGTAGCTGGAGAGCTGCCTGGCAGAGAAGGATCTGGGCGTGTTGGTTGGCAGTCAGCTTAACATGAGCCAGCAGTGTGCTCAGGCGGCCAAGAAGGCCAACAGTATCTTGAATATCAGGAATAGTGTGGCCAGCAGGAGCAGGGAGGTGATGGTGCCCCTGTACTGGGCACTGGTGAGGCCGCACCTTGAGTACTGTGTGCAGTTTTGGGCCTCTCACTACAAGAAGGACATTGAGGTGCTGGAGCGTGTCCAAAGAAGGGCAATGAAGTTGGTGATGGGTCTAGAGAACAAGTCTTACAAGGAGCGGCTGAGGGAGCTGGGGTTGTTTAGTCTGGAGAAGAGGAGGCTGAGGGGAGACCTTATCACTCTCTACAACTACCTGAAAGGAGGTTGTAGTGAACTGGGTGTTGGACACTTCTCCCTAGTAACAAGCGATAGGATGAGAGGAAATGGCCTCAAGCTGTGCCAGGGGAAGTTTAGGCTGGATATTAGGAAAAACTTCTTTACCAAAAGGGTTGTCAAACATTGGAACAGGCTGCCCAGAGAGGTGGTTGAGTCCCCATCCCTGGAGGTATTTAAAAGAAGGGTAGATGTGGTGCTTCAGGATATGGTTTAGTGGTAGACTTGGCAGTGATAGGTTAGCGGTTAGACTCAATGATCTTAAGGGTCTTTTCCAACCTTAACAATTCTATGATTCTATGATTCTATATTCTACTATAAAAGTTTAATTGAGGAGGGACCATTTGTCTCTCAAGTGATTGTGTAACCTCTTCAAAACACACATAACTGTCAACAGAGAATACCTGAAATTATATATATATACAACGATAGCTGAAAAATTTACAAACTTAAGCAACAAATTCCAGCAGGCTTCATACCATATGGCAGGCCAATAATCCAAATGAATGTTTCTGCCTATTACACAGGTATGACCTGTGCAATCACAATTCATTCCTGGCAATAAGGAAAAGAAGATAAAACTGTATCTTCTGCACCATCACTATGGGTAGGACATATATCAAAGTTGTAAACACAAAATTCTCATTAAAATGCAATAATTTGGCATATCATATGTTTCAAAGTGAGGAAGCTTGGAAATTAGATTTCACAAATACAGAATAACAACCTTCCCCCACCCTGACCCAAATTCAACCATGTTATAGCAGGACTACAAATACCACTGTAAGAGTCCTTCTCCCACCCTTAAAACTACTGTCCTGTATTAATGCACCTGTTAGAGGTGACAGAACATCCATGGACTCCTCAGTGTGGGTGAGTATTCCTCAACAGAAAGGTGCACATGTGGTCTGAATCTAGATGGCAACATTTCAATTTAATACACAGGTAGATGTAAAGTGACAAGAAGAATAAACTTTGATAGCATGGTGCATAATGGACCAACTGAAAGGTGTTTTGTTTTCCAGATTTTCTTAAGACAAGCATACAAAGAAAACCTTTGCTACTTAGGAAGCACACAGTGCTGGTATTTGAATCCTTAGGGGCCAGGGAGTGGGTCTGGTGTCTCAGTAAGTATCGGGAGCCCCATGATGGGTCACATATCAACAGGCCACACAATGCACGAGCAGAGAGTCCTAAAGCCTCTCCTGAAATGCACATCTCCAGTGGGTAAAACAAGGGCTAGTGAAGGAAAAAAAAAAAAAAAGGATGATGTGTGTTTGTTCGTTTAAACAAATCAATTTTCTTTATATTTCCCTGGCAGCATTTAAGCCTTGCAATCAGTAATCACTGCAGACAGGTACCCACCCAGTGGATCACATTAACAAAAAAACTGTTTGTGATTTCAGACATGCCCCAAGGTGGGACAGACCTCCCTGGTTCCTGGCTGAAGGATGTCCAGCAGCCCATACCAGTTGACTCTGCAACCACTTTGCTGCTGTTGTTCCTCCTGTCTTTGTCTTCCTCTGCCCCAAGGAGCCACTTTCACTCATCCCTTCCTGACCCTGCTACTACCATGCAAAACCCATAGGACAGTCCAGATGACTCCTTATTCCCTCTGGGCCACCAGCCATGCACAAGACTGCAGTCCCCGTGCAATGGCAGTGATGATTTCTTACCACTGTTGTAGTTTTAACGATAAAAGTAATGCCACAGAAATGCGTTCCTTTAACAGGGTGAGAGTTCACTAATAGGAACCATCTGCAAAAAAGAAGCTTTCAAAAGCAAACAGCTTGTTACTTCAACTGACACCATATCTATCCTCCTCTTTCAACCTGTAACACATACACCCTACCGTTCAGGACTTGATTGTATTAGCTGCCATACACTCACTGTTTATAGATTTGAGATGATGGCACAACTAGTAGCTAATATACTTTGCAACTGTCGAAAGGAGAGTGACCATAAACCAAAACCGAATAAATACATAAAGCTTAGAGCATCATCTCTCACAAATTACACACATAGGCTATATACAACTAAGAGCTGTCATGATAAAAACAAGCCCTGGGGGAGCAAAAAAGATCACCTTAACATTAAAAACAGCACAGCCAATATGTACGTAGTTTGAACACAGGACAGGAAGGGTTAACAAAGAAAAATATTTAAGTCACTTAAACAAACATCACTCCTGATAAGGTCTCTGGAAGCAAAAACAAGTGATAAAAGTGTCTAAACTGGAAAATTAAAAAATTCTTTTATTTCTTTTTCATTTTGTTGCTTAGAAAAACAGACAGAGCATTGATTACAACACTGGTTTCAGCTACATACGTGTATATATACATTTTTAGCACTGGAAATACATGGCTTTGAACCTGCTAATCATTTCTGAGTTCAAGCAAATTCTGAGGCTGACCCATGGACACCAGTGCAATCAGAAAGAGATAAAATGTAGGTTTAAATACAGTACTAAATCACTTAGAGCAGTCTCCCACCACAAGCTTACAGAGGTTTTCTCAGGTCAGAGACTGGTCTTGACTTGAGAAGGCAAACCCTTTCACTACTTGGGTTTTTTTTTTTAAAGAAAAAAAAAAGAGGAACAATGTTAATCCTTTTCCTCTCCATTTCTAAATGATTTGACTTTGTAACTGTGCTCCTCAAATTGCTGTAACTTCCTGATGGTCTAATCAGGCTTATAGTCACTTGCAATTATAATACACAGATCATTCTCATCTTGTTATGAAGTTTTCCTTCAGTCAGTGAACTACACAATAATTTGGGTTGGAAGGGACCTCACTGATTACAACCTCCCACGCAAGCACAGCTCAGCAGTGGGTCAGGTCGCCCAAGCCTCATCCAGAGTGGCCTCCGGGGCCGGAGACAGTACAACCACTCTCCCATGGGGCGTGTTTCTCATGCCCACACAGAACTTTTCCTGCTGCAACACATGGCTGCTGGCTCCCTTCCTCCCCATGCACCTCTGAGATAAACCACTGTCTGTTCAGCTGCTTGTTTTGGCAGCTCTGCACTCTGATCTCTAGAGGCCCAGGCGTGACTGGTGTGTAGCTGCTAGACTCTCCCATTAGTATCTCCACAGCAACATAAATAACCAGAAAGGTGCATGCAACTTCTAGAAACTTACCAATTACAAGTTATTTTCAAAGCAAACACATCTATTTTCTTTTTCTATTTAATTTCAGAAGGGTGTCAGTGTTTACAACACTGGCCAGGCAGGGACTGCTCTCTGCCAGCACGCTGCCTCACCAGCCCTGCAGAGAGCTGCCTGGCTGCACTCGTCATGAAGAATGTGCTGGGAAGAGCAGCACAGTGCCAGAGACTGGGAGCCCTGGCCACTGGCAAGAGACCACAGGACACCTGGAGGCAGCCAGCCCAGGCAAGGGAGAGCGTGGTGAAGAGGCCTGAGAGGAAGCTGTGTGTCTGGAGCAGCTGCCTCGCACCTGGTCAGCCACACACAGCCCTTCGCTGGAGCAGCCCGATGGTGAGGGGAGGCAGGGCAGAAGAGCGAGGTGAGGAAGGGTGGTGAGGCGTGGTGAGGTGGAATCACACAGCAGAGCAAAGCAAGGCTGAGGGAGTAGCCCCAGCCTCCTCCCTGCCTGCTGGGCTGTTGCAGGCTGAGTTCTAGGCTAGGAGACAGGCTCTAGATGCCTCTATAAGGCATCCAGAGAAAAAAATGCATTAAAACCGTGGAACGCCGCAATTACATAGCGCCAGCCCTTCTCGCCCAGTGGGCCGGAGAGGTGAAGGAGCTGTCACACCCATCATGGCGGCCAAGGGTGCCCGCAGCGCCACTCTTACTATGGCGGAGCAGGGCTGGGACGACCCTCCCGACATGGCGGCCGAGACGGCACGGGGGCGGACCCAACTCGGCGGCCAACAGCAGCCGCAGCGCTGTCGGGAGCGCCCCCACGGCAGGGCTCCGGGACCCCCGCGGGCGCCCACCGTGCGGAGGGGTGCCGCGGCGCCGGAGAGGCCCCAGGCCGCCTCCAGCCTGACGCGCTGGGGGTGATGTAGGCGCTCCCCATCCCTGCCACCGGGCGCCCAACAAGATGGCGTCCGGCTGCCCCGGAAGCGCTCGGCGGGCGGGGAGGGGCCCAACATGGCGTGGCGGTGCTGGGCCTGCGGCTGGGGCCCGCGGCCGCACAGGTACTGCGGGTACGGGCCGGGACGGGGAGGGCAGGGGCGGCTGTGGCGGGGCGGGCGGTCGCGGCGGTGCTGACGGAGAGCGTCTTTCCCCCCCACAGGCTGACAGTGCTGCTGGAGCAGCGACAGGGTTTCCGCCGAGTGCGGCCGCGGCCTGAGGAACCCCCTGCTGCCGCCGGCCCCGCCGAGGCGCGGCCCGGCCCACCGTCTCCGCGCCGCAGTCTCTGCCCGCCGCCGCCGCCCACCCGCGCTGGCCGCCCCTCACCGCGACGCCTGGTCAAGCCGTTCCTCTTTGCAGTGGGGGTAAGCGGCGCCTGCGGGCCGGCAGTTGCCGTGTCCGGCCGGATCCGGGGAGAGGGGCGGGCAAGGAGGCCCAGCGGGCGGCGGGACCCCCGCCTGCCGGCCGTGCCCTAGTGCCCAGTGCTCTGCCGGCGTTCCTTAGGGCCGAGCCGCTGGGAACGGCGCGTAAGGCAAGGCCGGGGGGGCGAGCCCGGCTCCCTCAGCCGAAGCCACGCACGGACCGCCTTGGGGACGGTGCGTTCATCTTGACTTTATCCGCTATCGCCCAGTTCACAGGCTCTGCCTTTGGATCCGCCGCCATCTGGCAGTATGAGTCGCTCAAGTCGCGGGTCCAGACCTATTTTGAGGAAGCTCGAGCAGACTGGTTGGATAAAATACGGCCGCAGAAGAGGGGGGACTTCAGAAAGCAGGTACACGGAGCCAGGCCCGGCCTGTTCGCACACGGGTGGGTCCCTGTGGAAGCGTAAAACACAACCGTGTCTTTCCTCTGGAGTAAGCACATCTGCAAACACCATTTGTATAACAGATAATTGTCCAATTTATTCTGATTTTTAATTTGGAGAAATAATAGGTTCTAAGCAAATTGCAGTAGATACACTTACTTACAAGAAAAAAGTGATATAATTCTAGAAAACTGTAACTCACAGTATCACTCCAAAAGCTATACTGGAGAAAAATACCCTCTTTACCCTGAAATGCAGGGAAGGGACATCAGTGGTAGTGGTCTGTATATCTAAACTAGGTACTTTTTACTTTTTCACTATAAAAAAAAAAAATCTGTTCATGCTAAGTATTCTCAAAAGTGAACTCTGAAATAGGATGGAGCTAGCTTAAATTCTGAACCTGAAGCATAAAATTATTTTAATGCTCTGGCTTCTGAAACGCGTTCATATTTTCAACCTGTACTTCACAAATACGAGGGTTTAGGGGGCTTTTTTGTCTTTGAGAGGTGACATTTCCACGCAAATACTCTGGAGTTTGGGCAGTAAGAATAATGTAAGTACTGCAAGACTTGTTATAAGTTTAGTTGACGTCTGAAAGTGTCAGTCTTTTAGTTTTCAGTTAAGTGTATTTAAAACTGAACTCAACATGCATGTATGTTTTACATTTGTTTCAAGGTTACTGCTGTGGCCTGTGATAGAACAGGCTTGGTTACTCTTTCAGGTCTACTTGTCCAAGGGAAGTAGGGCTGAGTGTGGAGCTGGAGAATCACGGGGGCCTGGGTAGGACTCAGAGGAGCTGTTTTTGTAACGTGTATTGTGTGCACTGTAGTGGTACTTTCAAAATGGGCATGTGTTGTGGGTTAACCCTGGTGGGTGGCTCTGCAGCACACAGCTGCTTGCTTGCTTTCCCCAGAAACACCAGTGGGATGGGGGAAGAGGAAAGGAAGAAAAAAAGCAAGAAAACTTGGGGGTAAAAATGAAAACAACAGACAATTTTTTTTTTAATAAGTGAAAGATCAGTGGGAGAAGAGAGAAGAAAGCAAAACAAGTGATGCAAAGGCAGTCAATCACCATCTGCTGTGGGTAGACCAATGTCCAGCCAGTTCATGAGCAAAAGATGGCTAAACTTCTTAAAATCCCTTCTTTTCCCTTTTATTGCTGAGCGTGACATTACATGGTAGGAAATATATCTTTGGTTAGTTCGGGTCATCTGCCTGGTTGTGTCCCCTCCCACGCTGTTACACACCCCCATTCTATTCACTGCAGGGACAGAGAGAGAAATGGAAAAGGTCTTGATGCTGTGCAAACACTGTTCAGGAAAAGCTAGAACATCAGTGTGTTATCAGTACCATTTTGGTCAAAAATCTAAAATACAACACCATGTATGAACTGCTGTAAAGAAAATTATCCTAGCAGGTTTTCTTCTTTGGTGTCTATGAACTGCAGGTGAGGTTACAATTGCCACTTGATATTGTAAATAATTTTGGTTTTATACTTTTGTTTTTCTTCAAAACCTGAAGGGGAAGATCTGGTGATTAGCTGTCTCAAAAATAGACCAAAACTGTCCTGTTGTTAATAGGCTTAAACTCTCAATCCCCATCTTCAACTGCTAAGTTCTATTTTTAAAAGTTCAGGATCCCCCGATAGCTTCTGAAGGCTTCTGCTTAATATATTTTAGAAAAGTCTTGTTCGTTTAATGTTCTTACACTGGAGAACTTTGTAGGAAATACCAGTATCTGCATCCTATGCCAGAGAATTAAACAAAAAACTGCAGTGAAGTTGTTACTTTGATACCAAATACTGAACAATTTGTTTCATACAGCATTATTTCCTCCCACCTCTAACCTACAGGTAATTTTTATGACATTGTCCCCATCAATGTGGTTGGAAGGTCATTAAGCCAGCAGTAAAATATTTGTCCAAAATGATTCTGAAAGCTGAAGAAGGGAAAAGGGCATGGAATTTGTCTGTGGGCTGACTGCACTCAAAATAAACTTTTTCAGGGGTTTTAAACTTGGAGGAGGGCTGGGTGAGCTGGACGCAAGGGGGAATGGATTCCACATCTTGTGAGCCACCTCTGCAAAAGTGACCCTGGCACAAAAGTGGAATCTCTCAAAGGTGGGTGGTGTGATGTTAGACAGAATTAGGGTGAGGCTTAGTCAAGGCAGGGTTTATGCTAACTTTGGCCAATCAGCTAAAGCAAGTGTTATGGGCTAGATTCTTGTTTAGTACAAGCAGAGGTAAATCTATGGAGCTGTGTAAAAGGATATAACCCCATTCTTTTTGAAGAAATTCTCCATCTATGTTGGCATACGTTACAGAAAGGAGGGTAGATAACTGTTCTTGATTAAGGAAATGCCTACTCGAAAAGCTAAACCAGTCAGAGAAAAAAAAGTTTGAAACTGATTGACTTAACAGATTTCAAACAAGTGCTTTCCATTCTTAAAAAGGTAGAACCTTGTGTGACTGTTTTTGAAATTGCAAATTTTCTACAGTGGCACTGATGTACAACAATTCCATTTCAGGTTAACAGCTGGTGGAATAACCTGACTGAGGGTCAGCGGACTGTGACAGGTTTGTGTTAGCTTACAAGTATTAGACATTCACAGGAAGAGAAATATGGCAAACAGGTACAGTATGTTAAAACAGATGGCTTTCATACCGTGTTTAGGTTGTTAGACACAAAGCATGTGTAAACTTACACCTGCACATACACTATTTCTGCTACACTTCCTTCTCACAAGCTATTTTTTCTATGCATTGAAAGAATTCTTACACATCTGTGTGAGAGAGTGTGGAGGATTAACTAGAACCTTCCCCGGCAACTTTCTTCTCAGGAACTGTGAAAAACAGCAGATGCTTTTAGAAGGAATATGAGTATATATTCCACTGATAGGTGGGAATAAAACTCCCTGATAGTTTTTTGCTATATTGCATACGTGGTGTTGCACACAAGGGGCAACTATCTTGTCAGCTTTCCTTTGGTCATGATGTAGTTTAGATTGGTTAGTCTAACATCACTTGAAACCCCCGAGGTAAGTGTAAATGTGTGGAGAGAAGCTGATGAGAACTTGATTAAAATCTAAAAAAGTAGCTAAGCCATATCTGCTTTTACATATTCTAAATGCTAGCAAGTCCTGCCAAGAAGTTTTGTACAGTGCTTTGAATTGCACTTCAATGTGCAAGCCAAGTCATGATATACCCCAATACAATATTTGTATCTGTGTGTGTGTGAAGGTTCATGTTCTGTAGTCCCTGGAGCATCCCCCAGCATCACATTAATCTAACAAGCAATATAATTTCTAGCTGGGAGACCCTGAGCCATTTGGATACTTCACCCTGATTACCATAACAAGGGTGGGCTTACTGTATGGAAATTGCTGAGAGTTCTTTAATATCCTGGTGTAGCATGCAGGGGGAAATATTTCTGCTAATAAAAAAGCATGGTGGAATAGGATGGAGTGCCAAAAGAAGAGATCTATTCAAATTTTGGTTCAGGGATTTATGTATCATAGTTTTTCACAGTTCTTACATTTTGTTGCAAACGTCAAATAGAGAATAATTATGTGACATTTACCATTCTGTAAAGGGAGCACAATTATTTTCCCCTTTAATGTTTCTAGCTATTATAAAACATCTTAAATACCTAAATGCTTGGACAGAAATAGAAAAGGCACTTTAAACAAGAAACAATAATTTTGTGTCATTATGATTCTAATTCAATGGAATGGCCTCAGGCTGCGCTGGGGAAGTTTACACTGGATATTAGGAAATATTACTTCACTGGAAGACTTGTCAGGCATTGGAACAGGCTGCCCAGGGAAGTGGTTGAGTCACCATCCCTGGAGGTATTTAAAAGACATTTGGATGTGGTGCTTAGAGGCGTGGTTTAGGGCTGAACTGGCAGTGTTAGGTTTACGGTTGGACTCGATGATCTTAAAGGTCTTTTCAAACCTATACGATTTTATGTAATTATTTACATTCTTATTTAAACTGAAATAAGATCACAATAAACATATGTGAAGTAAAAAGCTGTGCGTGTTCTGTCTCCCAAAGGTAACTATGCCTTAGCAATGCCAACTCAGCTTTTTATGCTCGATCTCTAAATAGTGTTTTTACAATTACCTCAAAACCAAACCTCCCCAGAAAATGGAAAGGATGTGTACTGCGTGTCTGTATGCTTCCCCTAGCCGCCATGCACAGTTAAATGCAACTGTGCAGCAGATTGGTGGCATTTGGGAATAAGCAGCTAGAGGGGCAAGAAATGAGACCTCTTAAGCTGGCTCTTCTTTTATTGGTTCTACAGTGGAGTAGAAGTTTGAAACTATAGCTTGAATGTCTTAAGTACAGATTTTCTGTATTGCATGCATTTATGACATTGTATGTTAAAACAGTTGCAATTAAATGTCATATTTCTGGAAGGCATCCACTATGTTAATATAGCTTTCAGCATTTTTCTTTGTGTTTTTTTTTTTTTCTAAACTGTTACTATAAAATAAAGAATTGGATACTGCTTTTAATGAAATAGTGAAGGAAAAGTTTGATTCTTGTAAGCTTCTGAATTCTTGTTCACAGTAAGCATTATAGCTTGTTACAGTCATAACTTGCTTTTATACTGTTTTTTTTCCCTCTGAATAGGTATAATAGCTGCAAATGTCTTTGTATTCTGTTTATGGAGGCTGCCTGGTATGCGACGGATTATGTTTACATATTTCACCTCAGATCCATCCTCCAGTAAGTGAACAGTAATTCAGAGGAATTCTCTACGCTGGGATGTAATGGAACCTCTGATTGTGCTGTAAGAGCTTTGGATGGCACATAGCTTGCATGCAGCTCCAACACCCACAAGCAATCTCAGCCATGCCTAAATACAGAAAACACTTCTAGGGGGAAGTTAGGAGTAATGGTTAAGACAAAAAACTCACTGGTGCTTTTCTAAGTATTGTACTGTCAAAACTGTTGCCTGCTATCTGGCCTTTTACTGCATTCAGTGGGATGCAGCCCCTGCCTTTGTAAAGGTGAAGAGGTTCTTCTCTAACTGATACCACTGCTTTCCTGGACAGATGCTAATCATAGCAGTCTTTAGGAAGAAGGAAAATAAATCATACTCTGTAATGCCATTCAAAAACTAGTCTGAAATATGATTTTTTTTTTCCCTTCCTTTAATGTTCTGTGGGGTGCAGCTAGAGCTGTCAGTCACTTGCATGTGTGCTTTTGTCATTGGACAAGCATTAGTCAGTATGTTATGTATGAAGTCCTTATTTCAAAGCTGTGCTTTGGGTCACATGAAAAAAATACACAAAACAAGCAACAACAACAACAAAACCCTTGGCTTTCACTGTGTGTGAAATGTTTTGAAGAGGTTAACTTAAAGCAAGTTACTAGTATTTAATGGCAGAACAACTAGTTTTCATTTCTACAGTAGAGAAAGAATTAAAAGGACGAGACGGACGTGCATTAGGAGAGTGCTGTCTTCTTAATTTCTGCTGAAAAAGTGGAACCTCAACCAATTCCCCACACATACTCCAAAGCTAGATAGCTGTTACCCAGATCTGAGCATCAGTCATGCCAAACACTTGTGTTTTTAATAATGTTGACCTTAAACCCTGCTAATTGGCTTTTTTGCATTTTCAAGGCTGCTGTTTCAGTGAGGAGAGAGCTAGTAGCTTTTTGAAAAGAAAATGAGTTTTCCTTAGAGTCCATCTCTGTAGCAAAATAATTTTGTATAGTTGCTCATATAACGTATTAAAAATCTTTCACCATATACATACATAAATAAAATATCTTTTTTCCTTTCCGAAGCATAGGAGATGTGTTGTAAGATAAATGTTTTATATGAAACATTCCCCAGTAGGTAATTAAGACTTTAAAGTAGCTTTTAGCACAGCTTGCGTGTCTTTGGGGTTATATGTTCTACCTTTCAAAAGGTATTTTGTGGAATTCGAAATTTGTTACACTTCTGGGCTTATTACACAGCTTGTATTTGAGAATTCTAAGCATAATTAGCCTTTAGTATGTCTTTATAAATTTCTAGTCTGCATTACATGTTAGATAAAGCAAATTAAAACATTGACTACTTTTTTCATTGTTTTTCTCTTTTATAGGAGCCCTGTGTTCTCCCATGCTGCTGTCTACATTTAGTCACTTCTCTTTATTCCACATGGCAGCAAATATGTATGTTTTGTGGAGTTTTTCTAGCAGCATTGTCTCTCTTCTGGGATGTGAGCAGTTCATTGCAGTGTATCTTTCTGCTGGTAATGTTAAATACATATATATTTACAACACAAAAAAATGTATATTCATGCGAGTAAAGCGTGTACATTGTTAATAGGTGTATGATGACAGATGGCCATCGTTCAATCCCACACATTGCTCTCTAATAACTGTGGTACATTTGCTGTCATAGAAAATATTGACTGGTTTAGGATATTTGGCTTCAAAATATCATGACAATACAAGTACCTGGTTTTAAGTCATGCTTAGCTACCAGAATAAAATAACTCTTAATACAGCCTCATGAGAGTTTCATGGGAAAAGATGACAGTTAATTCAAGTTAAAGCAAATAATGCCCACCCCCACCCCACCCCCCTAAAAAAAACCCAAACAACAAAAATAATAATAAAAAAAACCCACAACACAACAAAAAAACCCAAAACAACCAACCAAACCACACTACTTACACTAGCTTCTTCAGGAAGATGTACAGATAATGTACTTTCTGATGCATGTCTGCATTGCTGGCTTTCTTTCCAATAGCAATTTTTCCTTTCTAGGGGTTATCTCCACTTTTGTCAGTTATGTTGCTAAAATGGCCACTGGAAGGTTTGAACCATCCCTTGGAGCTGTAAGTATCTCAGGATATGAGAGATCTTATAATGATATCTGAAGCCATTTTCAAAGCCTGCCGTGTTCTTTAACCTGTGTAAAAGCCAAGAATATATTTGAAATAGTGGAAACTAGGGAAGTTTACCAAAACCAAGTAATCAGGCAGTGATTCCTGTGTGAGAACTTGCCTGTTCTTCAAATATGTTAACTCTTGTAGCAGCAGCCCAGAACTAATGCCACTTAATGCTAATGGCTTGCAAATGAGTACGTAACAGCAGGACCACTTGTCACTGAGCAGATAGTGCTGTAACTTACTTCATAAATGTTATCGCATAATTGTGTACCGTAGTCTTCTCTAATTGAAAATAGAATACTTCAGAAAGGGAGAATGTAATCAGACAAACGAAAATCAGCATGTGATACTAGTGGAAGTTGTAGGGCATGCAGTGCAGAAAGGGCAGCACCCCTGCCGCAAGTCTCACAGTATGAAAGATAAGAGGCAGGCTGAGGAGGTGTTGTCCTTATCTGCTCTTCACAAGTATTTTTAGTAGTGGAACGTTTTAAAACGCTCAACTTGCTATAAGTTTGAAGCTATAACTTAGCCATTTGCTAAGTTTTAAAGGCTTCTTAATTGACTAAATAATTTTGATAAAAGTTAAAAGTCAGATTCTTACTTCTCAGTTGGAATGAAAAAAAGTCTGTTGAGCAGTCCCTAAGTTGGAACTTTTGGTAGTGCTGTCTATGTATTGTTCCGTTATCTTGTGAATAAACTATATCTGGAGCAAGTTACTTTCCCGTAGTCTTATTGATCTGAACTTACTGAAATTGCCACACACTGCGTTAGTTTACTGTATTCACAGCCTTTCCATTGACATATTTCATGGATACAAAAAGCCCATGGTCAATTTAGTACAGACCAGGGAATTGCTTGTTTCATTGACAAAAGATTTCTTGTCCCGGTCCATGTGTTATTTTCCTTGTTTTGGTACAAGCTTCAGAATGATTCCCTTCATTCGAGATGTCTGTGTTTGATTAATATATGTTAGATTTCTAGGGTTTACTGGGAGAAAAAGCACATTAACATAAATTATCTTAAAAATTGCGGGGAGTTATTTCTCAATTATGTAAGAGCATCTGATGGCTATTTTTTTCCCAGTATTTATAATTTCAGATATTGAAACTAAATAATGGTGTCTTGTTTTATTTTTATTCTGAACTTTGCTGTCATGCTTTGTACTTTGAGGTTTACCACAGGGTTGCATTTGAAAACAAAAGCCAAAAGGAAAACGGGTTTATATGCAGAAAAGTAAGTTTTCCCTTACATAACTACTCAACTTATTTTCATGTATTTTAATGTATTTACAGTCAGGAGCTATAATGACTGTCCTTGCAGCCGTATGTACAAAGATGCCAGAAGCAAAACTAGCCATCATATTTCTTCCAATGTTCACGTTTACAGCAGGAAACGTAAGTGTCTGAACTTCAAAGAAATCTTATTCTTAAAACATTTTCCCCATAACTCTCCAGTATCTGAGCATTTGTCCTCTTCGTTTGTGTTTCTAAGCTGTTAAATTTATTTTGAAAGACCATATAGGTCATGGAAGTCCTGGAGACCGGTTCCAAATTGTTGCAGCCTAGCACAGTGATTACACAATTGTGTGGTGAATTTATAATTACCTTAAATTCCCTCCTCTGTGGGTCTGTTTCTCAGATATGAATTTAAGAGGTGAAAGAAATTGGGAGGGACTCAGGCTTGCCTGTCTGAGGAAAAATGCATACACATACCGTTCTTTCTGATGGGTGATTTTTTTTTTTTTTATATCAGCACTCATTACAGGCTAGTCTCTTTTTGAAGAAAAACTTACCAAGATGGGAAAGACAATTTCACTTCTCAAGTGAAATAACATTCCAGCCCTGGAGGAATACCTGCCTCCTTATTTGGATACCATCTTCTGACGTTTCTAAAAACCCTGTTGGCATTAGAAATAAACTGCTGAGGGTTTTTTTCCACATGTAGTACCAGGACTCCTTTTTTAGTTTCATTAAGTTCTTTTAAGTGCACCCACTACCCCATTTAAGAAAAGCTTCTCACGTATATGCTGACTTACTTTAAGTTAATAATCTTTGGTCCACTACTTAAAGTTGTTCTACTTAAAGCAGTTAAGCTTTGTAATTTCAAGATCATGAGATTTAATATTTTTGTAAGTGAAGCTTATAGATTTGAACAAGTGTTCTTAGATGTAGCCTTCATGTTTTTCTTGCACTTCTGCTTGAGTGGACCTGTTTTTGTTTGCATGCTACCCTTTAACTGCATCTTTCCTAAAAAAGATGGCCAGGCTAGAAATACTGGCAGAGCCACAGAGAACATTACTATAAGGAAGTACTCACTGCAACAGTAAAACAAGCACAACATTGGCTATTGCAGTGTAAATGTTGGAATAATTTTAGCCCTACTATGTAATTGTATTTCTAAACTTTATGTACTTCTTTAGCCTACCTTACTGTAATCAGCTTTTAAAATAAGCTAGTGTAACAATATAGGTGCTATTCTAACGCATATGTTTAAGGAAATAAATCCTACTTAAAGTAACATTTAATCCTAACATTAAATCTGTTGGCTTTTTGGAATGAGGCATTTAGTAGAATTTTGCATAATTACAGTTATGGTGGTTTATGTCTCCTGAGGATACTGTTGCTCATGGTGTTTCTGGCCATGGAGTTGTTCACCATCATCCTGATTTTCTACCTTCTGACAGATGTGTCATTTAAGAGAGTGTGATGATCAATGTTTATCACATAAGATGACAAGGATGCTGCCCCACATGTTCCAACCACTAGGGGGTTGCATTTGGGAGGACAGATGCACACAAATCTAAGATGTCAGAATTAGTGCCTGAGAATGTTGCAGTTATGTATTTTGTGGTGTCTTTTATAGCACGTGCTCTTTTAAGTAACTTCATTTTTTTGTTTCCTGACCTGAGTTTGGAATATATGTGTAGCTTTAGAAACGAAGAGTGGAAGAGACTGGGTGTTTGAAAAGGACACATTCCTTCCCCGCAAAATTCTGTAGCTGTTCATGTCTGTATTTTGACAGCACAGTACAGCTAAGGGCTGAGCCTGTTGTTTTAAAACAATCTTTTTTTTTTTTTTTCCAGTGTTTGCTTTGATATAAAGTTTATGGGATGTGTTTAGATCCCAAATTTTGGTCTGTTCCAAAATGTGAAACTTTGTTATCACTTGCCATTATATCCTGTGACTAATCCTGTCCATTCCACATTCTGTTCCTTTCCAGGCTTTAAAAGCCATAATTGCATTTGACACTGCAGGGCTTGCTCTAGGCTGGAGACTTTTTGACCATGCTGCACATCTTGGGGGAGCTCTCTTTGGAATGTAAGTCTTTATTTATTAACTTCTGTTTGTTTCATGTTTAAATTCATCCTATATTTTCTCATCTTTACTTCCTCTTATCTCTGAAGTGTAGGGGTTTTTTGGAAAGTTGTCTTAAGTAACATTGAAGACAACTCACTGTTATCCTTGTAGTGCTATAGAATTATGTGGAAAATACTGTTAATAGATGCTTAGAACTGAAAGAAAATGAGCTGAACTGCCTTAGAATGATAGATTAGATGTCAGATTGTCCTGTCACCTGTAACCTGGGCTGGCTGGCTCTGTCCTCGGCACATGGAAGAGAGTCATAAGGCAGAAAAGATTCTCACAAAACACAGCATAGACAAAATAACTTTAGAATTAAACAGCAAGAACTTCTTTGTCTCAGTGTTTTTCCTCTAATTGCCAATTTAGAGAGATCTACAGAGTTAGTATAAGCTCAGGCCAAATTCCTTTGAGCAGCCTCTACTGCTGTTCCTCAGTGTCGCTGTGTTGTCTTTGTGTGGAGCCTTCCTAATTGGGAAGAACTACTAGAAACCAGTTTGTAGGAAACAGTTCTGGATTGTTCTGTATTTGAACTACATTACCTAATGGGTTTCTTCCCTTCTACCTGATAGCAGTGTTGTCTTAATTTGCACACTTATTGCGAACAGCGTTTTTAAACATTTTATGTAAGCATTTTAAAAGCCTACCTGACATTTAACTAGGCCAAACAAAGGACAGGTGAAGCACACTTCTGTTTTGGTCTGTGAACTGGTCTGCATTTGTTTGCTATTCCTTGGCTTTGGTGTCAGTTAACTTCTGTGCTGTGCAGTCTCCTTTCCCCCCCTTCTCTGGCATCACAAATGCATTTGAAGTAGTCTTGCTGATTTGTACCTACTTTCTGCCATGATGTATCAATATCAGCTTGTTCATTATAACACAGATTCGCATATTATTAAAATAAGGTAGCAGTTGCAGTAGAAATTGTCTTGAGTTGACAAGTATTTTGACTTCCTCACCTACATATGTTCTACCTGTATGTTCTATCTGCGATCATTTGGGCCACTTCATCCTAAAACAGGGCCTCTATTTAGGACATATGTTGAATGGACAAAGTATTTTCTATACATTGCCTCACAGACAATTACCCGCTTTGGAAAGCGGCTATATGGTTCAATGGAATGGCCAGTTTACCTAGCACTGGTTGATGGCTTATATAAAAGTGCTTTTGTTATTCAGGACTCAGGTGTGAAGTTAGGCTTGTGGGAGAACCTTCAACCTGTTTCCAGGCGGTTGCTTCCCCTCCCTCCTCTCCACCATAACCTCCTTTGTTTAATCACTTAAATTGATATTCATACATCAGCATATATAGTTCTCTGTGAATATAAATTAAGCTAGAACACTTAGATTAAGTCTCCATTTAGATGTTTATAGAAGAAAATTCACTTTGAATGGACTGTGAATGTTCATTATCGGGCAGTTGTATTTACATATGAGAAAAATACTTTTACTTGGTGTTTTCAGTAAGGATTAGCACAAGCAGCAGTACTGCTAGCAGTCCCTTAAATGGAAATAGTTTTTTGCATCTTTAAGTAGAAATCATGAGTGCATGAAAACCATTCATTCTCAGGACTGAGACAAGCAAGAATGCAAAGGAGCTAACTATTAGGAATCAAGAGAACAAGTGGCTTACCTGCCACTGCCACTTTCCAAGAATGTTGTTCTTTCTGCCTCAGTTTATCTTGTCTCCTATACCAAGGTTTTAAGTTACTTGATTTTAGTGACCAGCCTGTTCCTCAGATACAGAGAAAAGCTGCAGTTAAACTAGTATTTTCTTTCCCAGGTGGTATGTGACTTATGGCCATGAGCTCATATGGAAGAACAGAGAACCACTGGTGAAAGCTTGGCATGAAATGAGGACAAAGAACACAGGAAAAGGGGGAGGTGGAAGATCTAACTGATTCAAATCCTAGAGATTCCTTGTGCCCAATTGTTGTATTACTTGAAGACATGGGGCTGAATTGGTTTTGAAAGTTTTTTTGCTATTCCACATTAAGCCTCTAAGGAGCTGAAGTTTCTAGTATAAACTATAGTTACAAAAATGCATATCAATAGAAAATGAACTCTGAGAAAGGTGGAACAATAAAGGTTTTTATTCTGTTGCGCTCTGAGGTAACAGTCTGCATTACATTTTTTTTAATGGAGGAATAAAAAAAATCTTTCCAATGGAGTGACCAAAAACTGTCCAAAAAAACTTCAGAATGGGGTACAACTGGTTAATACTTAGGAAAATAAACATTTTTAAAACTGAGGAAGTTAATGGATCATGCATCCTCGTAACATCCAAAGAACAGTAGGTGCTTTCCTAGAAGGCACACTTTAGACAGGTTGGACTCAACATAAGGCTGATGTGGTGAAGTTCAATTGTCTTTATTGTTGAAAAGATTGGATGAGATAAGCCAATGGTCTCTCTTGTTCTTAAACCTGAAATACATGGAGGGATACTGGATTGTTTGCCAAAGCTTATGTACTGGTTAACGGTCTAGCTTTATTTGTCAGCTGTGGTTTATTCAACCTGTGTTTTTCATTTCTATCTGCTTCCAGGATGCTGTCACATCTCATTAGATTTTACTACAATAATATCTTTCATAATTAAATGCAGTGGAAGAATGACATATACTGTGGTTTTGGATATTTTACCATGAGTTACATTGCTTTCTGTATTCTTTCACTACATTAGTGGTTTTGTGTTGGGTTTGTTTTTTTTTAAGTTGGGCTGTATTGCTAGTTTCCTTTAAGATTTTTCTAAGAATTTTGAAACAGTAACATTTGGTTCAGAATGTGCCAGTTCTAGAAAGACAAGCAGCTTCAGCAAAAATAGATGAGGTGCTTGAGATCAGCAACACTGTAATCGGAAGTAACTACTAAAGTAAACCTGAGGGTAGTGCCATGACTAATGTTCCTATACAAATAAAAACAAAAATTGGATTTTGGGTATGCTGCTGCTACTCTGTGCCTGTCCTGCAAGGATGACTACCAAACCCCTTGCAAAGGGCTGAGAAGTCTACCCAGATACAAACTGGTGGGTTGAGCCCCTTAACTCTTCCCTGTAGGCTGAATTAGTCATTACAGATGGACTGACTTGCCGAAGAACATGCTGCACCTCTAAGAAGCAACTTGTGCCTTTTTACTTTACAACAGTGCCTTGCAGAAAATACATTTCCTGTAGGGATAAACAATACATAATGCTAAATGGCACCAGCTGTAATAAATGGAGTACAAAATTGCTGTAAGCTCCGTTACTGCCACGGGTCAGCGCTCAAGTCTAAATTTTTTTCTCCCTTGGAAGATGAAACACTTGAGGATTTGTTCCTTTAAGTGCCTGTCAACTTAAACCCTTAAAAAAAAAATGAAAGAGTATCTAATATTCCTTTGCTCTGCTCTGCAAGCTTTCTGTTTCTAATCTGTCATTTCTTTTCCTGCTTCCTTCTCTGATGCTCGGGACAAACATGCCCGTTTTTAGGCCTTCAGCCACAGTGCAGCCCTGCCCACAGCAGAGGGCAGCCGAAGGTGCAGCCCAATGCACTGCTGCCAGCAGCAGCCGCCTCCCGCAGAGGCAGGGAGAAGCCAGCAGCATCAGAAGATGGCCACTGAACAGCCTTGTCATAAGGGAGGGAGAATTTCATGCCAAAGAAGCTCAAAAGCTATAGCTTGCAATATTTTTGCGTGTTGCTTTTCTTCTGATTTAACGCTTGCCTGTTGTCTTTGTCCACTTACTTTTTGTTTTTCCCCCCCTTCTCTTCTTCGCATTACTTCTTGTCCACTCAACTTATCTAGTCTCTTTAGCACTTGTGCATTTGCTGAGGGTTTTTTAGACATCCTGGCTGAAAGCAGCAAGGAGTAATATTGCAGGAAGTATAACATCCTTCAGGGTTTATACATGACATTTTACAGTTCCAGAAGAATAAGCCACGGTTACAATTAAGTTCTTCAACATAGCAGCCAGTGCATACCTCGAACTTTGAGAGTCATGCCCCTCTATCACTTGCAGAGACTAGAGTCCCAGTCTCACGGTCTGTTAGACCTGCTGCGGCAGCGTTGTATCACTGCACCGTTTCACCTTGCTGGAAGGGCAGGGGTGAGCACAGGCTGACCCGTCAGTCACAATACCTGCAATTCTACTGGATTCTCAGAGTTGGAGAGGCTCAAAGCTCCTGAAAAACCAGCCTGGAACTTCCAGAGAGGTTTGGAAGTCACCATAATTTTAGTCAGGCTGCGTGGCTGCGGTTTGAGGGCCTCATGCCTAAGCTTCACCCTAACCTTAGGCCTAACAGCATTCACCCTTCTAAAGGCTGTTTGATACCTGAATCTCCCACGTTTGTAGGAACCCTAGAGGTATTTAACATACATAAGGTTGTACAAAAACATTCACATTCAATATCTTTATAAGTGATCTGGATAATGGCATCAAATGTAGCCTGATGAAGTCTGCTGATGACACCAAGGTGAGCGGGGAAGCAGACACTCCAGAAGGGAGAGCTGCTCTGCAGGGAGATCTGGATAGGCTGGAAGAGGGGGCCAGCAAGAACCTTATGAAGTTCAACAAGGACAAGTGTAAGGTCTTGCACCTGGGAAAACATAATCTGGGAATGCAGCACAGACTGGGATCCACCTGGCTGGAGAGCAGCTCTGTGGAAAGGGACCTGGGGGTCCTGGTGGGCAGGAAGCTCAGCATGAGCCAACAGTGGCTGCTGCAGCCAAAAGGCCAACAGGATTCTGGGTTGCATCAAAAAGGGCATCACCAGCAGAGATAAAGGAGTCATTATCCCGCTCTACTCAGCGCTTGTCAGGCCACACCTGGAGTACTGTGTACAGTTCTGGTCCCCGCTATACAAAAAGGATGTGGACAGGCTGGAAGGGGTCCGGAGAAGGGCCACCAAGATGATCAAAGGACTGGGAAGCCTGCCATATGAGGATAGGCTGGGAGAGCTGGGTTTGTTCACCCTTGAGAAAAGGAGGCTCAGAGGGGATCTCATCACCATGTACCAGTACTTAAGGGGTAGCTACAAAGAAGATGGAGACTCTTTTTACAAGGCATCACATGGAGAGGACAAGGGGGAATGGACACAAGTTGCTCTTGGGGAGATTCCGATTGGACACCAGAGGGAAATTTTTCACATTGAGGACAGTCAACCATTGGAATAATCTCCCCAGGGCAGTGGTTGATTCGGCCACGTTGGACACCTTTAAGAGTCGTCTGGACAGGGTGCTGGGCCATCTTGTCTAGACTGTGCCCTTCCTAGAAAGGTTGGACTAGATGATCCCTGAGGTCCCTTCCAACCTGTGATTCTGTGATGGCCAAGCAGTAGGTTTCATATCACTTTGCACCTGAGCCTTCATGCAGCATTTTCTGCCAAATGTTAAGTATCTTCTCTGGTCCAAAATTCTTTCAGACTGCAATAGGAAAGTCAATACTCCAGTCAGTCAGACAAGGAATGGCCTGGAGTTATGACAGCTCACTAGAGTAAAGAAGATAACTTTCTGGCAAGCAACTGCCCTTCTTGCAAAACCTGGCATCAGTATATACCAGTGTCTCAGTATTTAGTCATACCTTTGAACGGCAAAGAAATTAGAAGAATAAAACCAAAAAAACCCCTACCAAACCCAGAAAAAACCCAACCACCTAAATGAAAACTAACCACATGGGAAGTCTTTTTTTCCCCTTTTCAAAGAGCTTATTATTGTGAATAAAAATACAAAGTGGTAATTATGCAGACACTTGGCAGAGGCAGCAGCTAATGTTTGTGTAAGAAAATAGCGATAAGTATAAAGTCATGGTTAATCATGTAGAGACACAATCCTTCATTCCTTTTTAATGGCTTTAAGGAAGTCTGCTGTGG
This sequence comes from Phalacrocorax carbo, assembly GCF_963921805.1. Lineage (NCBI taxonomy): Eukaryota > Metazoa > Chordata > Aves > Suliformes > Phalacrocoracidae > Phalacrocorax > Phalacrocorax carbo. The sequence goes on along the minus strand of NC_087519.1, from coordinate 29,838,597 downwards.
CCTTGCCGTGTTTAAGGAATATTTTGCTTCGGTGTAGCAATCTGCTCTACTGAGATTTCATTTGTGCATTGAACAAACTGTTGGAGCTTTCAGCTCCCCCCCCGGCAGCAACAGCTGTTTTCCTTTCTGATTGGGTGGCTTTGCCTTTGTCTTACTGTTGCAGTGTTTCCCTTCTCCCCCTGCCCCCCCCCTCCCCCCCCTTTAATCGTGATAAATCTCTTCTAAATGCAGACAACTTTTAAATCTCATCCAGCTTCTTCTGGTTTCCCCATCTGAGCTAACCTTTGTGCCAATTTCATCCTACAAGCTATGATGAACAGCTGCTCAAAGCACTCCCTGATGCCGTAGGTGGTCTCTGAGACGCGCAGTGCCAGAGCTGAACTCAGTACTAGGAAGTGGCAGGCACAGGGAGAGCGGAGACATCCGATTTATTCTCAAACGTGTTTTGCTAAGTCAGGCCTTGGAACAAGGATCAGAGCATCGTTTGTACTGTGCCAGTGATAACAGATGATAAAGCGGATGTTCTGTTTTCTCCCGTGACTGTGAAATACATTTCTCTGTACCACCGTAAAGTGTTGTACATTTCACCCAGATATAATTTATTTTTTAAAATTGCCACATAGAACAGAGTAGTTCTAGAAAAAAAAAACCCAAAAGAGCAGCAGAAAATGAAGAAATGTCCCCCTGCATATCCCTAAAAGTAAAATTATGATTGTGGGTTTTTCAGGCAACAAATAAATGCAGCTTCCAATATTCCATGTATTATGTTGAGAGTTTTGGGGGGGACCAAAACGTTGTTACCTGAAATGTCTGAGTCTCCTTACCCTGACACGTTCGGGGGAGTGGGGGTGAAATCAAAACTGCTAGTAGCACCAGCAAGCCCCAAGCCAGATATTTAGGACAACAGGATCATCTGCAGAGGAATGTCTTTCTATCCCTTGATAACTGTGTTCCACAGAAAGCCCAAACACTCAAGGAGAGTTTCTGCCTCAGTCCACATCCACATTTCTCACCCTTCTCCCCACCAGAAGAAGGTGCAAATCCGGACTGAGGTCTGAGGTGCTGATACGCTACAGATCCAAACTGCTCAGCTGGAATAAAGCAGTAAACCTTAGCTTTCCAAGTTCCACTGCATAATTAATTTCTTATTAGATCTTATCAGATAACCACCTGTAACTAGATTACTGCATTCTAAAATGAGGTATCTGTCTAGTTAGCCTTGAATAGGTTGATTTTCAAATTGGTGGTGTCTCAGTTTATCCGCATTCTTCACTTTTACAGCCTTATATTCCACGGTTTGGTGACCCGTTGGGAGATTCAGCTGCTTCTGTAATAACCCATTGAGCGGGGAATTGTGGAGGAGCATTATGGCCTGTAGCCACTTATTACATAAGATGTCAACTTTCAAAAGCCAGGCTTATCCCCGACGCAATTCTGTCAGCTTCGGTGGTTTGCGCCAGGACTGTTTGGGTTTGAACATGAACGTATGAAGAAAAAGCTGTGGTTCCCAGTCTCTGGCAAACAGTAAATGATGTGGATCATCTATTACATATATAAGATATAATTACATATATAATATATAATATATTACATATATAATTGGGTTTTTGTCAGTAGGTAGTGTTTCAAAAGCGAAGCCGTTAAACTGTTAGTGTAAATGGAGGGGGGGGGTGTTAATTGAAGTGGATTTTTTTTTTTTCACACGGCAATTGGAAACGGACATTGCGGAGCTGCTATTTCTCATCAAGATCACTTATTTTACAAATCTCAGGTTTCGTATACAAATGCTTTCTCTAATCATAAACAGTTACGGCTAGCTTGAAGTTACAGCTAAGCAGCACTACCTACTGGAAGGGAGCAGCACCCCTCGCTCGGCCGGTGCCTGGGGCTGCGTGTGCTGCGGCCCTTCCCGGGGGCAGAGAGAGGATCCCAGCGCGCCGGGACGGACACCCGGACCCGGTGGCGCCCGAGGGAGAGCCGGTCCCTCCTCGAAGGCGCCCCGAGGCGGCGGGGCCCGGTGGCCGCTCCCCCCCCGCCGGCACCGGCGGCCGCAGGGAGCCCCCGCCGGCAGCCCGGGTCACGTGCGCGGGCCGTAATCCCGGCGCGGGGCTGTCGTTACCGGGGGAAGGGGGGCGGCGGGAGGAGGGGCTGCCGCCCATCCCATGAGGGCTGAGGCCGGGCGCGCGGCCGGCTGCGGGCGCCGGAGCCGCGGGCGCCGCTGCGGGGGCTGCGGGCGCGGCCATGGCCTGGCCCTGCATCAGCCGGGTGTGCTGCCTGGCCCGCTTCTGGAGCCAGCTGGACAAGTCCGACCTCTCCGTGCCGCTCACCATCCACAACTACTCGGACATCGAGGAGCAGGAGGACGGGGCGACCCAGCGCGGCGGGCCCCCGCCGCGGGGCAGCGCCCGGCCGCCCGCCCCGGCCTCCCGCCCGCGGGACCCCGCCGCCGGGAAGGCGGGCGGCCGCAGGAAGGGCCGGGCGGTCGCCGCGGGAGAGCCCTTCGCGGCGGAGACCCAGTACCGGCGGGACTTCAGAGCGTGGCCCCTCCCGAGGAGGGACGCCTTCCCCTGGGTCAGCGCCAGCAGCGGCGGGAGGGACGGGGCCGCCCCCCAGCCCGCCCCGGGCCGCGCCGTCTGCGCCCTGCCCGGCGGCGGCCCCGAGCAGCTCCGGCCCCGCTCGCCGGCGGACGGCGGCCACACCACCTCCTACAGGTAACTGGAGGCCCCGGGGGGCCGCCCCGCTCCGCGCCCCGAGGGGCTCCCTGCCGCCGGCGGGGGCTGCGGCTCCGCAGCGCGGGGCGGGGATGCTGGCAAACGGGGGTGGGGGGGGGGCTGTAACCGAGGGAGGGTGGGCCGGGGGCTGCGCCTCGCCAGCGGGCTCAACCTGGTCGCCAAAGCCGCGTTCGCTTTTGGATGAGCGGTCCTTAAAAGCACTGGCCCGGCCAGCACCTCCTGCGTGCCTCTGCAGCAGAGCCGGCCTCGGGTACGCGCCGCGGCCGCCTGCCTTTCCCGGCTCCTGCCGTGGGCAAGGGAGAGATAAGGGAGTTAGCCGGGCTGGGATCCATGATGCCATCCCCAGCGCAGCAGTGCTGCTCCCGCCCGCAGCTGCGAGGAGCGGGTCTTGTGGCAGCTGGAGCTGCCCCCCGGGACCTGCCCGTGCTCCGTAGCCACCCTGAGCTGCGCCCCCCAAATCTGTCACTGCCAACAGCTTTTCCCCTTTAAAACTCCTGGAATGCCACATTCGGGGTGAGCCAAATTATTGTCTCAAAGATTAGTCAGATGCAAAGACATAGGGGATATATCTCCAAAAATATGCCAGGTAATGGAAAAAATCGTCTACAAGCCACCTTTCCCAAAGAGTCTTCAAAAATTATTAAGTGACTTATGTTATTGATGCCTTCCTTTCCCTGTGATCAGTGTGACTGATTACATAGATTTATTTTCTGGAACACGCAATTGGGGGGATGCTCCTCAATTCAACCCTTGTTCTCATTGACATCCAGCATGGGAGGAGAGGGGATTTTAGCTCCTACAAGGCTGCTGTTGGGCATTGTACCAGTTTAACATTGTTAACATATGCTCCCTCATAATAATGTTTGGCAGGTTTTAATACACCTTTGAGGTATATTAATAGAATAATTATTTTTATTCCAATAGAATCCCAAGTATTTAGACACTTATTATCTGTTATGTACCTAGGAGACATGTCTCTTCATAATTGCAATTAATTAGATTATTTATCACAGAGCTTTTAAGACAAACACAGTGGGGGACCTGGGAAGGATTATAGGCCTGCACAGGAGAGTGTTGTGCTTATCCCACTCCTCCCCACACAGGCAGCTGCCCTGGTACTAGTGCAGTTAACATGCGGACTCTGGAAGGATAACTGCAATGCTTCAATTTATGCGCTATTTTATCTTTTGCCACATCTCATAGGACAGTCACAGTGATGATTGTTTTTGAAGAAAAGCACTTTTAAATTTCAAAGCAGCACAGGAGTTACTTCAGAGAAGCTTGCCTAGAATAAGACTAGCAAGGTTTGTCTTTCAGAAACGCATCCATCTCCATGTTATTCTTGAAGCCTCCCCCACTTCTTCAGCCTGACCCCAGAAGAAGGGTGCATTAGCACCACAGCTTCCCTACAGATGTTCCAACACTCAGCAAAGAGTCACTTCTCACACCGTTCTTCCCTCTGACTTGTCCGATCTTACATAGGACTCTCAACTACTGTCATCAAAGAGCAAGACATTTACAAATCACACAACAAAGTACTGGCTGGGGCGACATGCCAACACCCAAATCAAAACAAGTTTTACAAAAAGTAAAACTTAAAGGTAGTCGAGGAACATCTCAAGGCTGATGGGAGGAGCAGTGCAGGATGAAGATGGAGGCACAAGCCAGGGCAGCCACACCAGGATGAAGTTCTCACACAAAACCTTTAAGCTGTTTGAAGGCTCTACGGTACAACTAACACAGACAGGCCTATAAAAGTCAAACCACTTTTATCTTATTCCAGTAATTCCCACAGTTTTTTGAACTATCACCTAGTACAACATTGCAAATTTAAGAAATCCCCATACCACTGAGTGCACAGGGATCACAACAAGCAGCAGGAGGAAAGCCCACAATAGCTTCACAGGCTGCCAGATTATATTTTGCCTTAGATTTATTGCCTTTTTTCTAAGAAAGACTAAGCAGATACTTGGCTGAGTTACGCTCATTTTAAGTTACACTTGGGGCACTGGGTTTGGATTTGGTAGGTTCAGTCATGCCACAGCCCCAGGATAACTCCTTGGTCTAAGGCAGAAAAGGGGTGATCCACAGCACACCCACCTTCTGTGAGCTGAGCACACTCAACCACAAGGACTCTTCCACTAACACCACTACACGATTTGGTCCTCCTTTCCTCTTACCTTATCATTTTTCAAAGGCAGCACTGCAGTCTGCAAACCTTTATCTCATCTTCAGGTTGTAGCTCAACAACACCATTAAGGGTTAATGTTCTTAACTTTCCTCTCTGACAAAGGCCAGAAGGACCCTAGTTATGCATTAAGCTGCCCCTTGGTGGCCACAGCAGTCCCACTACCTTGTGGCAGAAGGGACCTGCCCTCCTTCTTGTAGGCTGCACCCACCCACAGGCGAGGAGGCAGCACTGGGGAAGCCGGAAGGGCAAATCAGCTCTGGTAGAGGCAGAGCAAGGGGGATTTCTGCTACCTGGGGCAGCTGGAGGGTGCTGAGCCCTGAGTAGAAGGTTGGGGAACCACATAATGTCATTAGGGTGTTTGGGAAAAGGGACAGTGTGTCCTACACAGAGACATGCTGGCAGGGACCACTGCAGGTAAATGGTTAGAGAGGAGCAAATGTGTGGAAAATACATGCATTTTTGATTAGACACTCTCATTTCCTTGCTGGAGAGAACACCGGGGGGATTCCCCCTTTTCTGCTGTTGCAGGAATATCAGCCCTCCCCTATGGCTCAGCCCTGTGAGCAGGTGGCCCTGAGGACCAGGCTCTGTGGGGGGCATCGGCTTTCAGAAGAAAGAATTTTGTTTTGTTGCTTTGGTGAAAAGAAAATGTGTAAAGAGCTGGGGTTGTTAAGGAGAAAGAGCCTGATACAGGCTCTGCACCCAGCTGGGTCCGGCACGCACCACGAGGCTCTTGCTGGTAGGATCAGCTGCTGCCATGTGGACACTGCCAGTCAGCAGCTTCCAGCTGTATTTTGTGACTTTGTCAGGTCTCAGCAGCTGGCTGGGCTTGCTTAATGTGAAAGACAAAAGGAGGGAAAGACTGGCTTGAACAGGGCAGTCCAGAAAAGTTGGCATTGATATGTGGTCCACTCCAAGCCTTTAATGGCAGTGGTGATTTTCTTGCTTAATTCTCTAAGGTGTTGGTGGTTTGGGTTTTTTTTAGGTTTTGTGGGTTTTTTGTTTCTTTTTAATTCAGGGATCTTGACAGCATAGTTCTACAACAGCCTGTTACATGTTTGTTTCTGTAGAGCGCCCAAGTGTAGTGGTGAGTGCCCTGTAACATTCAGCACCATTTGGTAAGCTTTTGTGCATCGACGCACTGGTCCTGTGAGATTCTATTCTGCAAGTTCCTACTACATCTTTCTCTCTGCACTGTTTTTTAAGCACAGAAGGAAACTCAGCTGCACACAAAACTGGCTGTACATGATGTAGCCGGCTATTCTGACATGGCATTTACCAGAACAAAATAAACCCACCCCCAGGATCAGTGACCAAGACAAAAAGACCAGTCCCATTCCAGGTGACTTCTGGTGGGAGCCTTTCTATAGCCGGAAGAAAGATAAAGGTGGAAGGGCTGTTGGAAGAATATCTGCACCTCTGAGGAAACAAAGATATTTTTAATTTTGAAAGAATAACTCTGTATAAAAGGTGGAAGGACAGCACAGCTGCCTGCCCTCCAAACTATTGCCGCATGTCCCCAGATCTTTGGGGCAGTTCCGGTCTCCAGTCCCTGGATTTTGGCTGGAGTTCTGCCTGCTCTGACTAAAGGCAAACCCTAACTGGGCTACCTGGGGGGAGCTCAGGCACACACACCAAGGCAGATCAATACAAGCTGCACTTGAAAGGCTAAAATGGGATGTGCTCCAACTGTGAAAAGATCCCAGGGACTGCTGCAGAGGGTTGCGGTAGAGGACACCTCAGTGATTCTGGAGGAGGCAGAAGGAAGTGCTTAGTGGCACCCTCTGCACCTTCCCAAGGGTTTGTCCTTTGGGGTCATGGAAGTGGCTCCTCCCTCTCAGCAGTAAGTTGCAGGTGCTGTGTACTTCTGACTTTGCACACAATTAATTGTAGTACTAGGTCTTAACTGCATTTAGCAGACATTTTAGAAACAGATAAGTGCTTTACTTAGCTCCCTTCTACAGTGGGTGAGAGAAGCTGATGCTGTCAGCAGGTATCTCCAGCTGGCTCTGTTCTCCGGATGTCATCTTCTTACCTTGTTAGAAGGCAACAGGGATGCGGGTACAACCTTTCTGCCAGGGCTGCTATTGCTGGGAGGAGAACCCTGTTCAAGGCTCAGCTGTACTTAAAGTCACTTTGGGCCTCAGTTTTCCCTTTGATAACCTGCCAGTTTCTGGAAAGCACTTCAACTATGTAAGTGAAAATATTGCATTAGAGCTGTGAGCAATTGTTTTGCCTCATCTTCCCCTACCCCTTGGCTTTGCTTGTATTAGCACTCGCGGAAGGATGATTGCAAATTCCTGCACAAAATCCAAATGCCAGTCCCAAGTTGAGCCTGATCTCTGCAGTTGGTGGTTCCACACTCTAGGTGTTTTGAGCGGGCATGAGAGCCAAGAACACCCGACTTGTTTGCAGGTGGGAGGCACAGCAGTAAAGCAGACCAAACTGAGGGCCTTTGAGATCAGCAAGGTTTCCTGCCCAGCCAGAATGAACAGTTTTGTTTTGTTGCTTTAGTGAGAAAAAAATGTGTAAAGAGCTGGGGTTGTTAAGGAGAAACAGCCTGATATGCCATTGCTAATGCTTTTGGGAATAGCAGGGTGGAAGATACCTTGGCAAGCTGAACTCCCACCTTCTTGTGTGAGCATGTGCTGTTGCACTGTGACCAGGAGCAGACACGTCCTCCCCACCAGGGGAGATTCCGCAGAATGAATGGGAATGATGCTTTTCCCCATATTCTCCTGTCTATACTATTCATCAGCCTTCACACACTGCTGGTGCAAAAGGCCAAGGTG